>NC_084469.1:102546368-102860035 GCF_027409185.1 Cynocephalus volans
TGCACACACATGCACACACAAACACTGATACACACCAAACACACTACATGCATACACCAATACACTTGCATCAAACACGCCACATGCACATACCACACAACGCATGCATACACACCACACGTGTGTGCACACCCACCCACACACATGCATGCACACTACATGCACACTCACACCACACACACATCACATGCACACACCACACATTCACACCAAACACACCCTGTGCATACACATATGCATGTGCCAGTGGGCCTCATACGCACACGCACCATACACATACCACACACGCATGTGCACACACACACCAAACACCACACACGTGCATACCCATCCACACACATGCACACACTGATCCACTCACACCAAACACACCACATGCATACACGCACCACATATACACACACATTCACAACCCAGCGCATCTGCATACATTCACACCAGACACACCACATGCATGTGCACACCCTCCACACACCAGACCCACATGCATACAGACGCATACAGACATATACTCACACCGAACACATCTCATGTACACACACCACACGCAGTCCTCCCACAGTGTGCTCCTGCTCAGTGCTGCCGTCCCGTGCCCTCTGTAGGAGCCCCTTTTCCTCAGAGTCATCCTTCCCCTTCCTGGCTTCAGCCCTGGCCTCCCTCCCTGCAGGAGAGTTGTGATCCTCTGGGCGAGTCATGACCTGCTGGAGCCGGTTTGGGCCTCACAGAGGGCTAGTACGTCCAGCTCTGTCCAGGAGAATAGCAGAGCCATGTCACCTGCCTCTGGGGCCATGGTACATGGGACTGAAGACTCTCCTCTGCAGAGCCCTGCCCTGGCCACCTCAGGGTCTCTTCTGAGTGCCCCAGTGTGTGCCTAGCTGGGCCTCCCACTTTATACAGGTGGGACAGCTGAGGCCCATTGGCTGTTGTCAGCTGCTGTGGCAGAGCTGGGCTTGTGCCCTGGTCCTCCGCCTTTCTCCTTAACCCTCTGGACAACTGTCCCTCCCACCCTCAGGCCTCAGGGGGGTCCAGCATGTCCTGCTCTCTTCCGCCCTATTGGGGCTTAGGCGTAGGTTTTCTATCAATTGTGTGTGTGTTGGCGGGGTGGGAGATCACTGTGTGTGTGTGTCTGTCAAATGTGTGTGTGTTGGCAGGGTGGGAGATCACTGTGTGTGTGTGTGTGTGTGTGTGTGTGTGTGTGTGTGTGTGTGTGTGTGTGTTGGCGGGGTGGGAGATCACTGTGTGTGTGTGTGTGTGTGTGTGTGTGTGTGTGTGTGTGTGTGTGTGTTGGCGGGGTGGGAGATCACTGTGTGTGTGTGTGTGTGTGTGTGTGTTGGCGGGGTGGGAGATCACTGTGTGTGTGTGCGTGTGCTGGGGCAGAGAGTGACCAACTGTGTGAGGCCCAACATGGCTGTCTATGCCCAACATGGCTGTCTAGTCTGTAAGGATGGCAGGGGCACACTCAATGGGTCCATGTGTGTAGAGGGCATCTCTTCGTGGCCTCGAGTGAGGACAGGTGCGACTGCATGTGCAGGGAGAAGGGGTTTGTGGGGAGTGTGTTTGCGTGTTCGTGTGTTTCTGGGAGTCAGAGTGAAGGTCCGCTCTCCCCTCCACTCTGAACCCCGCCACCCTGATGTGCTCTCCCCCTCCTCTGTGTCCCCAGGTTACATCCAGAAGATCAAGTCGGGAGAGGAGGACTTTGAGTCTCTGGCTTCACAGTTCAGCGACTGCAGCTCAGCCAAGGCCAGGGGAGACCTGGGTGCCTTCAGCAGAGGTGCACAGGGAACCGGGTGTGGGCTGGGAGGAGCTGGGGCTGCACAGGCCTCCAGGCTCCACTAGGTGGCAGCACTGTCCCTCCCTAGGGCTGCAGAGGCTGCCCTGCTGGGGACGGGAGAGCAGGGCAGGGGTGGCACAAGGGAGGTGTAGAGCCTTTCTCCTGGTGTCGTTCCCCCTCGGGGGTCGGTCTGTGGGCTCCTCAAGGTGGGCACATCTGTCATTTGCCTCTCCTCTGGTTGTGGATATAAGGCTGGGGTTCCTGGAGTGCTCCAGGGCATGTCCTCCAGAATCCCCTGCCCGATTCTCACAGGTGAAATCAGAGGTGAAGCGAGGCATGTCAGATCGGCAGCCCCGAGATTAGGCCTGTCTGACCAGGGCAGTGGGAACTGGGGAGCAGAAGGGACCAGGCCTTTTTCTTTTCCCCCGTCAATCCATGGGGTCTACAGAACAGCAGGGAGGGGCTCAGGGTGGGGTAGGGATGCGATGTGCAGGAGCCAGCACCTGTGGGGGTGGGGAGCCAGCAAGGGACTGTTGGCTGCCTGCCCACCAGAGGAGGCTGCTGGGACAGATAATAGAGCAGGGGCTGGGAAGTGGGCCTGGGGAGAAGGGTTCATCACCAAAATATGCCTCTAAACACACGGTGGTGGCTCTCAAGCTGCCATCCTTCAAGCTGTTCTCCGGCCTCCCAGGACCTCCTTAATGGCCCTGCCACCCCCCAGCTGAGCCACAGCTCCGCACCACACCGTGACAGGGTCATAAACTTGGTGACGGATGAGTGTGAGGCTTGGCGCAGGTGGGAGCCCCATCTGCCGCCCCCACTGCCCTGCGTCCTCCTGCCGGCCTTGACACCTCCCTTTCTCCCTATTCACGGTTCCCAGGTCAGATGCAGAAGCCATTTGAAGACGCCTCGTTCGCGCTGCGGACGGGGGAGATGAGCGGGCCCGTGTTCACGGATTCCGGCATCCACATTATCCTGCGCACGGAGTGAGGGGCGTGGGAGCCCAGGCCTGCAGGCAGGCGGCAGGACCCTGGCTCCCCCACTGCCAGCCGGCTGATGGGTGCCCCTCCTGCTGCTGTCACAGTATTTATTGTTCCCCAAATGTCTGGGAGGAAGGCTCTTCCAGGTTGGGGAATCTGGGGTCCCTGCTCCCTGTCCACCTCCAGTTGGGGCTGTCCCTGCCAGACCCCCGCTTAGGGAATTGACTTCAGAAGGGAGTGGGGGTGGGGAGGCTTCCGGACCAGGGGGGACAGGGGTGACCTGTCCCAAAGAGAAGGCCTAGTCAGCTGAGCCACCCGTGTCCCCCCAGGTCCCTGAGGCGGGTAGGGGGGCCTTGAGTTGTTTTTTTTTAGTTATGCCACGTTCCTCTATTCAGTTACAAAAAGCAAACGCTCGGGTTCCTGGCTGCGGGTCCCCTCTGAGCGGCAGTGCAGCGCCCGTGCACCCTCCATTAAACCCGGAACTGCTGCTCTGCTGTCCTGAGTCTCCTTTCCTCCCTGCTGGGACTGTCGCCTGCTGTCCTGAGTGTCTGGGTGTGCAAGCTGTGCTTCCTCCCCCAGGAAGCCTCCCCTCTTCCTGGGCCTGGGGAGCCCTAGCAGCCTGTCTCCCAGGGAAGAGGGGCACTGTCCAGCCCCAGCGGCTGTCAACCCTGGTGTGCCAGGCCAGCTCTGGGTCCTCTTCAAGGATGCAGGGGCCTCACCGCACCCCACAGTTTTCCATTCAGCAGGTTGAGGGTGGGGCTGGGGAATCCTGGTAGGGCCAGGCTGAAGCTTCTCAGCCCTGAGTGTCCTCTGCACATCCCCACACCCCATGCACACGGGCCACTCTCCAATTAGAATGAATTATGCCTGGCATTCCGATGCCTGCTTCCCTTCCACTGCGAGCAATTCTGGCATGTTGGTCTTGGGTCCAGCCACCAGACCCAGCACCCTCTGCAGATGCTGTTACCATGGCAGCAGGCCTCCCCCCCCCACCATACTAGAGGGGAGGGGCCTGCTGCCAGGCGCATCTGAGACCAGGGATCATGGAGGTGGGGTGCACTGGGGAGAGGAATGCAGATTCCAGTGGCTGTCCTGGTGCAGAGGGAATTCCTGTGGCGGGTGTCAGGGAGGTCCTCCCTTTACCTTGGGGTGAGAACCCCTGCCAGCATGGGGGGCTGTGCGTGTGGCCTGCCTGTCCACCAAGCCAGGGCTTGGGCTGGGGGTTCAGTTCAGTGAGGGGGTTTGTGAGTCTGTTAGGTGGAGACATGGTCACACCCGCCCACTCACCTTCCCCCCCACTTGATGGGGACCAGCCAGGATTGTGGGGGTGGCAGGTTAGCAGGGCGTGGGGGCCCAAGCAAAATGAAGCCTGACTCCGAGAGAGCCTCTCCCCACCAGGGCTGAATCTCATGAACAGTCACCTGAGCCTACTCCCATCTGGCCGGTTTCTGAAGCAATTGCTCTCCGCCTGCCTCCTGCCTGCCAGAGCGTTTGTCATTAGGAAGGTTTAATGAGTTTCCTCTCAGCACTGGCGGGCTGGTGGCTGGCTAGCTACACCTCCAGGCACAATGTTGCACCAACACTTGGGTGGGATTGGGAAGCAATCACACCCCTCTGGTACAACGGAGTCCCCGGGAAGGACCAGACATGAGTAGCTGGGAAGGCAGGAGGGTTTGCTGAGTTCTGCTCCAAGGTGGGGAAGGGGCCTTGTGTCCCAACTCAACACCAAGGGCCGGGGGAAGGATCTCCCCAGGGGCTCCTGCTCCTCTGCGATGCTGCCAGGGAGGGGTGTGCATTATCCTGTCTGTGCAGGGCCAGCAAAGAAACGGGCTTTGTGGCACAATCACTTTGGGCATTTACCCGTGTGTGCGTGCACGTGTGTGAGTGATAATGATAACTCTGGTTATTTCTATGTATCCTGTGTGACATGAGGATTCCCCCCGTGTGGGTGTGAACACCTGCCCCTCTGGGCCTCCTTCCCTCAACTCTGTGCAGTGGCCAAAACCCAGATAAGAACAACACTGTTAGATAAACATGCCCCTGGAGCCCACTCAGTGTCAAGGTGATTCATCATGAAGTAGCTGTGGTTTTCCTTCCCCGCTGTACATGCCCACCCCCCACCTCCTGCCTGGAGTCAGAGATGTAAATCCCAGGCCTTTAGGACGGCAACAGTGGACTCTTCTGTCCAGTCCTCTCTTGTACCTCCCAGACCAGGCCCTGCCCCAGTCAGTTGATTTCCACTCATCGCCCTGTACACCAGGCAGGACTAGAGCAGGTCACCTCGGAATCGGTGCAACTGCCACGGGATGGGGGTTGGCTTCCCTGTGTGGCCAGGTACACATCCATGATGAGAGGGGAGTTAGCAGTGGACAGCTGAGACACACACATGCATAGACGATCCTGGCCTGGGGGACAGGGGTATTAGTCTTGCCTATGCTTGATTGGAGCCAAAGCCACAAACTCAAAAGAAGTGCCACACCTGTGTGCATGTGAGAGAGAGAGAGAGAATGGGGGTGTGTGTGAAAGAGAGTGCCAGGACTGTGATGCTCCTGGTGTGAGAATATGGATCTCCAGGACTAAGTGCATTTTGGACAAGGGCTGTTGAACTCAGCAGCCCTCGGTTTTCCACCTTACTCAAGAGGATTCCGGGGGCTGGCCCGTGGCTCACTCGGGAGAGGGTGGTGCTGATAACACCAAGGCCGTGGGTTCAGATCCTACATAGGGATGGCGGGTGAGCTCACTGGGAGAGTGTGGTGCTGACAACACCAAGTCAAGGGTTAAGATCCCCTTACCAGTCATCTTTTTTAAAAAAAAAGAGGATTCTGTATCCAAGACTGATGAACCACCTGCCCCTTACCTTGGAGGTTGGCCTCCTAATACATGTAAGTTGGGGAGGGAGGTACAGATATTCTAAGTTTCCCAGCCCTGTGCCTTTTTTTTTTTTTTTTTGGTTGGTTTCATTTTTTTTAGCAGGTATGGAGAAAAGTGCTTCTCCATGTGCTAATCCAGGAATCAATTCTTTTTCAATGTCAACCTTGTTCGTTTAAATAGAAATTAATTGCTTTTCTTGAGGATTTCTTTAAAAATTGGTTTTAAATGAGTGCATTAGATGGTCCCATTTATTATTCATTAGTTTCATTCCCAATATGGCCCCAATATCCGAATTCCTGGAAATGCCAGCACAGAGCGGAGATGATTTAATCAGGAGGCCATTAATTAGAGATGGGGAGAATGTCCTCCCGGGTGGCCTCAGCAGGGTGGGATCTGGGCCTGTGGGGCTCTTTGCGTGAAGTTCCTGCTCTGGATTCAATAGGGACCACCCACTGGGGCCAATGTGGGGGGCGGGGGTCAGCCCTGAGCTGCCCCCTCACTATCTTTGTTCTTGCCATCAGTGTCCAGATGAGAAAACCCGGGGGGACTCTCCACCCTTCTTGTACTCCTTCCAGCTTGTCCCTCATCCTTGTGACACCTCACGGTTCCCCACCCCCACCCCTCCAGACCGTCTCTCGAAGGCCACCAGGCAGATCTGGCTAAAGCTAAGCCCTCATCTTATTCTTCCCCTTCTGTGACCCTCAGCCCTGCCTTTAGCCTGATCTCTAAGGCTGCTGACAACTTAGCTTCTGGTTACTTCTTCAGTCTCTGCCTGACTCCCTGATGATGCCTCCCTCCTGCCTCCAGTACTTCCAGTCTTGCCTGTCCTTCCCCTCCAAGAGCTCTGGTCCCCAGGTCAGAGTCCATCCCTGCTCAAGTCTCCTCCAGGTAGATGGGTTCTAGCTTTTCCTTATTCCTTAACTCAGAAGAGGCATGACTCACTTAAAACTATGTTTGAAATTACAAAGCCAAAGAAAAAAGAAAAGGGAAACAATTTGACTGGGGCCCCCACCCTCTCCTACCCAGATTTTTAAAAGCAGCGAAGTTGTTAAAATCCCATTAAAAAAATGGCCAGACAACTCATGGATCCACCAGAATGATCAATGAGCGAAGAGCCAGTGTTGGGGAATATTCATTTGTGTCCAATTTTCATCGTTGTGATAGAGTCCTCAGTTGCTTTGATCAAATTGCTTTTAAATGAATTGCTTTTTTTTTTTTTAAAGATGACCGATAAGGGGGATCTCAACCCTTGGCTTGGTGTTGTCAGCACCACACTTAGCCAGTGAGCTAACCGGCCATCCCTATATGGGATCCGAACCCGTGGCCTTGGTGTTAGCACCACACTCTCCCGAGTGAGTCACGGGCCGGCCTTAAACGAATTGCTTTTGATCAAAGCAACTTTGGGTTGGGTCTCCTCCCCCGCCTCCCCCAGGAGTTCGCCCTGGGGAGGGTTGAGCTCCATGCCCCCCACGCCACACTTAAGCTCGAGTCCTGGAAAGAGGGCCCAGCAGAGATGGGTGTCCAGGCTTGGATTCAGCCTCCAGCTCCAGCTCCACCCCCTCCACTGGACACACAGAGCCACCGAAGCGTCAAACGTCAAAGGTCCTGTTTATTCCGGCAACCCAGAAAGGAAAAGTGTAAATAAAAAAGAAACAGATCCATGCACTCAACTCCTGGGGGTGAGGGTGGAAAGTGAGGGGTGAGCCATGGGGGAAGCAAAGAGGAGAAAAGGGAGAAGAGAGAAACTGAGAGATGAAGAGGCAGAGACGGAAAGAGAACTGGAGAGCCAGATCAATAAACAGAAAGAGACAGAGGGACATCAATAAAAAGGCAGAAAGACAAAAGTGGAGTATCAAAAGCAGAGATAAATAAGGAGAAGCAACAAAATGCATGAATAGAAACAGGCAGAGAATAAACTCGGCCAAAAGGTGGGGAGAGAGAGAGCGTGACAGAGACAATGATAAACTCTAAGGGACACAGGCAGAGTGGGAAGGACCCTCAGCAGCCCGAGCCACAGCAGTGCCTAGGGGTCCCCCGAGGTGCTGATGACGTGGAAAAGGGTGACGTTGTAGAGCACCTGGTGGCCATTGTTCCAGGTGTAGAGGGCCCGCTCGCGGGGGTTGTAATCCAGCATGGATATGTGGGAGTACTGATTGTGGAAGGGCACGTCCGTGTACTCGTAGCTGGACGTGTTGGTGAAATAGGCAAAGTAGACCTTGGCGCCGGCCAGGTGGGAGTTGGTCACATAGAGCACGCCGCAGATCATGAAGGCCTCGCCGGCACTGCGCTTGGGGTAGCCGGTGTCCCAGGACCGCAGGACCTCCAGGGTGTGCGGGTCCAGCCGGCTGACCACGATGTTCCCCGCGTTCTGGTTGGTGGTATACACGGCCCAGAGCCCGCTCTCATCCACCATGAAGTCCATGTCGGAGAAGCCGCCCCAGGAGTAGGGGAAGGTGTTGTTGTAGCCCGCCCCCGGGAGGCTCCTCTGCACCAGCACGGAGCGTGAGCGGAAGTGGTACTTGACCACCACGTTGCTCTGGTACTTGTTATAGAACAGGGAGCCGTTGTACACCACGTGGCCCGTACCCGCCCAGGGCTGGGGCAGCAGGTGCTGGATAAAGTTCTGGCCTTTGATGAAGTCTCCCAAAGTGCGGAACTCCAGAACCCGTCGGCCCTTGTAATAGCCGTCCATGTACCAGACCTACAAGAGCAGCCACTGGTCAAGGGGGGGTCACTGACAATGGCCCCAGGGTCCCAGCAACCACTCAGGAATCAGCCATCGTCACTGGAGATCAACAGTCACTAAGCGGTAATTAGTCATGGGGATTCCACTGACCACTCCCGACCAATCACCATCCCACTGACTGGGATCATTTGGCCGGTGTGTGCTTTTGGTCTTAAAACAGACACTAAGTGGACGATACTTGATCCCAAAAGATCAGGGAGAATTGCACTCCCTGGGGACTCCCTGGGGCCCAGGAATTCACTGGTTATTGGATATTGGATGGTGGGTAGTCACTGGATAGCCACTGGGTGATAAGAGGTCACTTAAATTCATTGCTCATGAGTAACCCTTGTAACCACAACATGACCAGCATGTCATCATCTTCTCTGTTATCAGCATCATCATGTTAATTAGCACTCAGGAGTGCCCTTACTATGGAGCTAAGCATCTTAAAAACTTCAGTGCTGACATTATCATGCCCATTTTGAAGATAAAGAAATTAGAGTCAGAACATTAAGGAACCTGCCCACAGTGGTGGGACTGGAATGCAAATCCAAGTCTGATTCCTAAACCAACCAATCGGTTGAACCACCATAATCCCTGGGGGTCCAGGGATCATGGCGGTATGGGGACTATTTACTACCCATAATCTATGACACTCAGTGGCCACCCACTGATCAATATCTGTCACCAGGAAGGTCATGTTGCAGGATAGTCACTGGGCAGTTCATCAATGGTTCTTGTGGGTCTAGGCGATGGGCAATCATGACCATGGGGGCAACTGGAAGTCCAAAGGTCACTGAGCAGTGCTGGCAGGTCTTTTGTCCTTGGGAAGGCACTGGTTACTGGGCAGTTACATAGAGGTCATTGGTTACTGGGAACTGGTTAGTAGCGCTCAGTAACCATTAGTCTCTACAGTCACTGGAGGTCAACAGACTTTGAAATTCACAGGGCTGGAAGGTTGTTGGTCACTTGGTGGTCACTAGAAAGTCGAGGGGAGGTCCAAGGGCCCTGGGGATCCAGGACACTTTGGGCTACAAGTCATTGGTGTGGAATCCCTGGGCACCTATGGGCAGTCACAGGCTATGTTCCTCCCAGGCTCTGACCCCTGGGGTGGGCACAGTTACTCACCCGGCTATCCGCACTGGGGGCCATCGTGTCGGTCATCCAAGAGCCAAAGCGGGACCCCATGGCCCGAACGGTGATGGGGTTACTGACCCCAGTCAGCTTCCCACAGCCTGGGAGGCAGGAACAGGGGGGAATGAGGGTGGGGGATGGGAAGAGCCCAAGAGAGGAAAGGCAAGGACCAAGTGTTGTGACCAAATTGGGAAGAGCTGGGACCAGGGGTGAGGGGGGATCCAGAAATCTGGTCCGAATATGGAATTAGGTTGGGGTGAGGGGTTGGAAGCCAAAGGTCAGGGCCATTTCCAGCTTCTGGGCCCAGTTTGACCTTGGGTAGGTAGGTCAAAGGTTGAAGTTTAGAAGTTAGAGGTCAAAACTGCCCAGCTTCTGGCACATGGGTGGTACTGGAGTTGGGTGTGGAGGTCAGGGGTCAGGGTCAAGGGTCAAGGCATACCCAGCTTCTGGGCGCAGGCATGGAGCCGGGCCTCCAGTGCCATCACCCGCTGTTGCAGGTCCTCGTACCCGTAGGCGCCCATCTCCTCCTGGATGGCTGCGAGGCTGCCAGAGAGATTCCTCACCTCCTCCCGCAGGCGCACAATGGTCCGCGTGTCCGCCTTGTACTGCTCCAGGACCGAGCTCAGGGGCAACAGCTCCGTCATCCTGTCCTTCAGCTCCTGTGCACGAAGATGGAACCCTGCTGAGCTCGACCCATGACCTTTGACCCAGACCCAACCAGACCTCTGACCCATAACTTCACCCCTTGTCTTTGTTGCACAATTGGCCCTTGATATTTGGCCCCTACTGGGCCCTAGATCCCAGTCAACCCTCAGTTCTTCCCAGACGTGACTCCATTCTCGGAATCATGGGCATCCACCTCGAGCATTCATTCCCTTGACCTTTGACCTGAGCCCAGAAGGACCCACCTGGAAGCTCTTGGCCGAGAGGGACCCATCGGCCGCCCGGAGCCGTGCGTCCAGGCTCCGCATGAGTGTCTCCATGCTGCGCACATATTGGAGGTCACGATACGTCCGCAGCTCAAGGACCTCCATGGACTGGGAGATGTTCTGGACCTAGGAATGGGGACAATTCGGGAAAGCAAGACTTCTTCTCCTGCCCCTGACCCAGAGATGCCACAGACAAGGCTTGGCAGGGTAAGAGGTCACACAAACACCCAACCAGGCCACCTTCTCCTTCCCTGTTCTTACCAGCAACCTGTGAATGCCGTGCCCAATCCATCCATTCCCCTTCCCTCTGGTTCCCACCGGGTCTGCCCACCACACTACCTGTTCCCTCCTCCCTGGTCTCCCTGCTTCCACCCTCACCCTCTGCAGTCAGTTCTCCACATAGCAGCTAGAGGGAACTTTACAAAACAAAGATTAGACCACCTTCCTCCCCTGCAGATCCTCCATGGGCTAGTCCTGCCCCCTGACCTGCTTCCTCTCCAAGTTCACACCACTCCAAATACCAGCGCTCTCTGTTCTCACAGACTCTAAGCTCCCTCCCTCCTCAGGGCCTCCGCACATGCTGATCCCTCTACCTGGAGTGCTGTTCCCTTCATTTTCCCATGGCTGTCTCCTTCTCATCCTTCAGGTCTCAACTCTAGCATCACCTCCTCAGTGTGGCCTTCCCCAACTACCCTGTCTCAGTAGCTGCTCACTCACTCTCCCCTTACATGGCTATTTTCTTCCTAGCTATGACTACTATCTGGAACTTTCTGATTCACCTGCCTCCTTCAGGGGGGATCCTCAGAGGCAGAGTCAGTGTCTAGCTTGTCCACAGTCAAATCCCCAGGGCCCAGCACTGGCCCCAAGTAGTTGCTCAGTAAATACTTTCTGGCTGAATGCATGCCCCGAAGAAGCTCCCAGACCCTAGTCTCACCTGAACCAGCCTGAGGTGAACTTCACCTGGCTAAAGTAGGCTCCATTGGGCTAAGGTGAACTTTACCTGGCTGAGGTGGACCCCACTGGGCTAAGGTGGATCCCACCTGGCTAAGGTAAACTCAGTCAGAGACATCACTGGATACTTGTTGAAATACCCAGACTTTCCTGAACAATTGATCACGTGACTCTTGGTAATTCTCAGAAGCCCAACAGCTTGATACCCGCCCTGGATGCCACGAAATATTTTTACAGTAGTCCCCCTTTATCCATGCTTTTGCTTTCCAGATTTCAGTTACCCGTGGCCAATTGCAGTCTGAAAACATTAAATGGAAAATTCCAGAAATAAACAACTCATGTGTTATAAATAATGGGCTGGCCGGTAGGCTCAGTTGGTTAGAGTGCAACCTTGTAACACCAAGGTCGCAGATTTAGATTCCCCATACTGGCCAGCCACTAAAAAAAAATAATAATAATAACTTTTATGATAGTATATTGTTATAATTCTATTTTATTGTTATTGTTGTCAGTCTCTTACTGTGCCTAATTTATAAATTTAACTTTATCATAGGTATGTTCGTAAGGAAAAAAGTACATGTAGGATTGGGTACTACTGCAGTTTTAGGCATCCGTCGAACATCTTGGAACTAATCCCCCACAGCTAAGGCTGGATGACTGTACAGCTACTGTTGACAGAGGATACCACTTTGGACATCCCAAATTATTGGGGAAAATGGTTTGGGCGTTGTGGGCAGGGCAGAATCCTGTGGAGTTAATAGGTGGGAGACTCTGGTGCTGACAAACTCTTCTCCTCTCTGCCAAACGTCAGCTTCCTCCTCTGTAGAATGGTGACGGGAGGCTGCTGGTCCCCTTCATCACCGGCATCAGAGCTAATGAGCAGTTCAGCTGGGCAGTGGCAAGGGACAGCGATATGGCTATAAAGGGCAATGAAACATGCTCGGGGATGTATTGAATGGGGACCATTTTGCATCGACCATGATCAGAGAGGGTAGGAATCCATACATGAGCCTCTTGAGGTGGAGGGTGAGATCCCCCCACCCAAGGGACATGGAACTTTTCTCAGCAGGTGAGTCTGGAGAACTGAAGGGCTGAATGGGACATGCACAGTGGGGCCAGAGCTCATGCACCGGAGACGGGTGTCACCACTGGGTCTTCCTTCCTCCCCGACCCCACAAGCCTCAGCTTCTCTTCCAAAGAAGCCTTGAACAGATATGAATAAATTATCCACCTACAGGGGAACCAGGGTATCAGCCAGCTCTGGATAATCCGCATGGTTGGATGTGGCCTGGGATGATCCAGAGGGGGTCAGAGGGCAAGGAGATTTTCACAGCCTACCCCAGGGAACCTGGAAGGTTCCCACCTTCTCCATCAGCTGCCGCAGCTCCCGACTCCGGCCATCGCGGGAGCAGGTGCTCTGTGCGGGGATCACGGCCGTGCAGATGCATTTCCCATCGGGGGCCTGGGCCGAGGTGTACAGCTGCCAGCCCTCTTCTGGGCTCTGGAAGAGAGTCTGCAGGGATGTTGGGGTTAGAGAGGGGGACCCACCTTGCCCCTCCAGGAGAGAAAGAGGGCCCAGGGAAATGACAGATGCCCTTTGCCAGATGGACACTTGGAATGTGCTGGACCATGGGCCTGCTGCATGTGACCTCAATCCCTTTTGAAGGAGCCCCATTTTACAGATGACAAGACTGAAGTGTGGAGGGGTTAAGGAACACAGCAAGGAATTATGGGACTTGAACTCTTCCTCAAGCTGGGAATTCATTGTCCCACACATTTGCACACACATACAACACTGCCTCCATAACAGCCACTAGAACATACATCCACTCATAATAACCCACAAACCCAGACCTCTCTCTCTCCTTCCCCGGCCCATGGTGACAGATGGGCTCTGACTATATCTCAGGGGCCACGAAGTGCTAAGTGCCACTCTGCTGTTCCCCTACCCTATCCCAAGAAGCCCAGGCAAGGTTATGCCCAACATGAGACAAAATCTCGCCGAGACTTTCTAGGTTCTTGGATTGAAGGCATCGCCTTCAGACTCCTCCTATATTAAATTTCAGGTCAATGGATGCTGCTCAGATAATCCAGTGATCAATTACAGCTGTGTTTCCTATGCTCCTTGGAACAGCAGCAATCTTACCAGATGCGCTGGACAAAGGGTGCTCTGGTCAAACAAGTTTGCGCATTGTTGGGTGAAACAAGTTTCTTCACTGCAGGACTTATCAGAACCTTTGAAATGCTAATCTCAAAGGGAATTCTAGACAGCCATAATTGCCAATCTTATTAGAAAGTATCCAGTGAGAGCCTATTCTATCCCGGGCATAGGGCCTGGGATAGGAGCAAGGAAGAGAAGGATGAAGAAGAAATAGAAAAGAAAAAGAAAAAAAACAAAGAGGGGGTGGAAAAACATGGAACTAGTGGGGGAAACAGACATCAGACATGTAATCCTAATGATACTCCTAGAACCACATGCTATAGAGAATGCTTTGAAGAAATAGTATAGGGAGTAACAGGGGGTCTTTCCCAGGCTGGGGGTGTCAGAGAAGGTGCCCCAGGGGAGGGACATTTGAGCTGAACTTGAGGGATGAGTGAGCCAGGAGAAGCAGAGACAGGAGGGAAGACTTTTAGCTTGACAGATCCTATCAATACCTGGAGAGATATGAGAAACATTGTCCAAAAAGCAGTGGATACTCACTGGACAGATCTGGGCCCCCATTGTAGGGCCCCTGGAACTTCCCTGGAGCATAGCAGAACCAGTCACAAGTCCCGATCTTCTTGTTTTTGATAGGGCATGATGGTCTCATTTCTAAGAAATTTTTTTTTTTTTGGCAGCTGACCAGTGCAGGGATATGAACCTAGGACCTTGGCATTACAAGACTGCACCCTAACCACTGAGAAAACCAGCCAGTCCCCCATGATGGTCTCATTTGCTCAACCAAAATTTGTTGAGCTCCTACTGTGTGCCAGATTCTATTCCGGATGTTGAAAACGTAGCAGTGAACAAAACACACAGACACACACACACACACACACACACACACACACACACAGACACACACACACATGCTCCTCTAGGAGCTTTTATTAAAGAGGAGGGAGACAGAAATAAAAAGTATGGGGGACACTGGGGTTGGAGAGCACCAGGATTGCAACTTTAGGTGTCATTTGAGTAAAGACCTGAAGGACATGAGGGAGGGGCCATGCAGATGTCTGGGGAATGGGGTTCCAGGCAGACAGAACAGTGAGTGCAAAGGCCCTTAGGCAGGAGTAGTGAGGCAGTAAGTGGAGGGAGATGGGAGCAGGAGGTGACAGTGGGCAGAGTGCACGGGGCCTTGCAGGCTGCAGTGAGGACTTTGACTTCAGCTCTGAGTGAGGTGGGAGTGAGCCATAGAGGGTTCTTTTTTTTTTTAAAGATGACTGGTAAGGGGACCTTAACCCTTGACTTGGTGTTGTCAGCACCACGCTCTCCCAAGTGAGCTAACCGGCCATTCCTATATAGGGATCCGAACCCATGGCCTTGGTGTTATCAGCACCACACTCTCCCAAGTGAGCCACAGGCTGGCCCTGAGCCATAAAGTGTTCTGAGCAGAGGAGGGATGTGCCTTGACTTGGGTGTTCATAATGACTTCTAGCTGCTTTGGGGGAGAGGGGGGAAGAAGACCAGGGTAAAGGTGACTGAACGGGTCCATGCAAGTAATGATAAGTTGTGGCCATAGAAGTGGGACCTTAGAAGATTCTGGTCCTGGGCTGGCCAGTTTAGCTCAGTTGGTTTAGAGCACAGTATTGATAACACCAAGGTCAAGGGTTTGGATCCCCATACCAAAAAAAAAAAAAAAAAAAAAGATGATTCTGGTCCTATCCAGGATGTATTCCTATGGGCATGGATAAAAATCTAATAAAACCCCAAGTGTTTTACAGAGAAACAAAGCACCACAATCACTGATCATTTGCGCAGCCGATGACTGATCACCTAGCAGAGGCTGTTCCCACGAGCAGCAGCAGAGCTAAGGTGGGCTGAGAGTTACGGAGCAATCCTGGAGGCTTCAGCTATTAACCCACCTATTTTCTCTCCCACTCTATAAAGCATTTTTTTTTCTTAAGCCTATTGGAATGTGAGCAAATGATATAATTGTACAGATGAGCTTGACTCTTCCACTAATTTATAAGAAAAAGAAACCATTCATAAGCACCATCTGAAACTATTATAATTAATCACTCTTTGTGCCTCATGTACACCCTTCCTAAATTGGGGAAGCCCCTCTTTAGGAGTCCACATCCCCCTGATGGAGAAATGAAGTAATGCCTTCCTTGAACCCGAGTATGAGCTGGGTGGTGCCAACACTCACTGCAGAAGCTCCCAGGATTCCCCACCACAGAGGACTTTATCTGAATTGTGAAAGCACTGGGACTGTGCTCCAGTTGTCTACAGCAGCAACCTGCTCATTAACTCCCCCTGCATGGGTTTCCTTCTGTGCCTCTCTCATGTCTCAGCTCTGGTTCTTCCTGGCATCACCCTTATATCAGTCCGTTTTTGTTGCTTATAACAAAATACCTGAAACTGGGTGATTTGCAAAGAAAATGAAATTTACTGCTTACAGTTTCTGAGGCTGGGAAATCCAAAGTCCATCTGGTGGTGGCAACAGTGACCCAGGGGTCTCACATTGCAAGATGGTGGAAGCAGAGAGAGCAGAGAGAGAGAGAGAGAGAGAAAGAGAGAAAGACTCTCCTCTTCTTTTAAAGTCCTCAGAACCACGCCCCTGACCACCGTTTTTAATCCATTTACTCCTGCATGGTCCTACAATCCAATCACCTCTTCAAGTCTCCACCTTTCAGTTACCATAATAGGATTCCCCACCCTCTTAACAGTCACAGTGGGGGCTACATTTCCAATACATAAAACTTGGGGGACACAATTCAAGCTTCAGTGAATTTTTTTGGGGGGGACATAATTCAGTCCACTAGAGTCCTCCTAGGTGAATATGTGCACTTAAATCCTCCCCTTGGGAGCCTGACTTAAGACAAGAAGGGTGGCCCAAGAAAGCCTTCCCCCTTGGTTTGCCTGCTTTGATGACAAATCCAATTCTTTAAAAGCAAAACAAAGAAAAGCAATGAACGTGAGCCCAACCATCCCTTCCCATCCTCCCCTGGCTCCGATCCCCAAGCAATTTGGACAGAACCCCCCAAGATTCTCATTTGCGCAGAGACAACGCAGCCCAGTTCAACGTAATTAAGATCTCCCTACATTTCCTAGCGTGTCCTTCGAAGCAAACAAACAAGCCATTTTCTCTCAACATATGAAATATTGAATTGTAAAAGAGAAGCAAGATTTAAGTGGCACAGAGAGAAGGCCTCCATGGCTTTCCTAAAATAATTGTCTGCGTTGGACGCGCCTCGCTGGAGTGTTCTCTGCAGCAGTGTAATTAAATGCCTGGGGTTTGGCTGCTGAATCTCAGCACGCAGAGCTCCAGAGTTTTGCCAGTTGGGTTTAAGTTCAAATACGCAGTCAAGTTCATGTCCCCAGGAACCGTTGGAATGTCCTGGAAAGCTCCACATTGGAGAGTCCAAATGCCAGCTCTCCCAGACTGGGTCTAGCTTGGAACCGAAGTCACTAACTCTTGGAGGTCAGAGCCCTATGGAGGAATAGAAAGTGTCCTATCCCCAGGGAAATGCTTATAATAGTAGGTGTGAGAACACAGGAGTTCTCAGATGTAGCAGTCACCCCTTATCTGCGGTTTCACTTTCCAAGGTCAACTGCAGTTCAAAAATATTAAATGAAAAATTCCAGAAACAAACAATTCATTAATCTTAAATTGCGCACCGTTCTGAGTAGTGTGATGGACTCTCTTGCCCTCCTGCTCTGTCCCACCTGGAAGGTGAATCATTCCTTTGTCCAGCATATCCACAAGGTCTATGCTCCTGCCTGTTAGTTCAAGTAACCTCCATTTTATTTATTAATGTCCTCAAAGTGCAAGTGTAGCGATGCTGGCAGTTCGGATATGCTGAAGAGAAGCCATAAAGGGCTTCCTTTAAGTCAATAGGTGAAAGTTCTTGACTTAATAGGAAAGAAAAAAAAATCGTACGTTGAGGTTAAGATCTACAGAAAAAATGAATCTTCAATCCACAAAAATTGTGAAGAAGGAAAAATAAATTCATGCATAATATATATATAGGGTTTGGTACTATCTGCAGTTTCAATTTTCCACTGGGGGGGTGTCTTGGAACATATCCTCCATGGATAAGGGGGGCAGGTAGCCCGTGTCACCTCGGATGTGGCAAATGCACCGGAGAAGCCAACCACTGTTTGCTGAGCTCTGGGTTCACAGTTTAATATTTGTGCTAACGGGCTCTAAAAGGGTAAGCTATGTCATCAGGTAGCTATTCCTCAAATTGTTTTTTTCTGGCCGGGATTTTCCAAATACTTTCACTGAGGCTGATGCCCCAGTTAAGCACCAGTCTCCATAGCAGGTCCGGGGTTAACTGAGTATGAACCACGCAGAAAAAGTTTTCCATCTCATGGAGTGCCACCGCCTACGTCTTGGTTCAAAAACAATTCTTGGTGTTGGAGTGGAGGGATTGCTAAAGGATGCTGGGGGCAGCCATCCACGGAGCAGTGGCTATTGGGGATTAGCCAACAGGAAGAGAGCGAGTGACTGCCTCTTAATAAAATGAGGATATTATTGCATTTGAGGCTGGGTAATTGAATCAGGAAGCAGAAGTGACTTGGAGTTTCTATATTTATTTGTCCCCTGACTTGATCCAGAGAGGATTCTAAGTGGTTTACAAGGGTATGTAAAATACCACAAGATAGCTCCAATTAAATATGAGAACAGGGATTAGATGTTTCTGGAAGGCAGTCTGCCAATCCATTGCCAATGCTTCAAGGTTTCTGTGTTTACTCAGCCAATCCAAGCTAAGAGATTAGCCCATGGATATCACAGGGACAACTACCAAATCGCTACAAGGATGCACTGCTCAAAACTGGAGAACTAGAATTTTTTCCTTCAATTGCTTCACAATAAGGAGATTGGTTTCAAAACTTAAGATGCATGCACAGGATGGAATAGTACACAGCCATAAAAATGGGGGATTCGTGGGGATTTTTATCAACGTCTTTAAATGTATCTTATTTTCCACATTTTCTACAATGAACATGTATTGTTCTGCTAAAGATCTTCCAAAGTCTCTTTTGAATTTTTTTTTTTTTTTTTTTGCAAGGGAGAAAAAGAAGAAAAACAAAAGCAGGAGCATAGGACAGAACCAGAAATGAGGCTAAGAAAAATTCATGCCTTAAAATCCCGAACAATCAAGCATATGGTTGGGCCATGAATTTGGCTCCAAGTTCTTGAGCAGCCGACTCAGAAAGGGAAAGCTGGTCATTTATGCGGTTCCCAGTGTCCCGAAACAAAAGTACGCCAGATGCTCAAAAGGAAGCTCAGCTATTTTTGGTACCAAGAACAGGCAGGGATATCTCCCACGGTCCTCCCAAAAAGGATTCCATGTGATGTCACCAGCATCTTTCTGGACAATATCCTTACGACAGAAATGACTATTTCTCTGGATATTTCTTATTCCTACTTGGATGGTGGAGTAAAGCTGATGTTATAAGAACAGGGTCCCGAAGTCAGGCTGCCTGGGTTTATGTCCCGGCTCGATCATTCACTTGCTGTGTGAGCTGGGCAAGTCGTTTAACCTCTCTGGGCCTCAGTTTCCTCATCTGTAAAATGGACATAAGAACTCTACCTACCTTACAGCATTGCTGGGAGAATCAAATGAATTAATAATATATGTACAAGCAATTAGAATTGTCATCAGCATGCAGTAGGTGCTACAGAAGTGTTTGCTGCTCTTCTTATTATTGTTTCCCTTCTAACACTTGTAAGGCCAGTTTAGTAACTTCCTGGAGTCAAAATGGTGTGAGTTTGATGCAGATGCTGAATGGAGACAATCTGGCAGAATTGATAAATCCAGCATCCTTCGAAGTCTCGTGGGGTTGGGGTCAAGGCTGCTGGATAATGAGGCCAAAAAAAAGTCTGGGGCTGGCCCCGTGCCTCACTCGGGAGAGTGCGGTGCTGGTAGCGCCGAGGCCGCGGGTTCGGATCCTATATAGGGATGGCTGGTGTGCTCCCTGGCTGAGCGTGGTGCAGACACCACCGTGCCAAGGGTTGCGATCCCCTTACCAATCAAAAAAAAAAAAAAAAAAAAAGGTCCAGCTATGGAGAAAAGAGAGTAAGGGATAAGAGCAGACACTTAGTCAAGAGTTGACAAGGGCAGCCTGCTATTATCTCAAGAGGGGACATCCCAGTCCCCACGTAGCCCAGCCAGCTTGGTGTCCTAGCGCATCTCCTTGATATAACTTGGCAGGAGTGGGGATGGGGGTGGCGGGGGTCCTATCCCATCCTAACAGGCAATGAACAAGGCTCATGCTGTGTTCTCTCTGGTCATCTTTCCCTTCCTGGGACACATCCTGCTCTTTTCCCACTTCCAGGCCTTTGCACTGGCTGCCATCAACACTCTCGCCCCATCTCACAGCTGGGCTAGCTCTTCCCCATCCCTGGGGCTCAGCGTCAACGTCTCTGTCAAAAGCAGTCTCTGTTGTCCCCAGCAAGTTGCCCAACTCTTAAAGTATCCTGTGCATTGTTCGACGCACTTGGCGTGGATTAACTGACTTAATCCTCATAACATTGCTGTGAGGCCGGTACCGGCATTATCCCCCTTTGATAGATGAGGAAGCTGGGGTAGAATGGTCAAGTCTTTTGGTCAAAGTGTCACAGCCTGGAAGTGGTGAGGCTGGGATTTGAACACAGGCCATTTGGCTCTACGGTCTCCACCACCTTCCTGCATCTCCCCAGTCCTCCTCCAACTCCCTGATCACAATGGCCACAGGACCTCCTTGGTGGGAACAGGAAATGAAAGGGGGTGGGGAGTTTTGTCTGCTTTTGCATCAGTGAGTCCCCAGAGCCTGCCACTACCCATGTTTGTTGAATGACTAAATGTCTGTAGGCCAGTGGGACAGAAAGCAAACTTCTGCACAGATCTACTGTGAATTTCCTGGCTTCCGTCCCTCCCAGAGAGGGATCATCTGAAATCAGGCTGCAGACAGGTGCTGGGCAGGCTCAGCAGTGGCTGTGGCTTCTTTCTGACTGCGGGGATGGTAGGAGGCCTGTGATGAATGATCAGGGACATGCTTGTCTGCCACATCTGAGCCATGACGGGGGCAGCGTCCCTTTGGAGGGCTTGAGATAATAGCAGGCTGCCCTTGTCAAACCTTGAGGTATTGGGCAAATCTCCCCTGAGTGATAAGCTTGACAGGTATTAAAGAAGATGTCAGCTCGCCTGTGCTGTGCTGGAGGGCTGGGAGTCACCTGAGCAGCTGAGGCTCTGCCTGGGAGAGTCTTGTGGCTGGGGGAGGGGTTGGAATAGAGGTAGAGTCCACTCATCCACTCATTTATTCATACACCGACCCATCCATTCATTCATTCATGCACCCACCCATCCATCCATCCATTCATTCATTCATCCATTCATTTATTTACTCCCTCACAACAAAATTAACCCATCTTGTCCTGAGAGGCCATCCAGGCTGGCAGGACAGTACAACCTCTCACCCTCCAAAACCACCTAAGCCTTAGCAGAAGATTCCTAGTATCCTGAGTCCCAGTTAAGGCTGGTACTTATGTCCAAGGATGTTTAAGGCTCTGACATCACAATGCCAGTATGGACCAAAAATCAATGACTAGAGTTTCTTGGGAAAGGAGGAAGAGATACAGGTCTCCGAGTTGGACTGACTTTCCCCCCACCTGGAGTTCTCAGTCTAGAGAAGGTGTGGGGAAGGGTTGCCTTGTGCAAGAACTTACAAACACAGTCCATTCCCTCTGGGTGTGGCCTGGACTGTGTTAGCACCACCATGGATTCCAGCAGACAGCTATAAGAGTAGGGTTTAGGGACCAAAGTCTGCATCAAGGCTTACATGCTTGCTTTGTCAAAGTACAAGATTCTCCCAGTGCTCAAGAGCACCCCATTTGAGGAGACCCTTCTGGGAGGAAGCAAACTCTTGCTTGAGCCTCCTGGGTCTCTGTTCAGTTCCTCAACGACCCCCAAGCTCTTTATCACCCCAGGGCCTTTGAACGTGCTGTTGTCCTCTCTCCCCCTGTAGTCATCCAGGTGAACAATGATGAGGGCTTGCACCAGAGTGGATATATGGGGACAGACACGTGGTAGATTCCTATGTTTTAAAGGCCAAACTCACAGGATTTGCTAAAGGGCCGATGCAGGGTGGAAAGGAAAAAGGGGTGGAAGGGAAAATGAACTGAGGGTGACTTCAACTTTGGGGGCTTAAGCAATGGGTTGGGTGGGTGCGGATGTCATTTACTGAGATGGAGAAGGCTGGGCCAGGAGCCCATGGGGACTTGAGGGGGAGCAGATTTTGGCAGGATGGAAATCAAGAGTTCATCCTGAGGGCAGGTTCAGTTCATGATGCCGTGACCATGTCCAAGAGTCAATGTCACATCAGCAGCTGGGGAGAGGAAAACAGAGAGGGCTTGGCTGGAGATAGGCATTTGGGTTCTGTCAGCAGAGAGATGAGATTAAAAGTTACTGGAGTGAATGAGGAAGGGGACATAAAGGGGCAGAGAGAAGGGCTAGGACAAGCCCAAGCTCTATCCGCACCCCAAGGTTTCATCTTCCAAGGTGCTTTACAAATATTAAATCCTTAGAATCCCACCACATGGGAGGTGCACACACTAGCTCCATTTTACAGAAGGGGAAACTGAGGCACAGAAAGGAACATCAAGTTGCCCAACTCACAGAGTCGGTGTCAGAGCTGGGATTTGGATGCCGGCCTGTCAGACTCTCAGCCACTGTGCTGGGAGGACAAGAGTCCCTCCCGCCATAGAACCATGGCCTCATCCTTATGCCCTCTGAGCCATTCTCCTCGGAGAAGCCAGAGCTGTCTCTCCACGTGTCATCCCCATCTTGGACCCTCCGTAGCTCCCATGCCCTCAGTATAAAGCCCCAACACCACCCGGCTGCGCTCACCTCTCCTGCCCAGTTGGACCTGGCTGACTTCCCAGCCTTACCGATTGCCTGTCTCCACCCCACTGTTCTAGTTCCCCCTCGGCATTTGCGGGGAGTGGTTCCAGGACCACCGCGGATACCGAAATCCCCAGATGCTCAAGTCCCTGATATGAAATGACCGAGTATTTGCATGTAATCCCCCTGTACACTTTAAGTCATCACTAGATTACCTATAACGCCTAATACAGTGTACATACGATGCAAATAGCTGTTATGCTCTGCTTCAGGTTTTTTGTTTTTTTCTTTTTTTGGCAGCTGGCCAGTACAGGGATCCAACCCTGGACTTTGGTGTTACAAGGCTGTGCTCTAACCAACTGAGCTAACCGGACAGCCCCCCTCTATTTTTTTATTTGCATTATTTTCTATTTTTTTTAAATAAGAAGGCAAGAATGGATGTATTGTTATTTTTTACCGTTTTTTTTCCCCAAAATACTTTTTTTTTTAAAAGATGACCCGTAAGGGGATCTCAACCCTCGGCTTGGTGTTGTCAGCACCACGCTCAGCCAGTGAGCGAACCGGCCATCCCTATATAGGATCCGAACCCGTGCCCTTGGTGTTATCAGCACCGCACTCTCCCGAGTGAGCCACGGGCTGGCTCTTCCCCCAAATACTTTCGATCTACAGTTGGTTGAATCCACAGATGTGGAACCCGTGGATATTGCATTTCAGCTCCCCTTTCCTGACCCCGGACCTTTTCCCCTGCTATGTTCTTTGCCTAAGACAACCTCCTGCTCCTCTTTCACGTGGAGAAAACCTACACAGGTCTCACCAGAGTGAGGTTCCCTGGTCGTGGGGTGAGCACCCCTTAAGTGCTCCCCTACTATTTGGTACCCCTCCCAACACACGCACACACACACACACACACACACACACACAGGTCCTGTAACAGTGGGATGTGACAGCCCTATGGGAGAAAGGACCTTTGGCATCACAATAGCAATCACCATCATCATCATAATTAATAACGGCTAACATTTATTGCACACCTCCTCTGAGCTAGGTGCTTTGATTCTAAGTGCTTTGCAGCTAATTTCTCACCAATCCTCCTAAGAACCTGACGAGACTGAACCATATAAATGTTCGAGTCTTGCATCTGCCACTTCCTCTTTGTGGGTTCCCAAGCACATCACTTTGCCTCTGTCATTTGCAAAATGACAGCCACCCACCCACGCACAGACACTCTCTTAAGGGTAAGCTGCACAATAGCTGGACTTTTGTAGGCTCTGTCGGCATGGCAGGGAACTCAATTTCCCACACTCCCTTGCCCTCTGCCGCCCAGGCAGGTTCAGCCAATGGGAGGCGCTCGTGGAGGATCGGAGGGTGGGACAAAGGGAGAAGCCTCCGGTATTTCTCCCTTTCCAGGCCTGCTGATCCCCAGTCCTGGGGTATACATGCTCTCTCTGCTGTTGCTATTCTCTGGGTTTCTTTTCCACCCCCTGTTTAGTTTCTCAGCTCTTCCATCATCTGTGTAACCAACTCCCTGAATTAAAACCCTTGAAAGAGGGCTAGCCGGTTAGCTCAGTTGGCTAGTGCACATTATAACATCAAAGTCATGGGTTTGGACCCCCATACCGTCCAGGCGCCAAAAAAGAAATACAAAGCTATACATAGATGTTGAAAACCTTGAAAGGCATAGAGGAGTTCAGTTTCTCTGGCAGTCCCTGAGTCTAAATTCTGATCTTTTCCTTTCTGTGTGACCTCGGGCAAGTGGCTTAACCTTTCTGTGCCTTTCTTAACCTCTCTGCTTCCTTATCTAAAAGTTCACAATGGCCAGGACATGATCTAAGTTAGTGTATGTCAAGAGGCATCTAGTTAGTGCCCGGTCAGTGGGAGCTTTTATTATGAACATACAGAATTGGCAGTGATCTAAAATTATTGCAGGTCCCCCACTGACTTTTTTTCTAATAAACTTTTTATTTTGGAATAATTTTAGATTTATAGGAAAGCTATGAAGGTAGTACAGAGAGCTCTTGTATACCCCGCACGCACTCATCCCCTGTTGTTCACATCTTATATAACCACAGTACATTTGTCACAACTAAGGACCCAACACTGGCGCATTACTATTAACTAAACTCCAGATTTTATTCTAATTTCCCCAGTTTATCCACTCGTGTTCTTTTTCTGGTCCAGAATCCAGTCTAGGATCCCACATTGCACTGAGTCATCACGTCTCCCTGGTCTCTTCTGGTCTGTGACATTTTCTCTGTCTTGTTTTTCATGACCTTGACAGTTTTGAGGACTACTGGTCAGAGACTTTGTAGAATGCCCCACTGGCTTTTAAGGGCAAGAACTGGATCTTCATTTCTCCTGACTGTTTCCTCAGCCCACAGCCCAACGCCTGGCACCCAGTCGCTGCTTCAGAGACACTTCCTGAAATGAATGAATGCTTGAACCGTAATCATTTAGTTCTTTATCCTCCTGCACTCTGTGTTCTGTAGGCATCTGTGCCAGAGGCTAGATCTAGAAAAGTTCACAGTGAAATAAAAGCTCTTCTCCTTTCTGAAAGAGTCATTTTTGATCCTTTCTTTGTAGACATCAAGGATTCATTTCTTTAATATTTAGGGGCTTTTGTACCAAAGAGAAGCAGCCACATTTGCATTAGCTGTCTCATTTTTCAAGGCAAGTGAAAGAGATCTTTCTAGCAAGACAGGGTTTCTTCCTTCCCAGAGCTGTCACTGGATTTCTCTGCTTCTCCCTCCACAGCCTTCAGGTGTCTGGCAGGGGGCGGGGGTGGGAGTGAGGGTTCTGGAATTACCCCGACTCTGAGGTCCTCTCTGCCATAGCCCAAGGAAGCTTAATTAGAGCCTCACCAAGTTGCTTAGACTCAGTTGGACTGAGGAGCTGGTGCAGGGGCCTGGCTGTGACAGGGATGAATTAGCAGCTTTATTTCCTATCCCTCTGAATGGCTCAATATTTGGCACGGGGACTAGGAGCCTGCCTTTGGGTATGTAGAACGTGTCCCTTTTCTAACATTAGCTGTTCAGAAATGGGAATTCCCTTTAACCACGCAGGCCTGCAGGTCTGATGGCTTTTTATTTCTCAGCCCTGGGAGGCCAAGCGGAAAGCAGGAAATGTAAGAAAAATGCCACAGCGAGGTCATTTCTCCGCCACTGCAGTTCCTGCTGCTGGAAGACACTGGCCCAGGTTTAATCTCTTGCCTGAAGTTTGTCGGAAGTAAAAATGAGGCTGGATGAGCTTTTCAGACACTTCCTTTGACTTACAGGAATTCAATTTCTGGCTGGGGCATAAATCTGCAGCCATCTGCGCCCCTGGTGAGGGCTGGGGCTGGGCATATTGGCTGGGGATGGATTTCTGAAATCAATCCATCAGTGTGTGGAAAAGGTCGTCATGGGGGAAATTTATCTTCCGTGGCTGGCTCAGGCATTTTGTGCCAATAGTCAGGGACACCCCTGCACAAAATGGAGGTGTTTGTTGCAAGGCTCCTAGGCTGGACAGCACGGCCAGACACAGACAGAGGATCAACTTGCCAGCTAATAGCTCAACAGGGACAGCCAGGTGCCAGTGCTGCTTGAAAACCCATTTCCACGGGTTCCTTCCTGCAGGGTACTGTGCATGCCCTGGGAAGTTAATTTGGGGTCCAAACCTTTTATCACTTGGCTGCACCTCTGACACACACTACAAGGAAATGAGCATCAGAGGCATTCAATTTCCCCCCAGGGGGACTAGACTGCAGAACAGGGTTGCTAAGGGTGCCGACCCTGGAGCCAGGTCTCCCGGGTTCAAATCCCAGCTGTGCTGTGTGACTTCAGGCTAGTGACTTAACCATCTTGTGCCTCTATTTCCCCAGTTGTAGTATGGGGCTAAGAATAGTACTGATACCATGAGGTTGTTAATATATTAAAATGGCTTAACATGCGCAATATACATGTATAATCATATAGATGTGTAATTTACAAGTGAGTGTGATATAATTGCTTATGGAATAAAAATAGTCAAATAGGTTCTGACTGAGAACACAAAAAGGCAGATTGGACAATTCAAGTTTAAATTCTGGCTCTGTGCTACCTTGGGCAAGTTACTCACTCGCTCTGAGCCTCAGTTTCCTCATTTCTCAAACAGGGAAGCAGGCAGGAGGAAAATGTTGGCATTTTGAGGATTCAGTGAGCTAATGTATTTGAAGTGCCTACAGCATTGCCTCAAGAGTGAACGCTCAAGAAATGCCAGCGGCTGTTTTTTCTTGCAAAAAGCAGATAGGACAGCGCTCTCCTTGGCCTCCCCAGCTTCCCCAGGTTCGCAGATGAGCAAGGAGGAAACACAAGTGAAAAGGACCTTATAAAAGGGAGTGGCAAGTGGCGTGGTGGGGGAAGCACAGGCCAGTGTAAGAGCAGAGCTGGCTGCAGAGCCTGGTTTTGAGAGTGTAGGGACAGCCTTCTGGAAGAGGCAATTGCCAAACAGACTGGATGGATGAGCCTGAGGCGGCTCAGGGTGGGGAGAGGTTTCCAGGCAGAGGAAACAGCATAGACAAAGGCCTGGAGGGCAGAGAGCCTCTGTTCATCCCATAAATATGATTGAGCACCTACTAGGTGCCAGGCACTGTCTTAGGCACTGGAGACACTGCAGTCTACGAGATGGGCAGAGATCCCTGCTCTTTTGAAACTCACAGCCTAAAGGAGGACAACCTCCCTTCTCCAAACGCTCCATGCTCTAGGAGGCTCATCCCTGCAGCCTGTGGCTCCCAGATGCCCCTGCCCTCCACTTCCAGTGGAGTCTGTCACCTGAGAGCAGCCACAGGAGACTGGGGGGGGCAGAAAAGAGAGGATTGGGGGGTATTTACACCCCTCATTCCCTTCCTTCCAGGCAGTGGCTTGGCAGTGACTGGGTTCCTGTCCTGAAGCTGGTGGCTCCTCTGGGTATCTCTGCTATGGGCTGAATTGTGAGCCCCTCAAATTCATAGGTTGATCTCTTAACCTCCAGTACCTTGGAAGGTACCTCGGTATTTGCAGATAGGCTCTTTAAAGAGATAACTGAGTTAAAATGAGGTCATTTGGGTGGGCCCTAATCCAATACGACTGGTGTCCTTATATGAGGGGCCTTCAAGAAGTTCATGGTAAGATTCATATTGCCTTTTTTTAAAAAGGAAATTTGGGGCTGGCCTGTGGCTCACTTGGGAGAGTGTGGTGCTGATAACACCAAGGCCACGGGTTCGGATCCTATATAGGGATGGCTGGTTAGCTCACTGGCTGAGCGTGGTGCTGACAACACCAAGTCAACGGTTAAGATCCCCTTACCAGTCATCTTTAAAAAAAAAAAAGAATATTGTCAGAAAGGTCATGGAAGGTGGACTGGCTGGGGCAAAACCGAGGCAGAGAAATCCACCACTGTGTTCCAGGTGAGCACATTGGGGGCCGACTCAGCCCATTCTTTAGAATATTCCAGGACTTTCAAAGAAATGAATCTCAAAGAAAGGAAACAGCTCTGTCCTATGAGGAGAGCAGTCAGTGATGGCCACCTGGGTCACCAGAGCCCTTTGTTAGTGAGAATGGGCCTCTTGAAGGGAAATCGATCCTGGCTAAGCATTGAGCAGCTGCTCCCAGTCAAAGCTGCCGGAGAGAGGCCCTTTGCCTGCCCACCCCCTGCACCCCTCCAGGGCTGGGACAAGAGCCAGCAGGAGCCTGAGGATTGTTCTGCCAGGTGGCGGGGCTCAGAGGGGACTTCAATCAGCGCGCATTGTGGCCGCCAGTGCCTGCGTCCATCCCTGTCTGGAGGAGGTACTTTACCTCCAGCCTCAGCATCCACCAGAAACCCGCGCACATGGAGTAATGATCATCACCAGCCCAGCCAGGCACTGCCCGTGTGCCAGGCACTTCACACGTGTGATGCACACACGAGGTACCTCATAGCACCACCTCACCGTGCCTCAGTTTCCCCATCTGTAACATGGGGCTAACAGTAGCACTCACCTCTTAGGGTTGTCAGGGAAGTTAAATGAATGCCTTTGCACACAGAGCTTAAAATCACATGTAGTAAAAAAAAAAAATCACTTGTAGTAAGTACCGTGTAAGGGTCAGCTACTGATACTATAGTCGAAAGAGGGGGAGTTAAGTGGCAGAGGCTGATGTGCCCTCAGAGCCTGTTAGGGCAACAGAGGCCAAACTACATGGTTCCATGAAGGGGATTTAATATGGAGATTTAATACTGAGGATACTTTTAGCCAGAACAGCTAAAATCAGGAAACCGGGAAAGTGAGGCAATCCAGAGTAGGAACTGTGGGAAGCTGTCACCCCTTCCAAGGGCTGGACTAAGGGAGGAGGTGGTGTTACTGGAGTCCAGAAGCTGGGACCACCTGGCAGGAAACTTGGGGGAGCTTCCCGGGGGGATACTCGTTGAGAGCGGGAGCCAGAGGGGAGAGGAGGTTGCTGCCTGGAGCAAAGAGGGGGAGAAATCCCCAGCTTCTCTTTCTCCTGCCTCCAAACTCCCACTACAGCCTCCCATTGGCTGAACCCAGCAGGAAGCCAGTGAGCAAGGGAAGCTGGGAAATGTAGTTTTCAGGGCCAACTCTGCTATGATATAGGGAAGGGCAGGCAAGGGACATCAGGTAAATGACCAACACATGGGACACAGGGCCCAGGCTGCCTCTCTCTAAAGTTGTCTCCCTAACTCGCAATCCAGATCTCAACTCATAGCCCAGGAAAAGGAAGAAAGAGAGAGAGAGAGAGAGAGAGAAGAAGGTGTCTTAACCTTCAAGCTATACATTTATAGAACATTTGCTCAGATCGGTTGTCCCTTTGCATCCCCACGATAAGCCTTTGAAGGAAGTGGATCCTTCCATAATTAAGAGCTAAGCTTAAAAGTCACCACTTCAGGGAAGCCTTCCCTGATTACCTCCTTAAAGCAGCCCTTCTCAGACCTCATTTCCCTGTCTGACACTGGTCATAACAGAAAACTTACTATGTATGTTTGGGGCTAGTATAGTGTATTACCCACTAGGAGGGAAGCAGACAAGGACAAGGACCCTGTGTCTTCCTCACTGCCATGTTCCCAATGCCTAGAACAGCTCTTAGCACATAGTAGATGCTCAATAAATATTTGTACATTTAAAAAAATTAAGAGCTCGAGGCAATGCCACTTGCTTTATATACGAAGTGGTAGAGCTGGGATTAGGAACCCAGGTCTATATGGCTGTACAGATGCTAGTATTTCTACTCTGCCACTCTCCTGCCAGCTACTCCAGGACTCCCCCAATTCTATGCATCCTAAGGGCTTAGAGTAAACATCGCCACCTCCAGAAAGCCTTCTCCATCCCTGGAAACAGGTCAGGGTCCCTTCATGCGTGGGTCTCCACAGTTCCTGCCCCCTTCCCTCTCACAAGGTTCTCACATTTTATTCTTGTCCTTGCCTGGCTGGCTGTCTGTGTGCCCCTTTAGGCTGCGAGCTCCAAAAGGGCAGGGCTGAGTCTTTCTTCTTTCCTGCTGTGGCCCCAATGCCAGCACATGCTGGACAGAGTAGGCAGGCAGCAGGACATGAATGAATGAATGAATGCATCCTGGACGCTCCAAGTTTTCCATGTGACCTCTTTCTCCCCGACCCTGACATAAACTCTGTCCTGCCTGTCAGCCCTCTCTTCTTCCTCTCCCCTCCCAGGGTGGATACAGGGGCTCTGGGTGTTGAAAGGGTCACGGGATCTAAGGCAGTTGAATGTAGCTCCAAAGCACATGGAACCCTGAGCCTGACAACTTCAGCTCAAGTCCTGGTTCCTCCCCTTTCTAGCTGTGTGACTGTGGGCAAGTGATTTAACCTCTCTGTGCCTCACTTTCCCCATCTGCCAAATGGGGGTGATAGCAGTGCCTTTCTATAGGGAAGTGGGGGTATTAAATGAGCTATTCTGTCCTGTTTGGGGGCAGCATCTCTTCCTCTCGTCTCCCTTCCACAATTCCCAGGCAAGTCTGGGAAGCTGAGGGCTGAGCCTCCGGCAGTTAATGAATCCGGAAAGGATCTCAGCTGTGTTAGGGGAGCTCCAGTGCCAAGTTGGCCTGCTTTTCATACTGAGAGCCGAGAACAGGTTCTGGTGTCAGACATACACATTGTGATTGGCATAAATGCCTGGTGCTCCTATGACCCCCTCGTTGGGGCCTGGGTGTAGGAGATGGTCTTGGGACTCTGCCTGGATACCCTGACTGTCTGTATGCACCCACCCCACAGCTGCTGAGAGTGGAGGCTCATAGCTAGCAGCTGTGACCTTCTCCAGAGACTTGCTCTTGGCTCTTGGGAGCCATCACACCCTGGAGATGCCTGGGAGGTGACTCCCACCCCCAGGGGTGGCCAATGACTAATGTGGGGATACAAAATCCCACCTCTTTGTCTCATGCTGGGACATCTCCACAGTGCAATTTATACACCCAAGTGCCCCCCACCCCTGTGGCTCAGGCCAAGCCTGGAAGTTACCTGAGACCTCAGCCTTGCACAACCTGTTCCCTTCCAGGTCCTGTTTCCCTCACCCCTCACTCTCAATGAATCTGTGCTCCAAACCCCTGTCTCGGGTTTTGCTTCACAGGAATCCAACTTAAGTTGGGGGAAATGGGGGCCAGCCCGTGGCTCACTCGGGAGTGTGGTGCTGATAACACCAAGGCCACAGGTTCGGATCCCTATATAGGGATGGCCGGTTGGCTCACTGGCTGAGCATGGTGCTGACAACACAAAGTCAAGGGTTAAGATCCCCTTACCGGTCATCTTTAAAAAAAAAAAAAAAAAGTTGGGGGAAATGATGAATGCTGAACATAAGAGTATTACGTAGGTGTCCCTTTGAGCTCATATTTACACCCAGGCACCGAGTTCCATCACCTCCACCTAAATAGGCAATCCATCAGTCAACGCTGAAAGCAGCTCTTGCTTCTGAATGCATCCCAGATTCTGCCCAGGCCACGCCATCGACAGGTGCAGCCCCCTCCATGTTCCCGGGCTAGCCAGCCCTGAAGTGTTTTTCTGCATAGAACTTACTATGCCACCCCCCTCACCTTACATTAAATCTATCTTATGTCTGGTCTGTTGCTCCCAAGATATTATAGCTCCCCAAGGGCAGGGATTTTGATTGTTTTGTTCATTGCTGTGAACAAACCACAACAGTGCCTGACACAGAGTAGGTGCCCAATAAACATTTCTGGAATTAAAGAATCCTTTAAGTGCACTCACTTTGAGACAGCTTTTATCTTCTTTTTCCCTTACACCTGTGCATCAGCTTTATCTTCAGAATCTACCCATTGCTCCCCCTCTGGATGGTCATTTCCCTGGTCTGGCCTCTGTCATCGCTCACCTGGAAGTGAAGTCACCTCCCCTTTGGTCTCCTAGTCTCTGCCCTCACTCCCCAGTCTGTTCCCCTCACAGCAGCCAGCGGGCACCTGCAGACACCCGAGTCAGGGCATGTTCCTCTGCTGCTCAAACCCTCCATGGCTCCCACCTCCCTTGGTGTAAAAGCCCAAGTCCTCCCCAAGGCTCATAAGTCCCTGCACCATCTGCCCTGTCCCCTCCCTGCCCTCACGTCCCCCCTCTGTCCCCTTCGCTCACTCTGTTCCAGCCACACTGTTCCTGCAACACTCTGAGCATATTTCTTCTACGTCAGGTCTTTGCACTGGCTCTTCCCTCTGCCTGGAATGCCTTTCCAGCTTCTTCAAATTTTTACTCAAATATCATTGTTTCAAGAGGCCTTCCCTGATCCTGGCCAGAACTACAAGTGCCCCAGCAACCCCCACACCTCGTCTGTTCCATCAGCTTCCCACATGCTGTATCATCTCTGTCTTCATTCTGCAAAGTATCTTTCTTCCCCCTCCAGGATGCCAGGTAGGAGGTTTTACCTGTTTATGTTCACTGCTGTGTCACCAGCACTTAAAATAGAGCACCTTGCACAGAACAGGCATGTGGTATCCATTTGCTATTTTTAAAAATCCGCACAACCACCACCATATGGGGTAGGGACTCTCAGTGCGCCCTTTATGCAGATGAGGAAACTGAGGCCCAGAAAAGAGAAGCGCCGTGCTTGGGTCATGGGTCAGGGAGTGGTTCTATGAGCTGGGGCCGTGGGCCTTGTATGATTGTGTGTAACTGTGTGCCACTGTGTGTTGCGTGTGCTGATCTGAGCGTGAGCGGCTGTGTCTGCCTGGAGGTGGACCGAGGAAGCTACCCAGGGGTGGTCAGGTCGACTTTGTGCAGCAGCATCTGGGTGTGGAAGGGCCAGCCCCAGGCAGGTGCGAACACGTGTCTCTGTGCTCTGCCGGGTGTGAATGTGTGCGGACACTACTGCACTGGAGGATGGGAAACCGTGTGCCCACCAGGAGTGTGTTGGGGGGTGGCTCTGGGAGGCTCAGATGGGGCAGGGGCTCGAGTTGAAGGAACGTGGTCGGTGAGGAACAACCCTATCAGCCACAGGCCTGTTATTTATAGCTGGATCTGGGTTCATAAATTCCAATTTTTTTTCTCTCTCTCTCTCACTGCCAGGCCCCTATAAATATTCATGAGTTTCCTGCCTTGGAATATTTGAGTAGTCGGAAGGAGGAACAGGGCTGCCATGAGAGAATGAGAGGGTCCCTGGTGTGTTGGGAGATTGAGTGGGTCGGGAGAATGGGGGTCTCTCTGGGTTTTTCTTCTCTCCTCTGGGCTCCCCTTCCAAGCTGCAGCTGGCAAGATGGGGAAGGTTCTTGGCCAATACATAGATCTACCAATACTAATTATTATTCTTCCCCAGTGTCTGTGGAAAAATACCACCCACTCTGGGGGCAGAGAAGGTGTCTGCACTGTTTTCTCAGCTCCAGCTCTAGCTCTGGCTTGGAGACTCATTACCCTGGGACCCCCAGCTCTGGAGGGACAGGGAGACTCCTCTGAGGTACCATGAGGCAAAGAGGATCTGGAGTCAAGCCACGGAGAGGGCAAGTGAGATTTCCTGCCTCATTCCAAGGACAGAAATAGGTCATAAGGACTGGTCCATGTGGGAAGAAATAAAGTGCACGTGTGTGGACATATACATGAATGTGTAACTTTTTGAACGTGCAAGGGACTGCAGTAGTCATTAGAACTGTTGACAAATCTCCCAGTTCTTTTCTCTTGGGCACATGATAGGACTGTACTTCCCCAGGGTGGCCATGTGTCATCCCTTAGTCAATGCCATGTGAGTGTGAGTGACTTCCGGGTGGAACTGTTAAAAGCCAGTGTGTGATTTGCCATGTTCTTGCCTCGGTGATTGCAGAAGTGCATGTTGATGCAAAGCCTTCATCAGCTGGGGTCCCTGAGTGGCCAGACTAGGCAGAGACCCCTACCAACTCCCATGTAGCATGAGCAAAAGCTCATCTGATTGTTCTAAGCTACTGAGACTCGAGGGCTGTTTTGTTTTGCAGCATAGCCTAGCTTATGCTGACTAGCACACAGACTCTGAGTGTATGACTAAGGCACAGGGCATCCCCAAGTTCTCAGCTCAGCTGAGCATATTTCCAGGCTCATGGGCTGGCTCAAAGTCAGGTCCTAGGATGACCTGGCATTGGAAAATAAAATTCTCTTCCCCTCATTAGTCCTGAGACATTCGAAGACATTTGCAATGACCATTAATCCCAGAGGCACTCAACAGTTTGAGTGAGGTGGTGTAACATGAAGCGGGGGCAAGCCTGTTCTCCCTCAATTTCTCAAGATAAATCCATTTTCTTGTTTTAGCCTCATAGGTCTTGCTCTGGTCTATCTCAGAATGTGGGTTCAGCCCTGTTCCATCTCAGGACCGAGGTTCAACCCTGATCTACCCCAGGTTCTGGGTTTGGTCTTTTCAGTCTCAAGTTCATAGTGTAGCCCTGATCTACCCCAGACTTGGATTTAATCCTGGTCTCCTACATCTCCTAGGACCAGGTTTATCTTTGGTCTATTCCTAGACCCAAGTTCAGCTCTTGTCTATCTAGGGCTAGAGTTTAGCCCTACTCTGTCAATCATGGAGTATCTTAAGACCTCAGGGCTATGTTTCCATTTTCTCCCAGGACTTGAATTAATTCCCCATCTTGGGGCCTGAGCTGAGCCTGGTCTGTCTCAGTAGCTGGGTCTACCTTGCCTTAGGTGATCTTTCACCATTGGGTGAGAAATCCATACTGAAGTGTCCTCTTCCTGAGCATCTCCTTACTCATGGAGTATTTCCCCCAAAGTGCTAAGGGCCTCTGGGATGAACGTCCACTGCAAGTGATTGGTGTGTCCCAGGGTTAATGAGAGTAAGGGGATTTTATTTTTCCAATGCCATTACCTAAAATTCACTAAAGTGGATTTTATGGGTCTTTCTCAAGGATTATTAACGAGGCTTTCTTGATGAGCTGTTACAAACAGTATTAATCTTCAAGAGTCGGAAATTTTACAAGAACCCATCATGAGTCTTATCTCATAGATACTGGAGTTGGACATCCCCGCATACAAGCTCTCCCCAGGCTCCGATGCCAAACCTCAGGCCAGGAGTTCAGGAGAGCTTTGAAGAGGGCTTTCTTGACCTCTCAGCAGGATTCAACTGTTGATTGATCTCTCTTTCTTCATCCGTTTCCTTCCCTTGGCCACCATGCTTACATGGCTCCCTCCCATCTCACTGCTTCTTTGCAGACTCATCTTCTTCCACCTGACCATTCCCCTAGACTAAGGTTTCTCAGCCTCAGTACCCAATTCTGTGCACCGTAGGAAGTTGAGCAGCAGCCCCTACTTCTGCCCAAGCTTTCAGTAGAACCCCATCCTTCCAGTTGTGACAACAATGTCTCCAGGCATTGCCAAATGTCCCCTAGGGCAAAATCACCCTCACCCACCTGCCACCAGTTCAGAACCACTGCTCTAGACTCAATTTTGGGCTCTCTCTTGACCTCAATTTTTTTCTAAGGGTTCTTACCCTTGCCAAAACTTCCATCACCACCTGCATGCATATATGTTCTCAGAACTCCCAATCCATACATTCATCTGACCCCATGACCACTCCCCCACCACAGATCTCTAAAGCATCTCAATCCCAACATGCTCAAAATGGAATGCAAGCTCTGCTCTCTTGAACCTAGTTCTCATCCAGTACTTCCCAGGTTACCATCTCCATCCTCCAGCTCAGTGGGTCAGACACCCAGGCATTACCCTCACCCCATGTTGGTTCCCTCACCAAGTCTGGTTGACACCCTTAGAATTCATGCAGGATTCTCTATGTCCATTACCATCCAATGGTCCAAGCCACCGTCACAATTCAGAAAGTCTGTCTGGTCTACCCTTTTTCTTGCCAGTCCCCTGTGCACATGGGCGCCTCAGGGAACTTTCACAATGCTTGTGTGATCATAGCATCCTCCCAACCAAAACCCTGTTGATAGATTCCTTTTATTCTTAGAATACAGATAAAACTCCTGGGCCTGCCCTTCACTTACCTCTTTGTTTTCATCCTATACTGTTTTCTCACTCTAAGGCTATTTTATTTTGCAGCTGTCTGGTAAAGAGATCTGAACCCTTGACCCTGGTGTTATCAGCACCACGTTCTAGAGCTAACCAGTTAGCCTCCATACTAAGCTCTTCTTTAATCTGTCATAATTTCCATACTTCTCTCACTCCAGGGCCATCGCATCAGCAATTCCCTCTTCCCGGGACGCCCTTTCCTCTCAGCATCAGATCTCAGCTCTTGCTTCCTCTGACTTTCCAAACTATATCAAGGGCTGACCGGTTAGCTCAGTTGGTTAGAGCAGGTGGTGCTGATAACACCAAGGTCAAGGGTTCCGATCCCCACACTGACCAGCTGCAAAACAGACAAAAACCAAAAAAACCCCAAGTCTAGGAAAATGCAAAAAACAACAACAGCAAAAAAACCCCAAACCACTAAATTAGATCAAATTTCCTTATTAGAAGCTCCTATAGCACTAATGATCTTTTCCTCAAAGCTATCATCACAGCTGCCATTTATATTTATTTGCATATACGTGATCACTACCTGCCTCCCCACTTTGCAGAAAGCTCCTCCAAGCACCCACGTCTATTAGGCTCACCATCTCTTCTCCCGTGACAAGCACATCATAAGTCCTCAAACATACTTGCTGAATAAATGGTGCCATTGCTCTCAGGATCAAGTTTGAGTGATTCAGCCTGGCATGTGAGTCTCTCCATGACCTCAGTGACTGAGCTCCCAGTTTTGGTAAAGGTCAAAGACCAAAGGGCACAAGATGCCAAGTGGAGAATAATAATTCAGCAGAAATAATAAGTAGCAGAAGTGAGGAGCAGGGTGACCAAGAGAATATAGCCCACCCTTATCCCCCCAGGAATCACAGAAATCTTGGGAGACACCAGCTTTCTACGGAGCATGGAAGGGACCATTGTCTCTTCCTGGGTATTAAAAGGCAGGGTGACCTGTCTGATAGCTGGTCTGCCTTGGTTCTCCATGTCTTAGAAATTCTCCCTATGCCTCATGTTTCTCTCTTGCCAACACCCCATTTTTCTGTTCCTCTTTCCCTATTTCCTCACATCTGATCTACCTGCAAGTCCTGATGGCTCTGCTTCTAAGACATAAGCCAGTATGCTCTCTGCTCACCATTCTGGCTGCCTTGATCATGACCTGGACAACACTGGGTTTCACATGGGCTGTGGCAGTCACCTCCCCCCTGGTCTTTGTGCTTCTACCATTACCCCCTGGAATCTCTTCCCCAGCTCAAAAGCTAGAGAGATCTTTAAGCAAGGTGAATCAGATCAAGGCACTTCCCACCGTAAATCATCCAGCAGCTTCCCATCGCATTTAGAATAAAAACTAACAATGCACTGTGGCCTGTTAGGCCCTGTAAACAGTGTCCCCTGCTGACGTGTCCAAACTCATGCCCTTCCCCTCTCCAGCCTTCTCTTTCCAGAATGCACCAAGTGTTCAACCTCAGGGCCTTTGCACATGCTGTTCCCTCTTTCAGAATGCCCTTTTCTCATTCTTCCCATGGCCAGCTCTTCCTCAGGCACCTCCCCAGAGAGCCTACCCCAGTGACCTGACATTATGGGCTCCCTCATTCATACTCTTTTACATCCATCTGTTATTTTCTTTACAGTGCTTACCTATCCAAAACAAACTTGTTTTTTTATTTGTTACATGTGTATTGTGTCTCCAGTATAACATACACACCACAGAACCAAGGCAGACTCATTACATTCACAGCTGTGTCTCAGCACCTACAACAGAACCTGAGACTCCAGGCTCTCAATCAGAGTGTGCTCAGTGAATGAATGAATGAGTGACCATGACTATCATTGACACCACTCCCAGTGCCCCTTCCAAGAGAATGCTCCTACCTATAAATCCCTCCTGAGTGGGAGACCTCCATAACCATGAGTTCCCAGAAGCCCCAGGTGTCCAGTCTCTGCTAGCTGGACAATGAATGGATTCCTGTTACAAGCTGAAACCGACAAATTCTCCAGCCCCAGGAGATGGAATTGGAATATGGGGCCGAGGCAATTAAATGGTGTGGGTGAGCAGGCCAGTTAGCTCAGCTGTTTAGAGTGCAGTGTTTATCCACCAAGGTCAAGGGTTTGGATCCCTATACTGGCCAGCTGTCAAAAAAAAAAAAAAAAAAGTGGAGCCGTGGAGCTTAAGGTCCATGGGGAGTTGGGGGCTGCAGAAACCCAGATCCATGGGCAGGTGATGAGGGTCCAGAAACAAGGGACCTCCAGAGTAGAGGTGGAGGGAGCAGACCAGGGGGGCAGATGCAAGAGCTGGAGCTGCACTGGCCTCCAGAGAGCCCTCACTGGGCCACTAAATCCAAAACAGTCCCCCCTCTGCCACCATTCCTTGCCCTCTTTAATTCTCTGCACTGCATTTATGATTAGATGATGACTCCTTGTTTGCCTTTTGGTTATTCATTGAGTAAAATAATCAAAATAACTAAAATGTCCATGTTCCATGAGAACAAGTGCCTCATCTGTCTTGTCCACCTGGCACATAGTAGGTGCTTAATAAGTGATAGTTTGGATGTGTTGTCCCCCCAAAACTCATGCAGAAATCTGATCCCCAATGTGACAGTGTTGGAAGCTGTTCGAGTCATGGGGGCAGATCCCTCACGAATGAGGGGTGAGGGTCCTGAGTGAGTTCCCGCTCTATTAGTTCCTGTGAGAGCTTATTGTTTAAAAGACCCTGGCTCCTCCCCTCTCTCTCTCTGTCTTGCTCCCTCTCCCCATGTGATCTGCTTGTACCTGCCAGCTGCCTGCCACTTTCTGCCATGAGTAGAAGCAGCCTGAAGCCCGCACCAGATGCAGCTGTCCCAGAATCATAAGCCAAATAAACCTCTGTTCTTTACAAATTACCCAGTTTCGGGTATTCTGTTATAGCAACACAAATGGACTAATACAGCAAATTGGTACCAAGGAGTGGGGTGTTGCTATACAGATACCTGAAAATGTGGATGCAGCTTTGGAACTGGGTAATGGGCAAAGGTTGGAGGAGTTTGGAGGACTTAGAGGAAGACAAAAAGATGAGAGAATGTTTGGAACGTTTTAGAGTTAAACGGTTAAATTGTTGTGACCAGAATGTTGATAGAAACATGGACAGTAAAGGACATGTGTATAATGAGGTCTCAGATAGAAATGAGAAACTTATTGGGAATTGGACAAAAGATCACCCTTGCTACACCATAGCAAGGAACTTGGCTGCATGTGTCCATGCTCTTGGACTTTGTGGAAGGTGGGACTTAAGAGCTGTGAACCAGAATGTTTGGCAGAAGAAATTTCTAGCAAAGCATTAAGGAAGCTGCATGGTTACTTTTAACAGCTCACTCTGAGTTACGGTGGCAAAGGCATGATGTAAAGCCAGAATTTAAAAGGGAAGCAGAACATAAAGATTTGGAAAATTTGCAGCCTGGCCATGTGGTAGAGAAGTGGAGAACAGGAGAAAAATGCAAGGGTGAAGCAGATAAACTGGTTGCTAAAGACTTTAGCTTGGTGGTGAGGCAGCCAGATGCTAATAGCCAAGACAATGGGAAAAAGGCCCTACAGGCGTTTCAGAAGTCTGGAAGGGTGCCCCACCCATTTCCCAAGACATTGGGAAAAAGGCCCTGCAGGCATTTCAAAAGTCTGGAAGGGTGCCCCACCCATCACAGACCCTGAATCCTAGAAGGACTGAGTTGTCCCGGAGGACAGACCCAGGGCACAGCTGCTGGGAAAACCAGCTCCCAGCATCCCAGCTGCTTTGGTTGGATCAGCCCAAGTGTAATTTGTGCAGCAGCTCTGGAGAGTGGAAGCCTGAAATGTCGGTGGCATCCACGTTGTGTTGTCTGCAGGCCAGCAGGACGTGAGAGCAGTGGAGGAGTGGCAGCCTCCACCCAGATTCCAGAGGATGTATGGAAAAGCCTGGGGGTCCAGGCAGAGCCCTGCCGCAGGGATGGAGCCACCCCAGAAGCCATCTACTAGAGCAATGCCAAGCAGGAAAGTGGGGTTGGAGCCCCCACCAGGGAAATGTCTAGTAGATCCAAAGCAACGGGGCTGCCACCAGGACCCCAGATCTGTAAGGCCACCAGCAATGTCCAACACTGGCCTGGAAAAGCCACAGGCACCAACACAGCCCTCTGGGCTGTGCCTGGCAGAGCTTTGGGAGTGAGGCTACCTGATGCTTTGGGGGCACAGATGCCCAATTGTGCCCAGGATGCAGGAGGTGAAGTCAAAGAAGATTATTTTGGAGCCTTAAGACATAATGTCTGCCCTGCTGGGTTTCAGACTTGTTTGGGGCCTGTTTCTCCTTTCTTTTGGTCTATTTCTCCCTTTTGGAATGGGAATGTGTACTCAATGTCTGTTCCACCATTGTATCTTGGCAGTAGATAAATTTGGTTTTGATTTTTACAGGTTCAGAGCTGGAAGGAGTTTTGCCTTTGGTCTCAGATGAGACTTTGGACTTTAGACTTTAAAGTTGGTGCTGGAGCAAGCTAAGACTTTTGGGACTGCTGGGATGGAATAATTGTATTTTGTATGTGAAAGTGACATGAGTTTTGGAGGTCCAGGGGCAGAATGATAGAGTTTGGATGTGCTGTCTCCCCAAAACTCATGTGGAAATCTGATCCCCAATGTGACAGCATAGGAAGCTATTTGAGTCATGGGGGCAGATCTCTCATGAATGGATTAATGCTCTCCCTGAGGGGTGAGGGTCCTGAGTGAGATCTCTAATAGTTCCTGCGAGAGCTGGTTATTTAAAAAATCCTGGCACCTCCCCTCTCTCTCTCTCTCTCTCTCTCGCTTCCTCTCACCGTGTCATCTGCTTGTACTGCCAGCTGCCTCCACTTTCCACCATGAGTAGAAGTAGCCTGAGGCCCACACCAGATGCAGCTGTCCCAGAATCGTAAGCCAAATAACCTCTGTTCTTTATAAATTACCCAGTTTCGGGTATTGTGTTATAGCAACACAAAACAGGCTAATACAATAAGTATTTGTGAACTGAATTGACAGATGAGTGAATGAATGAATGAATGAAGGCTTTTCAAGCCCCTGGAGCCCCCGCTATTGGGTTTTGTGAGATTTTCTATTTCTTCTTTTTTTTTGGCAGCTGGCCATTATGGGTATCCGAACCCTTGACCTTGGTGTTATGGTCACTGCTCTCTAACTGAGTGAGCTAACTGGCCAGCCCCTGCCTTCCTGATAGATACAAATCTCGTGTTTCCCTGGGCCAGTTAGGAGGCTTCCTATTCCAAACAGACTCTCAGACACCCACCTACTCCTAGGCCGACAGGAGGCAAATGAGAATGGAGAGGGATGTCAGGGTGGGAGGGGGAGCGGGTGATGACTTGGAAGGACTGACTCTGTCAAGCTAGAGCAGAGAGGAGAGAAATCGATGAAGCTGGAGGCTGGAGGGAATCCACAGTGCATGTGAGACCAGCCTGGAAAACAGACATAAAGGACCACGATCTTTCTGCCTGTGAAGGAGACTGTTCATGACGATAATGATGATTCTACTCAACGAAACAATGGTCCTTAACATGCACTGGGCCCTTCCTTGTGCATAGACCCTGTAATTGGCTCTGATGGACAAGGACATCAAACGGGAGAATCTCAGCTAAGAAAGGCTGGTGAGCAAGGCAGGGCTCAGGGCTCTGTGTTCCTGAATGGTGGTGTTGAGCCCTTAGATACCCATGAGGCTCTGGACTTCCTTGGTCCTCTAAAAAAGGCCTAGGGGCACTTCTGAGACCACCCTTGTTGGCTTTGAGATCTCACTTTGCCAGGAGATCTAGGAATTTCTGGAAATTTAGTCATTTGTATTCCAAAATAGTAGCACGTAGGTACTGGGGTACACAGGGCCTGTGACTATCTGTGGACACCCGTGTTTATCGGTAGGCACTCGTGAACATCTGTGTTCTGGACACATTTGGAATATGTGGATACATCTGTGACTAGCCATGAACACATGTGCATGTTAGTGTATACCCAGGTATATGCCAGTGGGCATTAGCAGACACATGCCAGGATACATGCATCTCTGTGCTGCCATCTGTGGCCACAAACGTTCCTTTCCTTCAGATATGTTCACGAGCTGCTATTTCCATATATTCTGTGTATAATTCATGAGCCCACAAGTCAATCTACATAACAACTCTATGTACCTGTACACTGGGTATTGCTGTGTTTACTTGCCTCTATCCTTGACCATCCATGTCCAGGTGCCACTCCACAGCCATGCTGCTAAGAGCACATTGCCTGTACCCATAAACAGCTTTGCCACAATGAGCCAACGTGTGTGCCCATCACACAGGTGAATGCCCTCTGTGTGCTCTTCCGGATAGCCATGTATGCACGTGTGTCCGCCCAGAAGCCACAAGCATGTTTCACACCTGTGTCCACTCAAGAATATCCATGTCCTTCCATGTGCAATCCCCCACATCCATTTGTGTCCACCTGTCTACACCTACACACATTTCTATGCTCCTCTCAGTAGCAACTGACGTCTGTATACATTCTGTCAGCTGCCCTCCTAGGTCTCTCCAACTAACTCAATAGCATTGCAGTCAGTCCTGAAATATTCCTGCAGAATTTATGCTTCACTAATAAGCGTGGTGTCCTGTTGAGGTCACATGGCACTTACAAGGGCTAATGGAATCAGCCTCGGCCAGCAGGGTTGGGGAATCCTGGAATAGCTGGAGAATGCACTCACAAGAATGAGAAAATTCCCCTTTCTTCTCACTGTGCCAAATGTCCCAGTCAGTGCCAATCTGCAGAACCTAAGTTGCATTTTTCAAGATGTTTATGTGGCTGGCTGGTTGGTTCGGTTGGTTAGAGCGCAGTGTTATAACACCAAGGTCAAGGGTTTGGATCCCTGTACTGGCCAGCTGCCAAAAAAAAAAAAAAGTTTATAGTCCCAACACTACCCTGGCATCACGCTAAAGGCTGTATCACCAGACCTGTCATTAAACTGAAGGCCGCATCACTCTGATGGGCACTACACTGACGTCTGCATCACCAGACTTGTCATTACACTGAAGGCCACATTACCTTATTGGGCATTACACTGAGGGTTGCATCATTGGACCTGTCTTTTTTTTTAAAGATGACTGGTAAGGGGATCTTAACCCTTGACTTGGTGTTGTCAGCACCACGCTCTCCTGAGTGAGCTAACCGGCCATCCCTATATAGGGATACAAACCCGTGACCCTGGTGTTATCAGCACCACACTCTCCCAAGCGAGCCACGGGCCAGCCTTGGACCTGTCTTTATGTGAAGACTGAATCACTCTTTTTGGTCATTCCCGAGGGCCCCAATCCCAGGCTGAGTATTATACTGAGGGCTTCATAACTAGAAAGTAAAATTTCAGAAGCAACATTTTCCTTCTGCACTGGGTAACTCCTCTGTGTGGGGTGTGAAGGGGCAAGCAGAGGTGGGGTTGAGAAGTGCCCCTAAGGGGCCTAGCAGAGCTATAGCAATGGAGAAGCTGTGGACTCTGTAGCCATGCACTGGGGGAGGGAAACCAGAGAGGACAGAGGAGCAAATAATACATCAGGAGTTGGAACTTAACCCACCTGACCCACCAGTGCTGCAGGGGCTGGAGAGATTCAGAGTATGTAGCTGGGGCATCTGAACAAGCCCTCCTGGAAGCTATAGATCCTGTCGTGTCTCTGCTACCCCTGCCAAAACTCACCTTGCCATGCACTTGAGGAGAGATGCTTTACCTGCAAGCAGAGACCCCTAGGAGGCATGCACGACAGGCCCTGGCATGTGCCACACCCTCAGACGTGCTCCACATGCCCTGTTACACCTCAACACACTCAGACCTGCCTCAATACACTGCCCCATGGGCTTAGACACACCCAGTGGCCATCAGATTCCCCTTACATGAAGGGGTATGTGTACCATAGAGACACACTCAAACGTGCTGTGACACACCCTGATGCACGGGGGCAGGCTCCAACATCCATACACATGCTCGAGCATGCTCTGGAGGGTAGGCAGGTCTCCAGCCTCTGTCAGTCTACATAGCCGTGGTCACTTTGCCCTTCCAGATGGATTGATGGGGCAGTAGGAGAAGGCTCTTATAAATTAAACATCGAGACGCTGTCTGAGCACCAGGCTCTGCCGGCCGCTCATTGGCTGGTTCTCTCCCAGGAGGCTGCAGGACCGCAGGGTGGGGGAGAGGGCAGGGGAAGTGGCTCTCTTAATTAATTAGTCCTAATTGAGATATCTTTGCAAATATCACTTTATTGAAGGACACGATTCCATCCGCTCCCTGGGAATTTGTCACTTCTATGTGTCTGCAGCCCCAGAGTATCGCAGAAATGATAAGAAAAGAGAGGGCACTCCCAAGGGCTGCGTGAACCTTAGCCGTGCTTCTAATAATGACAGCAGCACCGAGGGACAGGCAGGAAGGCTCAGAGATACACAGAGGTCCAGGCGGAGAGACAGAGAGACACAGGCAGGGAGAGTGGGGGAAGCTGATACACAGAGCAGGAGACAGAACACCAGGCAGTACTGGGGACCAAAAGGACACAATCAGAGATACAGGCTCTAAAGCACAGTTAAGAGACACAAGCAGAGACATGCAAAGGAACTTCACAACAGGGAGGACAGATGGACCTGCGGCTGGGCAGACAAACCTCCCTCTGCCTTTTCCCGCCTCGCCTGGCCTCCCCATCTCCTGGGCAAAGCACCCACTGCTGCGCTGCGGCAGCAGCGACAATCAAGCCTGATTCCTCTTTGGCCCCAGCTACCCTCCCCTTCTCTCTCCCTCCCCCAGCCACTCCCGCAATCATCTCCCTTGTTCAAAATGAGCTTCTGCAGCTGCAACCCAAACAGCTGTTCCATCTTGGAGCCAGTGCTGCGGCCTGGTGGCTGGGTCCTAGGACGGGTGGCTGCCAGGGAGCTGGCATGGCGAGTGGAGGGCGGGGGTGGCCCACCTCCACCTCCAGCCCCCACCAGAGCTTAGCCACCATCTCTAGCATCCCCAGGGGTCCAGTCACCTAGGAGCCTCTCTGGGGCCTTCAAGGGCTTGTGCTGGTCTCGTTCACCCTGTCCCATTCACAGAATCCTTCCTGACACCCAACACAGGTCCCGGCTCTGTACTGTCTCAGGAGGCCTCTCAGGTCCAAGAATTCTAGCCTGTCCCCCATGACCCGTCAGGGTCCTATGGCAATATGGAGACAGAAGCCCAGAGAGAGAGAGAGACAGACAGACATAGAGAGAAAGACATGACAGAGATATAGACACAGAGACACCAAGAGACAGAGATGAAATAGAGACAGACAAAAGAGACACAGAGACAGACAGAGACACAGAGAGACGGGATGAAACAGACTCAGAGAGAGAGAGAATGACAGAGATAAAGAGATGCAGACATAAGACACAGGCGGACAGAAAAATAATCACCAACAGTCATTCCACAAACATTTACTGAGTACCTACTGTGTGTTGTGGAAATACAGTTAAGACAGGGAGAGAAATAAAGGCAGTTAATGAGACCAAGATAAGAGGAGCAGGGGGACAAAAGGAGCTTAAAAACAGACAGTCATCAAGGCTGGGACAGAGAGACCAAGACTGAGAACTGAGGCAGCCACAGGCAGACTCCATCCTCATTTCCCCTGCCTCCGCTGCCTTGGTTTCCCTCCAGCCTGGTCCCCACATCTCCTGGTGGCAGCCTCTTTCCTCCCACACGCAAACACATCCAACCCCGCATCAGACTCTCAAAGCGCCTGGACCTCTTCCAGATGGCTGCTTTTCATCTTTGCCCAGCCCAGTGAGGCAAGTAAACGTTCAAAGGAGGCAGGTTTCAAACTCACAATCTAGAAGGATTTGCTAACAATTGAGTCTTTTGAAAAATGTGACTGGCAGCCTTGGATGCCTTTCTTCCTCAAAGGCTCCCATCCTCTGACGCTCAACCTCAGGCCAAATGGCTTTGTGCCCGGGACCCTGCCCCCAGGAAATCCCCATTGCATCCTGGCTGGTTTCAGGGACCCTCCTCTAGGTCCCTACAACACTCCAGAAACACTCCTATCACCGTGCACATCATGTCAGGTCATGGGGTTAAATAAGGCTGGAATCTAATTGAAGTCGGGGACCTTATTCAGCTTTACATCCTATAGTCTAATACCCTTCCCACTAAAACGTAGGTGCTCAGCAAATATATCCTTACACATCAAAGTGTTTGAGCAGAAGCTGGAAGTGTACAGTTGGGAGCAGGTGAAGATGGCAGGGGTGGGTCAAATCCAGAATCATCTATTTCCCTCCACCTTCTTGGCCTTCACCCTGGGCCAGCCCCCAGCATCACTCACCTGGATGAATGTGGTCACCTCTGTCCAGGTCTCCTGGCTTCCACCCTCTCCCCCCACAGGAGCCAGAGGGGAAACCAGGAACCCCCGAGGAAAGTTTTGTCCCTTTTCTGCTCAGAACCCTGCAGAGCATCCCATTCAGTCATCAATTTTTTCCTTTAACAAGTGTTTCTTGAACATCCACTGTGTGCTAGATCCTGAGCCAGGCACTGCGGCTTCAATAGTCAACAAAAAATGATTTAAAAAAAAAATCTCTGCCCTCATGGGCATGACTTTACAGTGCAGAGAATCAGACCACAAGATAAATAAGTCACCCAAACAAAGAGGATTCGAAGGTTGAAAGTGTGATAGAGAAAAAGAAAGCACAAAAAAAGGGGCTGGCCGGTTAGCTCAGTTGGTTAGAGCACTGCCTGTAACACCGAGGTCAAGGGTTCGGATCCCCATACTGACCAGCTGTCAAAAGAAAAAGAAAGCATGAAAGGAGGACAGGGAGTATATGGGGACTTAATCTCTGTACAAATGTCACTTCCTCAGAGAGGCCACTCAATCTGAAAGTGTTCCCCCATCACTCTCCACCCCTCTTATTCTGTTCTGTATTCCTTCATAGCACATCTACCACCACCTGACACATTATAGACTTGTCTACACACACATTTGTCACTCACTACCCCTGCCCTAGAATGTCAGTTCCATGAGGATGTTCCATTCATTCTATACCTAGCACATAGTACGTGCTCAATAAACATTTGTCAAATAAATGAGTGAGTGAATTAATGAATGGAGACACCCCCTATGAAATTCTTCTCATTCAAGTCAGAGGAGAAAGGAATGGCAGAGTGGGGTGATAGTTACAGATATTTGCCCGTTCCTGTCATGTGGTCCAGGTCACAGTAAGACCACAATTATCACCCTCTTTGAGGTTAGACACAGTCATGGGATTTGCTTTAATCAATGAAATGTGAGTGGAAGTAACATGTCACTTCCTCGGTATGTCTTTAGGAGCCAGTAGGCCATTTGCAGCCCACCCCCTTTTCCTGTCTCAATGATCGTGCCGCAAGAGAGGCTCCATCATTGGAGCAACCACCGTGGACAGATCACTCCTGCCACCGCCAGCCACAGATGGGATACATACAGAATCAAGAAATAACCCCGTGCTGTGTTAAACCACGGAGATTGAAGGTTGCTTGCACCTGCTGTGTTACTCAGCCTCTCTTGACTGATTCAGAGTATCTGGGGTTTTCCACCCAGAAAACTGTCAAGAAAAGACCTGGATTCTTCATGCAGAAGTCCCCAAAGAGCCTTTTGCTGAAGGCTGCTCAGACCTTCCCCATCCTTCCCAGGAGGAAAAGGGTCCTCCTGAAATAGAACACCAGTCCCCCACCTCCCCTTCCTCCCCTCCAGCTCTTAAGGAGGGGGCAGGGGGCTGGGCAGGAGCATACCATGCAAGAGGCAGGTAACTCACTTCAGGCCCCGTAATGACGGCAGCCGCTGGCAACAGAGCTGACAGCTCTTAGTCTGGTTCTGGATTTATGATCCCCAGGTGAGGAGCCATTCCGCCAAAGGCTCCCATCCCTCAGGGATGGTTGATGGCTGGGAGTTAGCCAAAGGTAGGAGCAGCGGCAGCTTCCTCCCGCATCCTTCCCAGAGGTGGTCTGTAACCTCAATAAGCTGCTTCTCAGGATGGAAGAGCACGACCCGCCCTGAGGGTCTGGGCTCACCCCCACCACACCACTGAGATCCTTTATTCAGCCAAACACCAGCATCCAACCTCTGCCATTTCACTTCGGGAATTCACACTGTTTAGGTTCCCAAACCCCTCAGCTTTCAAAGGGTGAAATTGATTTAGACACTTGACAAATATTTATTCCAGGCCTACTATTTGCTTGGCTACAATAGTAAACAAAACAATTCCTCTTTACTGAACACCTACTATGTGCCCAGCCATTTGTTTCCATTTAGAATTTTTATGAAAGTGTGATTGTTGATTTAGCCCCTTGGCAAATATTTATTGCAGGCCTATTATGCATCAGGCCTTAGAGTTCAGTAGTGAGCAAAATGCAGACATCCTCATGGATCCTGTAGTCTAACCTGGGCTCTGGATTCTCCCTGACTAATAAGGAAATTGGAGCTTAGACAGATTAATTTCCCTAAGGTCACACAGCTAGTAAATTGCAGGGTCAGAATTCAAACCCAGATATGTTTGACCCAAAGACCTATCACTAATTGAGCATCTGCTGTGTCGGGCACTGGGGAGCTTTCAAACATACATGCTTGACATAGAGAAGGCACTCAAGAGTTTTGCTGAATAAATAAAATGGATGGGAGAATGGGAGAATGGATGGATGGATAGAGAGATGGAGGGACAGAGATATGGATGGGTGAAAGGATAAATATGTAAAGGATAGATAAAGAGATCATTAGATGATGGATGATGGAGGAATGGAGGAATTGGTGGATGCACAGATAGAGATGGGTGTGTGGAAGGATGGATCCATGAAAGGACAGAAAGACAGATGATGGATAATGGATAGATGGGGAGATAGATGGATGGAGATGTGGGTGGAGAGATGGGTGAAAAGATTAAGAAATGAATGTATGGAAAGATGAAAGGATGGGTGTCAAGATAAATGAATGGCAGGATGGGTGTCAAGATGGATGGATAGCTGGAATAATGGATGGATGGATGGATGGATGGATGGATGGATGTGTGGGTGGACAGACAGCTGGAAGGATACATGGATGGGGATCTGGACTGTAGATCTATGCTACCCACAATTCTGTAAGGTAAGGAATATCATTCCCATTTTAGATGAGGAAACTGTAGCTCAGAGTGGTCCTGGCCCAGAGTCATAGATCAAGTTGGGGGGAAATCCAGATCCCAAAATAGGTCTATCGGATTCCTAAGATCCTTTCCTGCACATCTTCATGTCACGGTCCCCTCCCAGCCTCCACCCTGAGTCCCCGAGCATCTCACTCCACAGAGCCCTTTTGGCAAGGCATAGTGAGACTGAGGGGTATGGCGGCAATCACAAGGATGGGAGAGCCATTAGCTTTCAGCAGGTGATTCATGGAAGCATTGGATCCAGGGGCTGTTAGCTATGAATGGGCCGGATTGGAGACCAGTCCGTTTGGGCACACACACATACACAGTTACAGAAAACACAAAACACACACAAGAATCCACCCACATCCATACAACACAAGCATACACACATTTTTATTTTTTTTTATTATTTATTTATTTATTTTTTTGTCCTTTTCGTGACCGGCACTCAGCCAGTGAGTGCACCGGCCAGTCCCATATAGGATCCGAACCCGCGGCGGGAGCGTCGCAGCGCTCCCAGCGCCGCACTCTACCAAGTGCGCCACGGGCTCGGCCTCATACACACATTTTTAGACTCACACTTGCACATACACACACACACAAAGACACGTTCATACTATGTACAGGCAAAATGCTTGCACATGCACGTACATGTTTGCACAGACATATGCACACACAGAATCATAACTCAGAAACACGCCCTTACACACTTATGGGCACATTCCCAGACACATCGTATGCTTGTATTTACCCACACAGCTGCACGTAACACATGCACACATTTGCAAGGACCCACACTCCCCAGATGGTGGGGAGGGGAATATGGCTTCTGATTTCATCGGACCCCCATCTCCCTCCCCCCGAGATGGCAACAGCAAGAAGACTGCGTGATACGTCCACAAACTCATGCGCACGCGTGCAATCACACAGCACGCACAAACGCGTAGTCAGGATCATACAATGGCAGAAACACACTCAGATACATCCACATCCAAACACACTCAGGGACACACCCACACTCATTGAGATGCACCCTCACACACAGGAAGACACACTTGGACCCCCAGGCCAGCAACACATGAAACTTTCTCCTCACAGCCCCCATCACACACCCCCGTACACACACCAAAACACATGCATAGACAGACACACCAGGAAAGCCCAAATAATATCACTGACGTGAGAGACACACAGAAAGACACCGGTTCACACACGGGCTGCAAGTCTGAGAATACGGCCTCAAAGCTGTCACCTGTGTCAAGCCCAATACCACCCCCCCAGGGGCTGGACAAAGCCTGGGCACATTGGATGGACCACGCCGCCCTCGTCCCCCGCCCCCGCCTCACTGGCCTGCAACCTTTGGGAGCAAAATCCTCTTTCCCTCCGGTGAAGGGAGAGAAAGAAGCGGTGTGATGGCCATTTGGGGCTGAGCGGGGGGCAGGTGAAGTTGGGGCGCAGGAGAGGGAGCCCCACGCATCCCAGACCTACGTATTGGGAGGAGTCCCGCGAACAGATTGCAGAGGGGACGGGCGGCCAGAGGGGCGGGGGGGGGGCGGGGAGGGGCGTCCGCTCCTGTCCCCAGTCTGCTCAGCACGTGGTGCAGACAGGTAGTGGGGGAGGGAGACGCTGGGGGAGGCGGAGGCAGGGGGAGAAAAGGAGAGACCGACGAGAAGGGACACAAAGTCAGAGACGGCGCGGCAGACAGAGACAGCGAGACAGAAACAGAGAGACCCAGAGAAGCAAACCAGAGGGAAGAGGACAGAGGGACAGACGGAGCTACTCAGAGACACCGAGACACCACCAGGCAGAGACCCTGAGGGTGGACACCCCAAGACGCCCCCCACTCCCCCGAGGCAGGGTCCCTCCCGGGCCCCCAGATCTCACGCTCCCGGCCCGCCCCGCTCGGCCGGGACCCAGCTCGGTTCCGCAGCCCTCGCCGCCTCCGCCTCGGGCCGGAGCGAGCCTGGGACGCTGGTGGCCCTCGGACGCTGCTCAGGGATCACCATCATCATCAGTAATAACAACGATAGCAGGACTGCACGGCGCCGGGGCGGCCGGGGGTCCCGGGTCCCCTCCCGAGCCCTGGGAGGGCGCCCCCCGCCCCGGCGCGCCGGGCACTTGGGGAGCCCCCGGGGGGCTGCGGCGGCGGCGACGGCGACAGCGCGGGCACCACGCCCCCCCGGGAGCGTCCCCCCGCGCGGCGGCGGCCACTCACGATTTTCTCGGAGGCGCCCGCGCGGGACACGGTGCCGTTGAGTCCCACGAGCGAGGGCAGCGTCTGCGACATCCAGTTGGTGACCATGGCCATGGTGCTCAGCACGGCCCCGATCTTGAGCAGCGGCACCGACATCGCGCCCCCGCCTCATGCCCCGCCGCGCGTCCCTCCTCCGGCACGCCGCGGGGCGCTCGGTCCCTCGCCACCCAGCCGCCCCGGGGGCGCGACGCGAGCCGGGGGCCGGGGCCGGGGCCGGGGCCGGGGCCGGCCGGGGGGCGCGGGGACGCGGGCTGCGGCTCGGCGCGCCTCGCGGGCTCCGCTTATAAGGCGCCGGCTCGGCCCCCGCCCCCTCCCGCGCCTCCGCGCCGGGCACTTCCAGCCGCCCTGACGTCACGGCTCCCGCCCCGAGCCCGGCGGGGGCGGGGGGCGCCCAGACACACGGCCGCCCCCTCCCACGGCCTTGTCACCCCCCTCCCGGGACCGCCCGCCGGAGTAAGGGACACCCCCCCCGTGGCCTTCCCCACCCCCCACCCCACCGCCGCGGCATCCCCAGCCCCGCCCCCGGCGGTATTCCCGGGCCACCCCCCTCGCACTGTCCCTCTGGAACCCCCGCCGCTGGGGACAGGCGCCCCATCCCGACCACCCAAAGCTGGCGGAGGGCCGGAGTCGCAGCAAGTCCTCACCCACCTACTGGTAGGACAGGACCCCGACTCGCTCAAACCCCAGAGAGCGGGAAATAGGGGCGTGGGAGGCGACACCGTGCGCTCCCAAGAATCGCGCGACCCAGGGTCTCCTTTTCCTGGGAAGGGGCTTTCCCCGTACCAAGACCACTCTGGGGACCCCTCGGTCGTTTCGGGACGAGGGAAGCCCAGGGTGGCGTGGTCCGGAGCCGGTAGACGCAGTTACTTGAATGGAGGAGCGGTGACAGGGGTCACTTGGGCAGCAGGAGGATTTCCCATTGCATCAAAGGGCGGCACTGTAACGGGGACCGCTGGGACAGAGGACATGGCCTTTGGAGGCAAGTCCCAGGCGGGTCTAGACTCACAACTTGAACTTGTGGTGGGGGCGGGGAACTCACACTTCGGACCTCCCTCCAGACCCCGGGGACCGGCTCCGGGGCCCGCCCCGTTGGGGGAGGGGAAGCGCGGTGTCCTCACCCCGCTCCCCCCACGCACCAGCCGGTGGCCGCGGCCGCGGGGCCGCCGGGAGCAGCGCCAGGCGGGTTTCAATTTCCTCTGTTTTGCCTGCACTCACGCCCCCTCCTGGCGTCCCCGCATCACCTCGCGCCGCCGCCGCTGTCGCCCTCAGCCCGCGGCCGCCGCCGTCTGGAGGCGACGATGACTCAGGCCTTTCCCCGCGGCGGCTGCTGGCGGAGGGCTTGCCTAGGGAGGAGCGTCGAAACACGGGCGTGGAAATGGGGGTCTTGAACCTCCTGTTTTCCTGAGCTCGACAACACCGAGAGGCAGCTTCTGCCCACGTATGACCTCCAGCAATGACTTCTCTCTGCCTCAGTTTCCTCATCTGCAAAATGGGGTGGTTGTGAGGACCCGCGAACCTAATACGTGTAAAGGGCTCTGGCATCTTGAGAATCAACTGATTTATTGAGCATCTACTATGTCCCAGGCCCTTGAACAACAAACGAAAAATGCCTGCCTGAATGAACATTCTGTGGGGTAAGACAGACAAGAAACAGTGAAAAAAGTAAAATACATAGGGTATTAGGATGAAAGGGGAGACGGACTAAGAGAGTAAGTAAACTTTAAACAGCATAGTTGGGGAAGGTGACATTTAAGCAGAGACTTGAAGAATGTGAGGGAGAGAGCCATTTGGATATCTGGGGCAAGTATCCCCCCCCCCAAAAAAAAAAAAACGGAAACAGCAAGTGCAAACTCCCTGGGGCAGGAATGTTCAAGAAACAGGCCAGTGTGGTTGCAGCAGAATGAGCCAGGCGGAGAATCAGGGGAGATAATGCTTGTAAACGTTGCAGAGTGTCTAGGTCATGGTAACTTTTTCATAAATAGTAGCTACCATTATTATTATCTGCAACTGATAAATGATCCTAAAGAAAATAAGATGGGTCCTTGCCTACTTGTACTAAAGCTTGCATTTATGAGTGTTGAACACCTTGCAAATGGGCTTGCTAGCACTCACTGCAACCTCAAGAAAAGTACGGCGAGTGCGCTATTTACAGGCAAGAAAACTGGGCTCAGAGAGGAGAGGGGACCAGCTCAGGGTGACCCAGCAGGTAAGTAGGGTCCCAGGATTTGAACCCAGGTCTGTCTGATTTTAGACCACGAGATCGCTGGGCTCCAGGCCTCCTGGCTTAGACAATTTGGAACCCAATGATACTCTTTCTCGCCCACTCACCATTGGTGCTGTGGGAAGCTGCTCTAGCTCTGCACAGCCAAGCTCCTCCAAGGAGTGGTCCACACTCGCACCTGCACCTGCACCTGCTGTATTTACTTCCTCACCTCCCACCTTCTCCATACTTCTAAAACTCCCCTCGCCAAAGAAGCCAATGACCTTCCAATCTGCCAGTCCCACAGCTTCATGCCAGTCCTCATTCAATCACTCTCATGGTAGATTAGTCTCCATGGAGCATCCCTTCCTTTTGATAGTCATTTCTCCCTTGATTTCAGAGATGCCTTATCATTTCCCAGTTCTGCCCCCACCTCTCTGGCTGGGCTGTCACCGTCCCCTGCCTCCTTCCTAGATGTCTGTATCTCCCAAGGCTTTGTCCTAGGTCCCCTACCCCTCTCATCCTACACACCATGCTTGGACCATCACGCAAACTCCCAAGGTTTTGGTTCCATCTGGCACACTCCTACCTCAGGACCTTTGCACTTTCTGTCCCCTCTACCCAAAACACTATTACCACAGATGCCCGCACGGTTTGTTCCTTTACTTCATTTGCATCTCTGCTCTGTCATTATGTGGGTTAGAGCCATGCCATTCCCTTCCCCCAGAAAACTACATTTCCCAGGTTCCTTTGCACACTGACTTCCTGTTAGGTTCATCCAATGGGAGGCTCTGGAGGGAAATAGAAGGGTGGAGAGGAAGGGAGAAACCCCAATACTTGTCCTCTCTCTTTCTTCTTAGGGTGGGGGGTGTTTTCTGACTGTGGCTACACCCCTCTATGGTCCCAGATCCCACACAAGAGCGCCTTCCTCATCTCGCCACCCCTTTGCTGTCTCTCCAGCAACTTACTCCTGTGGTGTATTGCTGGGTTCCCTGATCATCCCATTGGCGTCTCAAGTCTTCCACCTCCCACTTAACCAATTCCTTGTATTAAATTCCTTCTCTTTAAAACACCTAGAGTGGCTTGTTTCCCTGAGCGATATGACCATTTTACCTGGAAGACCTTTCCTGACAACCTCATCTACAATCAGAGCCCCCAGCACTCTCTCCCCTTTCCCCTACTTTATTTATTTTTTACAGTATTTGTCACCATGTGACATTACACTGTACTTTTATTTGTTTATGGTCTGTTTCTCCACTAAACTGTCAGCTCCATATACTGTCACCAACATGTCTGTATTTTTTACAGCTGCATCTTCAGGTCCCAGAACAGTGCTTGGCACATAGTACATGCTCAAGAAATTGTATTTGATCGAATAACTAAATGGACCTATCACCTGAAACATATCTATAGCCCAGATCTCCACCTGGAGCTCAGACCCCTATGTTCACCTGCTTCTTGGACATTTCCACTTGTAAGTTTACCGGACTAATAGCACAGTACAACCACTAGAAGGGTCTCAATCTAAAATATAGATGGTACTAAGTATTGGTGAAGATGTAGAAAAAATGGAACCCACATACATTGCTAGTAGGAATATAAAATGTTGCAAGCATGTTGAGAAACAACTTAGCAGTTTCTTAAGAAGTTAAACAGAAACTTGCCATAAGACCCAACAATTATATCTACTGAAGAGAAATAAAAGCACATCGAAAGACTTGTTCATGAATATTCACAATAGCATTTTTATAATGAATAAAACAATCCAAATGCCCATCAACTATCCAATCCATCAACAATCCAAATGCCCATACAATGGAATGCCGTTCAGCAATAAAAAGGAATGAACTACTGATACATGCTGCAATGTAGATGAACCTCAAATGTATTCTGCTAAGTAAAAGAAGCCAGACACAAAAGGCAACATATGTTATGATTCCACTTACACAAAATGTCCAGAAAAGACAAATCAAATGGAGGCAGAAAGTAGATTAGAGACTGCCTGAAACTGGGGGTGGCAGTGGGAATGGAATGGAAATGGACAGGAGGGATCTTTTTGGTGGTGATGAAAATATCCTGAAACTGGCTTGAGGTGATGGTTGTACCATTCTGTAAATTTACTAAAAGTCATTGAATTGCACAATTAAACAGGTGGGTTTTATGGTGTGTAAATTATACCTCCATAAAGCAGTTAAAATGGGAAAAGCATTTTAAAGCAATTCTCTGCAAGCCCCCTCTTTGAGGTACACCGTGCTTGTACTAACATGAGAATAAGTGCCTCCTTAAATTTTGCACCCAAAGGCCCTTGCTTGCCTTGCCCAATCCTGGCCCTGATGTACCACCCACAGTCAGAAATTAGAAATTATTCCCTTTTTACCCTTCCTTCTCCCTCCCTACTCCTGTATCCAAACCAGCATCAAAGCCAGCTGATCCCGATGCAGAAATATCTCAAGAAGGTGTCTGCTCCTATCCATCACCATCACTTTGAGCATGGTGCTAGGGACTCACTGAGAGAAATATTTTTTCCCCTTAAAATTCCCAGGAGGAAAAAAATCTGTAACTGTCAGAATAAAATCAGTAATTGCTAAGCTTTATTGAGTACTTATCTGCTAGGCACCATATGCAGCAAGGTTCATGTAATAACTCATTTAACCCTCAGAATATCCCTATGCAGTAGACAGGACTATAATTCCCATTTTTAAAATGAGAAAATAGAGGCATAGAGATGCTAAGACACTTTCCCAGAGTCACCCAGGATTTGATCCTAGACAGTCAGGCTCCAGTGTCTATCTGGTGCTGGCACAATCTGATCTATTCACAGTGGGAAAGAATGCATGTTGATCCCTACCTCACATCATACACAAAAGTCAGTTCCAGATGGATTGTACATCTACATGTGAAAGATAAATAATAAAGCTTTTGGAAGAAAACATAGAATACATTTGTGCCTCAGTATCCATGGGGTATTTGTTCCAGGACCCCAACTGGTACCAAAATCCACAGATGCTCAAGTCCCTTATCTAAAATGGTGCAGTATTTGCATAGAAATTACACACATCCTCCTGCATAATTTAAGTAATCTCCAGATTACTTATAATACCTAACACAAAACAATGCAAATGCTATGTAAATAGTTGTTATACTGTATTTCTTTTGTATTATTTGTATTGTTGTATTGTTTTTTTGTTTCTGCTTTTGTGTTTTTGCAGCTGTCTGGAACAGGGATTCAACGCTGGACCTTGGTATTAGCAACACCATGCTCTAAACAACTCAGCTAAGAAGCCAGCCCTTCAAATATTTTTGATCTGTGGTTGGTTAAATCCACAGATGTAGAACCCACGGATACAGAATATCTTTGTCACTCTGGGATGGGCAAAGATTTCTAAAACAGGACACGAACAAGCACTAACCATGAGGGAAAAAAATTACAATTTGAACTACATTAAAATTAAGAAATTCCATTGATGAAAAGACACCATTAAGAGAATGAAAAATCAAGCCACAAAGTAGAAGATATTTGCAATACTTATGTCTGATAAAGAACTCATATCCTGATTTTATAGTTAGATAAAATATGTATATATGTTTATATAAAATCTGGATATATACACTCACATATTCCTATAAATCAATAAGAAAAAAGAAGACAGCCTAATAGAGAAGTGGGCAAAAGACTTAAGTGGACTTTTTTATTTTTAAAGATGGTCGGTAAGGGGATCTTAACCCTTGACTTGGTGTTGTCAGCACCACGCTCTCCAAGTGAGCTAACCAGCCATCCCTATATAGGGATCCAAACCCGTGGCCTTGGTGTTATTAGCACCGCACTCTCCCAAGTGAGCCATGGGCCGGCCCTTAAGCAGACATTTCACAAAACAAGATATTCAAGTTGTCAATAAACATGTTGAAAGGTCCTTAACATTATCAGTCATCAGGAAATGCAAATTAAACCCACACTGTGATAGCACTATACACCCATCAGAATGTCTAAAACGTAAAGAAAGACAAGCATGGGTGAGGTTGTGGAGCAACTGGAATGCTCCTACACTACTGGAGGAAGAGTCAACTGGAAGACTCTACGGAAGCCTTTGGAGCTTTGGAAGACAGTTCAGCCCTATCTCCCTTATGACTCAGCAATTCCACTTCTAGGTATATATGAGGGTACTTCCGAAAGTTCATGGAAAGATGTGCATTATTTTTCAATTCTATTTTTCCACTAACTTTTTGAAGTACCCTCGTATCATTGAGCTTCATTATTCACAGATTCCATATTGGCAAATTCACCTACTCACTACAATTTATTTATACTCTAAGGTCAGTAGGGCTAGGGCTTTTGTGGTATTTATGGACATGCACAGGGTGGCAAAATATTGAGTCCGCTGATGACCACGTTCCCAGCTAAGGTCAAACAAGGGATGCTCTGCTTTCTTGTTTCACCTCTCACCACATAAACAAGGGTCGTTTTCACAGTCTCTTTGTTCCAAATTCTTCACATCTTTGTGCTTTTGGTTGGTAACTTCACTGCCTTAAATGGCCCCAATGCATAGTGCTGAAGTGCTGTCTAGTGTCCCTAAGTACAAGAAGGCTGTGATGTGCCTTATAGACAAAATGCATGTGTTAGGTAAGCTTTATTCAGGCATGAGTTACAGTTCTACTGGCCACGAGTTCAATGTTAATGAATCAAATATATACACGGGGTCTTCAAAAAGCTCATGGGAAGATTAGTATTATCTTTCAATTCCATTTTCCCACAAACTTTTTGAAGTACCTTTCTGAAGGTGTTTATATACACATGGTGTTTTTAAATAGAAACACACATAAAACTAAATTATGTTGACAAAATGTGGCCAGAGGCTTTCTGACAGAAAATATAACGTGTTGGCACATGCTGTAGATTGGATGTCCCCCCAAATTCACTGAGGCTTAATCCCCACTGTAACTGTGGAGGGTGGGAAATCCTATTGTGGTAATTGAAAGGTGGGCCCTTGAAGAGGTGATTAGATTGTGAGGACCACGTTACAGTGAATGGATTAATCCATTTGATGGTTTAATGGTGGTCCTGGGAATGGTCAGAGGGTTTTAAAAGGAGGAGTGAGAAGTCAGCTCTGTGTTCTGCCATTCTGGCCATGTGAAGCCCTGCATTGCTGTACAGTCACCTCACCAAATGTGTTCCCTGAACTTTGGACTTCCCAGCCTCTGAAATCATAAGCAAATAAATATTGTTTCTTTACAAATTACCCAGTTATGGGTATTTCTATTATAAGCAACAAAAACGGGCTAACATAGCAAGGATGTGGAAAAACTGGAACTCTTGTGCACTGTTGGTAGGAATGTAAAATAGTGCAGATGCTGTGGAAAACAGCATGCAGCCTCCTTAAAAACTTAAACACAGAGTCACCATATGATCTAGCATTTCCACTTCTGTTTAGATACACAAAAGAATTGAAAGCAGGGTCTCAAAGAGATATGTGCACAACCACGTGCACAGCAGCGTGATTCACACTAGCCCAAGGGTGAAATCACCTCACAGATGGATGAATGCATAAACAAAATGTGGTAAGTCCGTACAATCAAATATTTGTCAGCTTTAAAAAGGAAGGAAATTCTGACACATGCTACAACATGAATGAACCTTAAGGACATTACGCTCAGTGAAATAAACCAGGACAAATATGATTCCACTTAAATGAGGTCGCTGGGGTAGTCACACACAGAGACAGAAAGTAGAATGGTGGGTGCCAGGGACTGGGGGAGGGGGTGGGGGTTAGTGCTTAATAAGAATAGAGTTTCCATTTTGCAAGATAAGAAGAGTTCCAGAGATTGGTTGAACAACAGTGTAACCTACATAATATTACTGAACTGTAAACTTAAAAGTGGTTAAAATGGTAAATTTTATATTATGGGCGTTTTACCAGAATTAATTTTTTTTTTTGACCGGTAATGGGACCGCAACCCTCGGCATGGTGGTGTCTGCACCACGCTCAGCCAGTGAGCGCACTGGCCATCCCTATATAGGATCCGAACCTGCGGCCTTGGTGCTACCAGCACCGCACTCTCCTGAGTGAGCCACGGGGCCGGCCCAGAATTAAATTTTATAAATTTAAAAATCTTCTATTTTAAAACCACAATGAGATATTATCTCACTCCAGTTAGAGTGGCTATTATCAGCAGGACAAAAAATAGCAAATGCGGGCAAGGATGTGGAGAAAAAGGAACTATCCTGCTTTGCTGGTGGGACTGTAAATGGTACAGCCACTGTGGAAAACAGTATGGAGGCTCCTCAGAGAACTAGCAGCAGATCTGTCCTATGACCCAGCTATCTCACTACCGGGTACATACCCAAAGGAAATGAAATCATTTTATCAAAAGGCACCTGCACTCCCATGTTCATTGCAGCGTTATTTACAACAGCCAAGAGATGGAATCAACCTAAATGCCCATCAATGGATGAATGAATAAAACAAATGTGATATATACACACAATGGAATACTACTCGGCTATTAAAAAAATGATATCCTGTTATTTGCAGCAACATGGGTGGAACTGGAAACCATCATGTTAAGTGAAGTCAATCAGGCACAAAAAGACACATACCGCATGATCTCACTCATATGTGGAAGCTAAAAAAAAAGAAAGAAAGTGGTTCTCATAGAAGTAGAGAGTAGAATAATGGTTGCAAGAGGCTGAGGTGGGGAGCTGGGTGGGAAGGAGAAGTGGTGGACTAATGGGTACGAAACCATGCTATCTACACTAAGTGAGTCATTGCACAGTATATGCATGTACTGAAATAACACACTGTACCCCACAAATAGTCACAAGTAAATGTTAAAGTATTTTGAATAAAAAAAGAATTAATGTATTTAAACACACTCACACACAAAACCCCTTCTACGAGTCCATATCTCCAGCTCGATAAATTTTAAAATCCTTAACTCAGCCTTCAAGGCCTTCACAATCAGATGACAACCTACCTGTCCAAGTTCATCTCCATGTCACCTCCTCATGGGCACCATGCACACTCCACTCTACTTCCCAGTTCCAGAACCCACCATGGGCTTCTCGGTCTTATTAGCTTGGCCAACGACCTTTTCCTACATGGAATGTCCACCCTCCAATCTTTGCTCACTCACCCTTCCAGGCCCAACCCAACTGTCTCCTCCTCCAGGAAGCCCACTTGCCTCTTGACATTTTGCTCATTGCCCATGGCATCTGTCTCCCCCACTTGGAGACTGAGAGCCACTCCACAGTGGGCCATGTCACATCCCTCCACGTCCCCAGTGCCTCGCTCAGTGTCTTTCTTATAGGAATGATTAGAGAAATTAGGAATAGAAAGAATCCAGCTCATCATGTAATCACCATCATTTTTCTTGAGAATAACCAGTACCCTTCCAGGGCCTAAAAGGGGAGAAGCTATTTGCCATTTCATTCAATGGCCTCAGCTGACTTTGGTTTTTGGTTCCTTTCTTTCTTTTTTGGCGGCTGGCCGGTACAGGGATCCAAACCCTTGACTTTGGTGTTATAGCACCGCACTCTAACCAACTGAGCTAACTGGCCAGCCCTGGTTTCTTTCTTGTTGGGCAGGGATACCTGTCTTCTTATCTGCAAAGCAGTGTTTAGATGCCAGCTGCCCAGGAGAGTTAGAATCATGCGTAAGGAGCAAGCAGGCACTGAGAGCTTACTGGGGTTCCCAGGAGCAAGGCAAGTAAGCTTTTGCATACAGACTTCATGGAATCTATTCTGACTACTCTCTGCTATTTTCTGGTTTCTTCTTGGCTCATGGCTGAGCTTTGAATGGATAAAGTTGTGAGACAGACTGGGTTTCCACCCTGGGGGAAAGGGAGAAGACAAGAGTTCTCTAAAAGTGGGACCAAAATCTCCTGCTCCTGTCACAACATCCTTCTTCCCAGCACAGCCACTCTCACTTCTGCAGAGAAGTTAAATCTTCCAACCCACCCCAATTTGAGAGTGCAAATGGCCACCCAGCCTTGGTATGTGCGATAAGGCTCAGAACAGAACACAGCTCTCAATGGATGCTTTCTAAACAAATACATGAATGCACGAGTAAATAAAAACAGCGATTTACTGCCTCCCAGGCACTGACCCTAAATTCTGGAGGTACAAAATTATTGCCAAAATGAGCTGCTGGGCTCATAAGAAATCCACATATAAAAGCTGGCTGGTTAGCTCAGTTGGTTAGAGTGTGGTGTTATAACACCAAGGTCAAGAGTTCAGATCACCAGACCATCCAGCCACTAAAAAAAAAAAAAAGAAAAAGAAATCCACACAACCCACATGGACACAGAGTCACCGTGTACACACCCCCCCAGGTATGGTTATGGTACAGGCATGTCCCTGCACCCAGCTTGACCAATGCCAAGTACATGGTCCCTGAACATGTGCAGTCACTGAACAGACGCATACACACGTGACACTACAGACACACTCCTATGGGGACAGGCTTCGAGTGAGATGAGTCGTGAAAATGCAGAGTGGGATCCTGTCTTTATTTAAAGATTTGACACAGTTCGCTGTAAATTTTTTGCATTAATTTTGATTTTTCTTAAAATTTTGCATGAAAATATTATTTATCTTGGTTACTGAGTTTTGTGGCATCCCCTTAAATTTTTCTCCTGAGGCGAGTCGCTTACTTAACTGACGCTGGCCTGGGTACAAACGCACACACACGCACGCACACACACGCATACACAAGCACACACCTGCATACCTTCCCTGCTGTCACACGGACACACACAGTCCCTGCACAAACCTCATTCTACCAGTAGGTGTCGTCCCAGCTCCTTAATCTTAGGCCCAGTCCTAACGTGCTCTTCCCTACATTTAACTCTCTTGGGTTCTGTAAGATTTCCTTTTACTTCTCTTCACCTGGGACATTTACATGTTCTAAAGGAACCCCGGGAGAACAGCGTCTTAACCCTAAATAGCGATGCCCTATAATGGTGGAATTTCAGGCACAAGTGGAGAAGATGGGTTTTCTCCATATCTCTGATCCAGGAGCTAGTGTTCCCCTGACCCTCTCCTTGGTACAAGAATCCTGCAGCTTGAGAAAAAGACTGTGTGTGTGTGAGGGGGTCCATCCATTCATCCACTCAAACGGTATTTGTGGAGCACCTAGTGTGTGCTAGGCTCTGTTCTTGGCACTAGAGAGACAATGAAGATCACAGGACCCCGATGAGCTGCTGCTCTAGTGGGAAAACAAAGAATGAATAGATGAATCGTGGAAAGATAGTGACAAGGGCTAGAAAGAAACACAACAGAGTAAGAGCTTAGAAATTGGCAGCAGGGAGGCTATTTTCTTTTCTTTTCTTTTATAAAAAGATGACCAGTAAGGGGATCTTAACCCTTGACTTGGTGTTGTCAGCACCACACTCTCCCAAGTGAGCTAACCGGCCATCCCTATATGGGATCCGAACCCGTGGCCCTGGTGTTGTCAGCACCACACTATCCCGAGTGAGCCACGGGCCAGCCCCTAAGGGAGGCTATTTTCGATGTCTGGTCTTGTGACATTTAAGCAGAAAGAAGAGAGGGAGGGAGTCACCTGGGGGAACAGTGTCCCAGGCAGAGGGAATGGCAGGTGCAAAGGCCCTGAGGCATGTGATCCAAACAGAACTATCTCCCTTCCACCCTGTGAGGACCCCAAAAAAGAGTTGACCCCAAACCAGATAGTGCCAAAGATGTAGCTAGATCTTAGGGAGGATTTCCCAGTGGTCAGAAAGAGGGCACCTTTCCCACAGAAAAGATGGTGGGGCTTGGAGCTGTCAAGCCTTCTGGTAGCTCCATGTCACTCACAGGCCAGAGCCCAGGACGTCTGGGACAGACCCTGGATGAATGGACGATGCCTCTGACAGGTCCTACTTTCTTGCTCTCCGGGTCAAATCCCAACTCCTCCCCACAGCCCACAAGTTCCTATGTGGTCTCGCCTCTCCCGGCTTCTCTGGCCTCAGCTCCCTTCAACTTCCCTGTCACTCACTCCTCTCCAGCCACACGGCCCTACTCACTGCTCCTCAGACACACCAAGCTCGTTCCCACCTCAGGGCCTTGTCACTTGCTATCCCTCTTGCCTTGAATGCTGTTCCCCTGGATACCCACAAGGCTCCCTCTCTCACCTCCTTCGGGTGTCGCCTCCAGTGCCACCTCCTTAGAGACATCTTCCCTGACCACACTTGCTCAAATAGCCTCCACCCGCCACCATCGCTGTTTAATCCCCTTGACCCTATTTATTAATTCTTCATGTCACCTGCATTGCATTACATATGCATTTAGTTGTTGACATTGCCTTATATATTCTGTTCTTGTCTGTCTCCTCTGCCAGAAGATCAGCTCCAGGAGAGCCAGGATTTGACGACTTGGTTCATGGCTGTATCCCCAGGGCTTAATTATATCTGGTGACTGAATGATTTCTAGGAAGGATCCCTGTTGGAATCCAGCGCCCATCAGGGACCGAGGAGGGGATCTCTGGGAAGCGACGGATGGGCCAAAGCATCCTCTCTCCAGACCCCTCCCTTCCTTGAGGCACCAGGCTGGATGGGCCAGCTGGGGGTTGAGACTGTTTTGCGAACACACAGAGGCACTGTCACCAGACCTGCCCCCACTGATTATCCCATTTTAGCCTCGCCCCCACCGACTATCCCACTTTAGCCCCGCCCCTACCTGCCATTTAGCTCCGCCTTCACTGGCCTCTGTTTAGCACCCCCCCCCCCCGGGCAGTCCCGTTTGGCCCCGCCCCCACGGGAGACACAGGTTAGCCCCGCCCCCACCGAGTATCCCACTTTAGCCCCGCCCCTACCTGCCACTTAGCTCCGCCTTCACTGGCCTCTGTTTAGCCCCACCCCCAGGCAGTCCCGTTTGGCCCCGCCCCCACGGGAGACACAGGCTAGCCCCGCCCCCAGCAACTCCCTCCCAGCCCCCGGGTCTGTAGCCCCTTCTCTCAGAAGCTCTCTGGCACCCCAGCCAACCTTGGGAGAGGACAGGAAGCCCAGGTTCCTCAGGGCTAGCACGGGTGGAGGAGGATGCCCAGGTGGTGGTTCCAACATCCTTCTTGGAAACCAAATTCAACTGCATTCCCGGTTCCGTTTTTCCAGCAGTTTCTCAAGCGTGTGCCTCTTTCGATCTCTCGTTTCTCTCCCGTGTCTCTCGTTGCTTCTCTCTGGCTCGCATATCAATTGAGCACCTGCTGTGTGCGGCCTGATGCCAGGCGCTGGGCACACTCCCTATCCCGCCCAGTGCATGGGTACTGCGATGGGGGGAGGGAGGGGCGAGGGAGGGAACCCCCCAAGCTCTCCTTGTGGCCTGGAAATCCTTCTATCAAAAGTCTAATCTCGATCCCTCCCAATGCCCCCTCACGGTGGGTGCAAGCGTCTGATTCCTTTCTTCTGTTGATCAGAAAAGGGAAGATGCCCAGACTGTTTTCCCCTCTGCCTTTCTCCTTAAAAACCCTGCCTAGAGATATCTACACAGGCACTGTCCACACCTATAGAGTAGATTATTTAATAAGAGGGTAAGCATGTGGGCTCAGGAGCCAGACTGACTCGGTTCAATCTTATCTCTGCCACTCCCGAGCTGTCTGAGCTTGAGCAAGTGAATTAGCTTTTCCGTGCCTCAGTTTCCCCATCTATAAAATGAGGGTCATAATAGCACCCACTGGTAGAAGGCTGAGAGGGTTAAATGGCTTAGTTCATGCTGTATGCTTGAAACAGCGCCCCGCACATAATAAGCACTTAGTGGATGTTCTCTGTTATTATAATTATTATTTTATGATTTTTGATCCCAGCTTACCTCTGAGCTCCTACAGAGGCGAGAACCTTGGGTGCTCCTACCCCCAAGATGGAAGAAGAACGAGGCTTCCCAATAGCTGGAGAAAGCTTGGACCCCCCACATTCTGCAAGGCCCCCCAAACCTGCCCAAGAGATGGAGTTCTATGGGAAGGGAGACCTGCTTCTGCAAAAGCATGAATGGGGTGTGTAAGGCGCCAACACACACACGTGTGCACGGATGTACGTGTTTGCACACACAGACCTCACCCTCCGCATCCCCTTTTAGAGTGATTAACTTAGGGCACGGAATGGCACATGGTCACCTCGAAGGTGTCACACAGCCACACACCTGGCCACCCATGTTTTTTACGACACCCAGGCATTTGGACACAGTCATGGGGACACTGTCACACACAGTCCTTGACACATCTAAATACCACTAGGATTAACACAGTTCTCACTCGTTGCAGTCACACGTAGACACACACAACTCCCACGACAGCCTCATGAGCCTTGCACTGTCACACCAACCCTCGGGTCACAGCCACCCTCTGTCACACACAGACTCTTCCTCATGTACAAACACTCCCGATCACACCCCAACTCGCGCACAGTTAGACAAACACACAAACAGCCACACACACAAACTCCCCTCAGTCACACCCAGTCACGACACAAAGACACACGTTTACCCTGCACACCCCCAGCACCTCATACACGTCCCCGTCAGTCACTCACATGTGAGTCCCGCCCTACCACACACTGGGGGTGCAGGCGAGGAGTGGGGGGCTTCAGAGCTGGGCACCTCGGCCATGATGGGGAAGGGAAGGGTAAGCGACACCCCAAAGCCCCTGAAGTTTCCCCCCAACCCCGCTCAGCTCCAGTGGGTGTGGGCTCCAGGTCACGGAGGGGTTGAGAACCCCGAATCCAGAGTCAGGTGCCGCCCCAAACCATTTCAGTTTGGGGGCGGATTTGAAGCCCCCCCCTATTTTTCCCCCAAGCCAGGGTGGATGTCCCGGCCCCTCCCCCGCTGCGACCCCCGCCCCTCGCCGGCCCTGCAGCTCCGGGGGGCTCGCGCAGCCCCAAACCTCTTTTCTCGGGAAGCCTCTGGGCCCCCCTCCCCTCCAGGAGCCCCCCGCGGCCGCACCTGCCCGCCGGGCCCCTACCTGTCCGGCGAGGCCTGAGCACAGCAGCGGCAGCAGCAGCAGCGGCGGGACCGTGAGCGGCCACATGACGCGCCCCCGGCCCGGCGTCCCGTCCCCCCGCCCGCCCTAGCGGCGTCTCGGCGCGGGGACCGCCACCAGGCGCGACCCCGCCCGCCCGGCCGGGGCGACCCTCCGCCGCCGCCTCCCCCGCCTCGCTGGCGGCCGGGATTCCGCCCCACCCCCGCCCCTCGCTCGCTGGGAGTCTTTGTTGCGGGCTCCGCCCCCCGCCCCGCCCCCAGCTCGTCTTCGGGCACCCACTGAGCGGGGTCGGGGGGCGGGGAAGGGGGGAGCCGGCACTGGGGAGGGGCGCTGGGGACGTCACCGGGCACCCTCACCCCCCACCCACCCCCCACCCCCCACCCCCCGGCCATTCTGGGAGCTGATCGCAGAGAGGAGGGAGGGGGCGTCCGTCACGTGTTTGTAAATTTCACCCTCCCCGGCTCTTTCCCATGTTGAAGGAGGAGGTGGGAGGGGGATCAATTGGGAGAGGGCGGACTAGCAGGAAGGCCTGGTAGCAAAGAAGAGAAATTATGAGGTCCCCTCCTTAAAGAACTCAAGAATCAACAGAGAAACTGAGGCAGAGCTTGTGAAATTAGAAGTTGGGGGAGGGGTCCATGCTGGGACAAGTGGGGTAGGCTGAGAAGGATACTAGGATTGAGGAATAAAAACGGGGGGCAGGAGACCGGCAAGCAGACAAGAGGCCAATGGGGACGGTCAGCAGGGTGGGCTTGGCCTCCAAAAGGGGCATCTCATTTTTCACTCTCTGGGCACCCACTGCCCACTAGTCCTCCTGCTAGAAGCCTCGCCTCCCCCGCCACACCTGGGACAATCTCTCCTGGCTCCAGTTTCAATGGCCCAAGATGAGAGACCAGATCCCCTAGAGAATCAAAAAATTAACGCTGCCTCCACGGGAATCCATTTGCATATGAAGGGCGTCCTTGTCTGGCCTGCTTTCTTTTGGGAAGCTCTCCAGCCTCTCTCTGCCTCTCACCTCTCCATCGGTTTCCCCAGTCACCTTCCCTCTCCACAGCCCCTCAATGGTTTGGGGGGAGGCGCGGGGAAAGTCAGATTATGGAGGAATTGGCCATAAAATATGGGGGGCGAGGAAGCCTGTCATTTTCCTGACCCTACTGTGTGATAACATGTTACTGATGGTTTTGTCAGGGCAAGGAGGAAGAGCTTGGTGGCCAACAGACCTGGGTTAGACCCTGATTCTGTCATTTTGTTGCTATGTGACGTTAGGCAAAGAGCTTTCCCTCTCTTAGAAGAAAAAACTCCGTTTCCTCACAGTTTTGGGGAGACTTCTGTGACTCATGAGTGAATAGAGGACCTAGCCATGCTCAATCTCTGGAGTGCATTACCACAAAGGAGTTGGGGACACTGGCCATGGGATGTGGGCACAAAACAGTCTGAGCCTGGGAAGTTTCTCATCCATTCTTCCACCTCCTTTTCTTAAATGGGAAATGGTCCTTTGCTGACTCGGCCAAGCCTGAAGAAGGCATAGGGCAGAAGGAAGATGTTGGTTGGTGGGACCCACAAGCTCTTGACCAAGAGTGGGGGCCCTTGTGAGTGTAGTGTTTCAGGACCATGAACAGTGTCCTCCTTGGGCTCTGGTCACTGAGATGGTCACTGTCATGGTCAAGCTATGGCCTGTGTTGTATGGTTGGACTTTGGTCAATATACTCTCAGATACATTTCTCACCTTTCACCTGCTCCCCTCTGTATCAGGGGAGATGGCCCCTGCAGACTACGTTTCCCAGGTTCCCTTGAGCCCTACAAACTACATTTCCCAGGCTCCCTTGCATCTGGTTAGGCTCAACCAAGGGGAGGTCTGGAGGGAGATTGGAAGGTGGGAGGCAAGAAGAAGAGTGTTTCTCCCTCTTTGTCCATGTTGGGTGTCTCTAGCAGTGGTTATTGTGTCTCCTCTGTGGTCTCCGCCCACTTAGGTAGTCCTCACCATGGTTCAACTCCTGCTAGGGGACTGCATCTCCTGGCCTCTGGTAACTACCTCCTCTCTTTACAGTTTCAGCCCTTGGGAAGATGGCAGCTTGCTACCCAGAGTTGATTCACCTTCTCCAATTTGCTCTTAAAGCCTATCTCAAACGTCTATGACTAATTCACCATAAAATTCCCTCTGTTGAACTGCCTGGCTTGGGCTCTGTTTTTTTGACTGGACCCTAGCCAATACATTCAAGGCCATGGTGGTGACCACTGCTGTGGTTAGTGGCAATCTCAGTGTCCTGATCATGCTGTGGTCAGTGTCCTGTTGTACTGTGATCTGTGCTGCCATTAGCATCCTGGTTCTCCTGGGGTCAGTATTGTGGTCACTGGTCATTCCTGGTTGTGTTGTGATCAGTGTGGTGACCAGTACTGTGGTCAGTTTCCTGGCTTCACTGAGCTCAGTATCACAATCACTATTCTGGTTGTTCTGTGGTCATTGTCCTGAGCTTGCTTTGGACAGCGAACTGGCCATGCTGTGGTCAAAAGTATGATCAGATCATACTGTGGTCAGGGTTATATTCAGTGTCCTGGTTGCACTGTTGTCAGCACTGTGGTCACTGCTATGATGAGTGAGATGTCTACAGAACAGTATTCAGAATTGTGGACCATCACTGAAGAGAGAGCAGGATCAGCTTCTTGAGGACCTCAAATGGCAAAACTGATGAAGCAGGTGGCTCAGAGATCTGGCACTGGGCAAAGGTCACTCTTCACAACATGTGAGAAGCAAGGTGGAGGGACATTGGATCTCTCCATGTGGCCCTTGGATTTTCCTAATTGGTGCTTGGGTAACCATTGGCTCTGCTCTGCTGTGACCCCCTCATGTGTCCGGCCAGAGGAGGACACAGTCCAGGCCTTTGTCTCCCCACACCCTGCACAGGTCCTGAGACAGAGAAGATAATGAAGAAGAATTTAATGAGTGAATGAATCTATGCCATGCATGTCTACACATTACTTTGCTCTTGCTAATTCCTCTATATATTATTCAGGGCTCCTTTGGTAGCATTTGGCAGAAACTCAACTTAAACTGCAAGAAGGAAAAAAGAATATCTATTGGCTCACATAACTGAAAAAAGAAAAAACCCAGGGGTAATGGAATTCAGGCATGCTGGGCCCAGGGGATCTGTTATATCACCAAGATTCTGTCTCTCTCCATTTCTCATTTCTGCTTTCCTCTGTGAGAGATTCCCTTTTAGACAAGACTTGACCAAGATGGTTCCCAGAAGCTTCTATCTTCCAAGTTCAGCAACATCAGCAAAAAGAGGGCTTGCAAAATAATGACTCTCACAGTCCATCCCAAGTCATGTTCCTATCCTGAATCAGTCACTTGTTCAAAGAAATCGATTATGTGGCTTGGCGAGACCTTGCTCACATCTCACCCCTGCTGGAGCTAGAGAATGGAGTTAGCCTCACTCAACCTGTATTGAACAGGAAGTGGGGGTCAGGGGGAATATGGAACTTTGACCATTAAAAAAGAGGGAAAGGATACCATACAAATAAAACCAAAAGATGGTGAGTTGGCTCTTGGCACCATCCCAGCTTCCTAGTGTGTGTCCCTCTATTGCAGAGCCTGCAAAGCTAGAAACTATGCTTCAGACTCCCTTGCAGCTAGACTTCTGTCTTCCAGTTAAGTTCTGCCAATTAGAAGTATGAGAAGTGGGCAGTGAAAGTGTGTGGAAGTCATCTTCCTGCTGTGTTGGTAGAGGCAGCTGCCAAGCATAGTCATGGAAACACTGGGTTTTCCTGCAGGGATGTTCCTGTTTCTAGTCTCCAGCATCATCACGTTTTGTTGAGGGGCAGTTACAGTAACAATGGTGGCAGCTTCCAAATCTGTAAATTGCAACAATGGTGTTGTATTCTTTTTAAAAAAACAACTTTATTGAGATATAATTCACATGCCATTCAACTCACCCTTTCAAGTGTACAAGTCAATGTTTCTGGCATATTATATTATTAACTTTAAGTTGTAATAAGACATATATAACATAAAATTTGCCATTTTAAACATTTTTAAGTGGCCTTAATTACTTTTGCCATGTTGTGCAACCATCACCATTATTTTCAGAACTTTTTCATCACCCCAAACAGAAAATCTGTAACCATTAAGCAATAGCTCCCCATTTTCCCTCCTCCCAGCACCTGGTAACCTCTAACCTACTTTCTGTCTCTATGGATTTGCCTATTCTAGATGCTTCATATCAGTGGAATCATACAATATTTGTCCTTTGTATCTGGCTTCTTTCACTTAGCATAATGTCCTCAAGGTTTATCCATGTTGCAGCAGGCATCAGAACTTTGTTCCTTTTCAAGGCTGAATGATATTCCATTGTATGGATCTGCCACGTTTTGTTTATGCATTATAATGATGCATTCTTGAAGTCAACCATTCCCAGTGGGTGGTTGTGTGAGTAGGAGGTTAAATTATAATGCCTTCCAAATTGAGAAGGTACTTTCAGACCAAAGAAGGAAGCAGGCAGGTTCATTCAGAGATTTACAAAGATATTTATTAATGGGGATGACTTACACACAGGAAAGCTGTATGCAGTAATGAATCAGACATCAGCAGACAAGAGCTCTCTCTCTGCATTTAGGCAAAGTTTACATAGCAAAAGCTCCTGTTACTAAGAATAACTTTAAGGAAACATTTGAGGGTTCAGATCCCCATACTATCCAGCCACCAAAAACAAAAAAAAAAAGAAAGAAAGAAAAAGAAAAGAAAAGAAAAGAAAAGGGAAACATCATAAGAAAAATAAGTAAATAACATTATTCACCAGGTATCTTGTGATTCACAAGGTAGGGGGTGAGCATTCAGATCACCAATGCCATCTACTCTTATAAATCATTCATTCTCTGAAACCTATGTTTCTTTTACCACTTGCCTAAAGGTTAAGATATAATTTGTCTGTGAAACAAAGGAATGAAGTTAAACAGAAGTCAACATGGCAGGCAGGGCACAACATGGCATTGGTTTTGTTCACCCTCTAAGCTGATTCCCCACTTTCCTGCTAACAACAGAGGCAGAAGCTCCTGATTGGGCCAATTCAGAGGCAATGTTCTGTGGAAAGTCATTCTATAGGCTTAACCTAGAATCTCATCTTCCAGACTTCCAACAGTTCTGTAAGCACCAAGTTCCTTGGTTTTAATTCTTGTTTCCTGCCACTAAACCCTAATTGATATGTGCTTTAGATGCTTATTCACCTTCTGTGTCTGGGGAGAACCTTGTCATTCATGAAGCCCTAATACCCCATGCTATGTGTGATTACCTACTCAGCCCTCCCTTCCAGACCCTTCTGGAAACATCTCTTGAATAACAACTGTGCCTACTCGTTGAGCTCTGTCTTAGTCTGTTTTCTGTTGCTATCACTGAATACCTGAGACTGCGTAAGTTACAAAGAAAATAAATTTATTTCTTACAGTTCTGGAGGCTGAGAAGTCCAAGGTTGAGGACTGCATCTGGAGAAGGCCTTCTTGCTGGTGGCAAACACAGGATATCACATGGCAAGGGGGCTGAGCATGCTACCTTGGGTCCCTCTTCCTGTTCTTATAAAGACACCAGTCCCACTCCCATGATAACCCATTAATCAATTAATCCACTAATCCATGAATAAATTAATCCCCTCATGAGGGCAGAGCCCAACCACCTCTTAAAAACCCCACATTTCAATACTGCCACATTGAGGATTAAGTTTTAACTTGAATTTCAGAGGGGACAAATATTGAAACCATAGCAAGCTCCAACTAAGCACTCACCACTGGGCTAAGTCCTCTTCATGCATTTCTTCCTTGAATTCTTACAACAACCCTGTGAGGTAGGGATTATTATCTCCAATTTAAGAATGAAAAGTTTGAGGCTCAGAGAGGTTAGGTAACTTGTCCAAGGTCACTCAGCTTTAAAGGGCAGACATAGGATTCAAACCCATCTGACTCAAATCTAACCTATTGACCTATTGGCCTCCTTAGCATTATACTGTGGTTATTTGCTGTATCTTTCCTTCCCCATAAAACCCACATAGGCAATTGAAGCTCGATCCTGCTGGGGACCCCTGGGAGACAGAAAAGAACTTGCACCTCAAAGTTGTTGTCCCACCAGAGGGGGAGAAAAGTGGAGTTTCATTCTCTGGGTCCTGCCTGTCATTGGGGGAAGGCTGCTCCCAGGGGTATCAGCAGCTCAGCATCTCTGGCTTGACCTGCATGTGAGTCAAGTCAGCCCTCAGGCTGGAGGAAGTGTGCACAGAACAGGCACAGGCCCAGGCACCACTTTTCAGGCAGGGAAATTGAGGCTTAGGGAAGTTAAGAGTCCTGACCATGACTACACAGAAGATGTAAGGCAGAGCTAGGACAGAAATGTGACTCCTGTCTGACTGACTCCGGGCTCAAGGTTCTCTGTGCTGTGGCTACAGGGGAATACCTGGGTGTTCACACAGCCTGGTGGCACCCAGGTGAGCTGAGCATCATATCTACCCCTCCCAGCCCCCTGCACCTCCACAGTGATTATGCTGGGTGCCCACCAGGTCCAGGCCTCCCAATCCCACCCCTCCAAGTGCTCACACAGAAAGAAGCACAGACTCTCTTCCCTGTCCTGGAAGAGGCACCTGAGGGAGACTTGGGTTCAACCCTCAGGGGTCCCCCAAAACTGTTCCTTCTGTTCCATTGGCATTTGTCATTCTCCACTGCTGGCACCCTTGGGGCTCCCTTCCCTCCAGGCATGTTACACACGCACATACATACAGAACGCCACAGTTGTGGGAATGGGAATTTGGCCCCTGGTTACCTCAAGCAAACTGACACACAAACATACAGCACAAGCACACAGTCAGCCAGGGACAACACACCCAGATACACGGCCCGGGCAAAACAGCCCATGGAAACATACACCCAGCATCAGATCATGGAAGAACAGTCAGAGGCAAATCAGTCAGTCGCCCAAGAACAGGCACTCACCAATACGGCTGCCTCAGCACACACAGATCCAGGACCCAGGGCACTGTTTATGCAAAAAATACACAAAACCCACAATTAAGACAGCTCACACACAGATCCCCAGTGCAGACATGTTGTTCACACATCAACACGCCATGTACCCGCAATATAGTCACGCAAAAACTTACACAACACAAGCACACAATTGACACACAGAGAGATTCATAAGACACATAGTTAATACACGAACACACCCACGAACCCGCAACATAGTCACGCAAAACAGGCAGACAGTGCACACACAAACACACTCTTGCACAGATACACAATAGAGGCACACAGTTTGTATGAAACACACAAACCCACAATCCAGACACATGGTCACACCTACAACACAGAGTGCAGGCAGAGGGTTCACACAAAAACAGACCCGCAGGGAGGCACGGCACAGACGCCCTCTGACACTCGAAGCCTAGGCCAGGGCAGCGTGGGAACGAGGCTTCGAGAAGGGGATGAGGTAGACGGAATGACTCAGGGGGCCTCTCTGGGGGAGCAGGAGGAGGGAAAGAGGGTGGTGGGCAGGTGTCCAGCACATGTGGTTTCCATGAGGGGCCTGGGAATTGAGGGATGAGCTGGCGGGACAAGGAGAACCAGTAACGCTTCCCAGTCCTGCCAAAGCAGGAAGAAGTGAAGCCCCGATCTGAGGTTATGCGGCCGGAACTTGGCTCAAAACCATAGCAGCTCCTACCACAGAGTGGTCTACCCCAAGCCAGGCCCAGCTGGGGCAAGTTTTGACCCTCGCCCCCCCCCCACACACAATAGCCCTGGGAAGAGTTCTCTAGGAGAAAAAAGTGGAGCTCAGAAAGGTTAAGCTACTTGCCTGAAGTCACACAGCTAGGAGGTGGTAGAGCTGGGATTTGAGCCCAGGTCTCCATGCAGCCCCCATCCCCACCCTGAGGTAGATGCAAGGATCCCTCCATTTGATCCACAGGTAGAGACTGAGCGCTCACTCCAGGTCCAGCCTGCACTGGATTTGAGGCTTCGAACAAGGCAGCCCCCATTCTCAAAGAACTTAGTGCATGCCCAAGTAGGGAGGGTTCTCTGAGCATGTTTGGGGGGCCCTGATCTAGCCTGGGGTGGTCGGTATCAGGGAATGACACTCGAGCTGAAACCTGAAGGATGAGTAGGAGCTGGCAGGGCAAGCTGGGCAGAGAGAAGACCCTGAGGTCTGCAGGCGTAGGGGCTAGGTCACCTGGTGAGAAATGGTGACAGGTGAGGCCAGAGTCACCAGACAGAAGGACTTGATCTTGGGGCCAACAGGGAGCCTTGGGAGAGTGGAGAGTAGGAACATAGTGGAGTTTGGGTGACAAGCACAAAGTCCACACCCAGGACAGCCAAAGATGTGCTTCCCCCGTAACCCAGAATTTCCATTCTCAGCAATTCATACACCCTGGAGACACTTATCTGCATGCACAAAAGACATACACCAGGATGTTTAAACAGAAACACAATGGGAAACATCGAAAAGTTCATGAGTAGGAGAATAAATGCACAACTGCACCAGTAAGGCCACCTGCTGCAGTTCAAAAGACAGGGTTAGAAATGCTTGTATCCACACGGAGAAGATGTAAGAAACTCCAGTCGAGCTAACAAAGAAAGTTGTAAAAGAATGTGTTCCATATTGTACCGGTTAGTTTATGTGTTTTTTACCATGATTAAAAATAAAACAAGAAATATACCAAGGGGGGAGGGGTGCCTCTCGGGCTTGATCTGTTCTTCCCTCTGCCCCACCTCTCCTGACTCCGCAGCATCTCTACTGTCACCTTTAGGGCTCAGGCCCATCCTCTCAAAAGGAAGTCTCTGGTGTCTGGGGCACTGGACACAAGGCCACTTGTCTGCCTTTGTCGGGGGATGGTGCCTTTTTGCATGACCAGGTGCGGGTTGTTGTGGGTCTGCCAGGCATGTGCCTGCTCATGAATCTGGCTTTGCCAGTGCCTCTGCCATGACTGTGGGACATCCACATGGCTCCCCCCCTTCTATGTATTAGCCTCTGCTTCTGGATGCCTCCTCCAGGAAGCCTTCCCTGACCACCCTGTCTCAAAGATCAAATCCGCCCCTCTTCCCTGCTTTATTTTTTTATAGCACCAGCTGATATATTATATATGTATTTGCTTACAGTCTTTCAACCGCACAAAAGTGTTAATTCCACCACAGCAGGGATCTCTGTTTTGTTCATGTCTGTATCCTCAGAACCTACAACAGTGCCTGGAGCATAGAAGGTGCCCAATAAATATTTGTTATTGGTGGCCACCTGTTAAGGGGATTTGAATCCATGACCCCGGTGTTACAAAGCTGTGTTCTAACCAACTGAGCTAACCTGCCAGCCCAATAAATATTTGTTGAGTGAATGAATGGTGTGGGGAGACAGGACCTCTGATACATCCATGAGCAAGTTTAACTGGACATATGTATGTATCTTGATGTGTTGGTGGCATGTCTGTCTTTGTGGGGCTCTGTCTATCTTCGTGCATGCATGCCTAGCATGTGCCAGGCCCCAGGACGCAGTTCTGAGTGTGACAGTGGGGGTCTCTGTCCAAGTGTGACTGCATATCCGAGTGTGCATTTGTGAACATGATTGTGTGTGTATGAACGGGATTCTGGGTGTGTGTGCAGGCACAACTGGGTGTGTGAGACTGTGTGTGTGCCATGCTATTCGTGCCAGGGTGTCTGAATCTGGCCGATGGTGTACATTGTGGGTCTGGGACGTGACCTGCAGCTGTGGCAGGACGTAACAAGATGCGGATCTGATTCCGTGGGCCCTTAGTCCATGGATGTAATTGTGTGTGAGTATCTCCATCGATGTTGTGAGTGCATATGTGTAAAAATCCCCTACTAAGCCCAACCCCTCCAACCATCTCGGTATAAAGCCACAGGCAGCCCTCCCATTGGCCGCCCTACCCCCAGCTCAGAACACTGGCTGTCAGTAATTGCCCAGGAAGTACAAGCAGTGTGATTAATTATGGCTGCTGAATATGCAAATCAGCTGGGGGGGTTCCCAGCAGCCGCCTGGGTGCAGTGAATAAACACAGAGAGCTCGTGGAGGCCCAGAATTCCCTTCTTACACCTTTGTCAATTAACCTTTAATTTACAGGGTTGAGTTTCTGATTCATTCATTAACGAGCCTTCGGCTAATTAAAAGTCCTCATTAAACTATACATTAATTGTCCCTCCCATCCAAAATGCCCGCACCAGGATGGAATTGTAGCTGCAAAACTGAGACAGGTGGACCTGCATTCAAACCCGGGGTTGTGTATTGCAGGTAGTCACTAGCCCTCTCTGAGTCTCAGTTTCCTCCCTGCCTCACCTGTAAAATGGGAACGGGAGATGCTGCCCAAAGTGGGCTATGATCATCAAGAAAGAAAGTATATGCAAAGTGCTGAGCCCAGTGATGTAATTTTTAACAACCACAGCACAAATTCCCCTAAGGGAAAGGATAGCTTTGTGTCTAGCCAAATGTGTTAGTGGGCTTCATCACTTTCTAGCTGTAGACTCTGGGCAGGTTCCTCCACCTCTCTGTTCCTCACTTCTCTTATCTGCAGAATAGGGCTAATCGCAGAACTTCCCTCAAAAGTTTTCTTGAGGAATAAATGAATGAATCCAGGTAAAACATGTGATGAACAGTGTGTAGCATGTAGACACTCAATAAATGGCAATTACGACAATTATTGATAGTGTTAGTTGAACTAATCATGGGTCATGTGGGCATAAAGATATGTCTGTAAGGAGAGGGCAAAATGTAGGGTTGAGTGCATGGTTCATCATACAAAAATGAGATCAATTTGATCTTTATTGAGACAGCTGTGTAGACAGCCTGAGAAGGCAGTGAAGAATGTAGACAAGGAGAGATGTCAGGGAGGGTGTATTAACCCATTTTCCGTTGCTTAAAAAAAACCATATACCTGAAACTGGGTAATTTATAAAGAAATGAAATTTATTTCTTACAGTTTTGGAGTCTGGGAAGTCCAAGGTCAAGGGGTGCATCAGGTGAGGGCCTTCTCCTTGGTGGGGACTCTCTGCAGATTCTTGAGGTGGTGCAGAGCATCACATGGTGACAGGGCAAGAGCATGTGTTAATGTGCCCGCTTCTTCTCCTTGTAAAGCCATGAATGCCCCTCCCATGATAATCCACTCATCCATTAACCCATTAATCCATTAATCCGTGAATGGATGAACCCATTCATGGGAGCATAGCTCTCACAATCCAATCACCTCCCAAAGGCCCCACCTCTCAATACTGCCACATTGGGGATCAAGCTTCCACATGAGCTTTGGAGGGGACAAACATCCAGACCATAGCAGAGGGGAAGGAGGGAGGGGGCAGCAGAATGGCAAAAATCCAGACTTGGGCAGGGCACACCTCTAGTGACAAATTCCTCCAGTGGCAGTAACTTTTGAGGACAAAGATATTCAGTATTAAATTTTCATTTATTCATTTTCTTGCAGTGAGACCTCCTGGCTCACACATGTGCTTCCATGCTAATCTTCAGTAAAAGTTGGATTCACTCACTGTATTAGTCAGGATAATTAGTGATAGCTGCTGTAACAAGCAACCCTAAAAATCTCATGGGCTTAAAATAATTAAGTTATTTCTTGGTCATATCACTTTCTGATGGGGGTCTCCTCCAGGCAATGACTCAGGGAACCAGGCACCTTCTGAGTTCCACATATAACACTCCCATCTTATGTACATGACCTGCAAGGTCACCATGAAAGGGGAGAGAAGAGCCGAGAGGATCTCATGCAGCAGGGTTTATGGCCACTCATATCCCACTAACCAAGACCAGGTCACATGACCCAAACCTAGCTGCAAGGGAAGCCAGTAAATGTGTTCTCAGTCATATGTACCCAGGAAGAGGAAAAGAATATACAGCATTGGTGCTGCCACATGCACTTTTGAGTTTAGGATGTTTGGGAGAGGAGTTAAAAGGAAAGTAGAGCCAGGTCTACATTTGGGTTAACAGAAGAAATCAGAGGGTGAAGAAACCAACAAAAGCAACAGATCAGAAGAGACCAAGAGAAACATCAGCCCCTCAAGCACCCTCATTGGTATATGAGGTGTCTGGGCTCTTCACTATACGTGGGATATTTTCTCAAGACTCTAGTGGCTCATCCCTCCCATCCTTCAGGTCTCTACCCAAATGTTACTTCCTCAGTGAAGCCTCCTCTGACAACCCTATTTCAAATAACACCCCACTCCATCACTTTTTATGTAACTTGCTTAATTTTCCCTCCCAACAATTACTACTACCTGAAATCACATCATATAGCTATTTAATCATGTATTATTTGTTCCCCTCAGGAGTAAGATCCTGAGGGCAGACAGTGAAATCTTTCTTCTTTCCCCAGTATCTAGAAACAGTGCCTGGCACTGAGTAAACACTCAGGAGAACTGAGTGAATGCATGAATGAACTAGCTAATTAACCTCTGGGTACCAACACTCTTCATAGGGTCAGGACTCTTAGCAACATTGATTGAATGAACGAGGGAATCCAGGACAAGTATTCAGGTGGCCTTAGGGGATCCAGTGGCAGGAGTAGCAGGGTAAGCAAGCCTTGTATTTTTGGAGGAAATTCATTCCAACCCACAATCTCTACCCACCCAATCCCAGCTGACTCAACTCAGCTCATGCCAGTCCTCCATAACTCCTAACTAAACTCAACCCAACAATGTCCATCACCTGATGAATGAATAAGCAAAATTTGGTATTTCCATACAATGGAATATTATTCATCAATAAAAAAGGAATGAGGCACTATTTCATGCTACAACACGAACCTGGAAACCATTATGCTGAGTGAAAGAAGCCAGAAACAAAGGGGCACATATTGTATGATTCCATTTATATAAAATGTCCAGAATAGGCAAAGCCAAAGGGACAGAAAGTAGATTAGTGGTTGCCTACAGCTGGGAAGTTGGGAAGAAATGAGGAGTAACTGCTAATGGATATGAGATTTCTTTGGGGGGGTGATGAAAATATTCAAAAAATGATTGTGGTCATGGTTATACAAGTCTTTGAATATACCAAAAACCATTTAATTATACACTTTATATAGATGAATTATATGGTGTATGAGTTATATTTCAATAAATCTATTAGAGAAAACCTCAACTCAACATCTAATCCCCATTTCAAGTCACCTCAAACCCATCTCTCATCTTAACTGACCCCACATTGACTCACCAAACTGCCAATCTTCACCCCCCTATCCACAGCAACCCCCACTTACCCGTACTCAGCTCATGCCACTTATCAAATCAACCCTAATGTAATTCAACTCAACAGCCAATTCCAAACTCTTAACGCAACCCTCCCATCACTCAACCTCCAACTCAACTGATCCCATCATTAATCCACAACCACTCAAACCCACTCAACCCACCCCAGCCAATATCCAGCTTATCTTCAACTCATTTTCCACCTAACTCACCCTACCCTTGATCCCCAACCTCCAACTCACTCCAATCCTCAACTACTAACTCAATTATCTCCACCCCCAACTCACCCCATGACTTGCCAGCCAAACCTTCGACCTCTTGTCATTTCACCTCGAACCATAACCATGACCCACATCATCTCAGGATCCATCCACTCAGCCCAGTCAGATATTCCAGGACTAAGCAAACCCAACACGAAGAGCTGGCTATTTTCAACTTTTCCTCTAGTAGCTTGGGTTAATAAACAGGCCCACGGCCTCCATTATATTAGATTCCCAAAGACACAATTAATTAACTAAGACAGGTGGTGGCAGGTCTCTCAGGCGAGACAAATGCCAGACCCTGAGAGAGATGGCCAGCATCAGATGAAAGACAGAGATAGGAACACAGTTCATTGATTTATTCTCAGACTTGAGATGGCAATTATGCCCTATGGCCTGGGGGGGGGAGGGGGTTGTGCTGGAATCTTTCTCATCATATCCCAGCCTTCCCTAAGGAGGAAGCAGATTAAATATACAACAGAGGGGATTTTCCCTTTTAATACAGACCCAGGTATAAATAGGGCAGCACCATTAGGATCCTGATTCACCCCCACTATCTTGGTCCCCAAGCCACCTGGCATGGCAAGGTGAGTTTAGGGAAATGGGGGATGGGGGGAGGGAATTATGCAGAGCTGGGCTGAGGCAGCAGAAGAAACACACAGCTCAGTCAAGGGAAGTCCCTCTTCCCTCTGGAGTCTGACTTCAGTCCCTTCACCGTGAACCCACCTGGGAATAGGAATGAGTGAAGGGTTCCCAGCTTGGGATCAGGAGACATCCAGTGCTTAACTATGGGGAAGGGTAGCACCAAAGGGTGTGAGGGTGCTGATGGTGGGCTAGGGAGGCAGGTGTGGGGGGCGTTCATCTGCTTTGAGTTAGAAGCTCATTGCACAGGGGTTTAGGGGAGGGGAATTGAGGGCTGGGGAGGGATGGAGGGGAGAAAGAGCCAGACTACAGTTTTGCCACCTGGGGTGGGGTGGGGTGGGGTGGGCAGAGGCTGGACCCTTGGGCCAGGGAAGTCCAGTCTCCAGGCCCCCTGGAAGGGAGAGGGAATATTGTTTGACCGTGATGAGCAGAGTCACATCACCTGGTTCCAGAGTCACAAGAGATGATAAATATGGTGGCTTCAAAGCCTCAGCACCAAATGTGCCCCATCTAGGGCTCCCTCACTGTCCCCACTGTCCCTCCCACCCCAGAGACTTCAGCTGCTAAAGCAGACAGGGCCCAATTCAAACCCAAACTTCTGGTTCGTCTGGCCAAAGTCAGTGGCAGCCACGTCCCACAGGGGCAGAAAGCCCACTTGGGAAGAACTGAACTCCAAGACGGTCTTCGCCTGTCCCTTCCGGAGCTGACCACGAGAAGACATGGATGGTGAGTTAGGGGGAGGGAAGCTGAGGCCTCACCTCCCCACTCTGGCCAGCCCCTGCCCCACCGCCTTACCCGACAGCCATCATAGGGGACACTGATGGTGGCTGCTGCTGTCTGGTTGAAGGACAGCTCCTCCCCGTTGGCCCCAAGGAAGCGGAGGGAGTGGCCGTAGTCACCCGCAGCTTCATCCAGCCAGGCGGCCGAGTTCTGGCAGGAGTAGGTGAAGCTCTGGTGGGCCGTGGCGCTCAGCAATTTCAGGAAGGTCAGCTGTACCACGTTCACTGGGGAGCCATCGGCGTCCACGTAGGAAAACTGGGGGTGGGACACGTCCAGGGGTGAGGGTGCTGCATTAGCCCCTACTCTTTCTAAGAAACCCACCTCCCAGGATCTCTGTGCACTGGCTGACCTGCCAGCCTCTCCGTGTCCCCATCTCTGGGGCAGCCCCACCAGCCACCTAGCATTCCAAGGCAGAATCCTAAGAGTTATCATTCACATCCCTTCTGCCTCCTCTTCTTCCAGTAGATCCCCATGCCCAGCCCATTTGACCACCCAAATCTTGGTTATTTCATCCACCAAATCCAGGGCTTTAATGCCCTTATCTCTATCCACAACTCACAGCTCTACCTCTACCCCAAATCGCTCTTGTGAGCCCCTGACCTATAGGGCCAACTGTCTCCCAAGTACCCTGTATCCACTCTGTCCAATATAGCAGCCACATGTCCAATATGGCAGCCACATGTCCAATATGTCCAATATGGCAGCCACATGTCCAATATGGCAGCCACATGTCCAATATGGCAGCCACATGGCTACTGAGCACGTGAAATGTGGCCAATGCTATACACCAGAGGAAATTTTTTTATTTTATTTAATTCATAACTACGAACTGAAACTCAATCCAGTTATCAGAAAGCTTATGTTTGGAACAACTTGGGTATGTGAATCTACTTTTTCAACGGTTTTATGAAATCTAAACCTAGATTAGTTATTCTCAATAAAATTTAGCGTCCAAAGTGTGATGTGCTGTAAATGTAAAATATGCACCAGATTATGAAGAGCTAGTATGGAAAATATAAAATATCTTAATAATTCTTTATGTTGATATGACAATAGTTTTGATATATTGAGTTAAATAAGATATATTCTTAAAATATAACTGGCTTGGAAACACATCTTTTTTGGCTTCCTTCTCTTCTCTGAATCGTTTCCATATTCCCCAGCTGATGTTTTCTGGAATCCCCTCCCAGATAAACTGCTTGCAATTAAATTCTTCTTTTTGTGTCTGTTTTGTGGGAAACCAAGCCAAGAGACACCTTCACATCATATTACAGCTTTCTTTGTTTCCTTGGTGGTTGTCTGCCTCTCCCACTAGAAGTTCAGCTTCGTGAAATCAGGAACTGTTTTATTTGCTATGTTCCAGTGCTTAGCACATACATACAGGTTATAAAAATAAATCTCAAACTGAGCCCCCTCGAACCTGCTCTTCCTCTCATTGACATATCTCAGAGAAGTCTCACCAGACACTGGTGCCTCAAGCCAGGAACCTGGACATCTTCCCGATCTCCTCCCGCCCCTCCATCTAATCAATTACCAGGTCCTAGGAACTTGCAACTCTTAGATATTGCTCCAAGCCATGCCCCCTCTCATCTCCGTAGCACCAGCTCCAGTACAGAGACCCCCTCACTCTCCTGGACCAATGCACCAGTCTACTCCTGGGTCTCCTGGCCCACAGTCCACACCCTACATGTTTCAGAGGCATTTTGCTAACACAGAGATTTGATCTGGGTCTCTCTCTCTCACTTAAACACATTCCATGGCTCCCTACTGCCCATAGATCTTTCTTGGCGTCTCCCTCACCCACCTCCCCAGCCTCTTCTCCTACCATATTCCCTCTCACATTCTCCAAAGCAGAGCAATCAATGGCTTTTTCTTCTTCAAATTCACCAGACCTTCTCTCGACTCAGAGCTTTTGCATATGCTGTTCCCTCTCTGCCTGGAACACTTTTCCTTGTCCTCCCAAACTTGTGAACCCAACTCATTCTTTAGGCTTCAGATGAGCTGTGACTTTTACCAGGAAGCCTTCAAGTCCTTTCAGCACTGCTTCTGGATTCCCACCATCTCCTGCACTTCCCCATCTGAGCACCATTACTCAGTATGGCAGTAAATTTCCTGTTACACATCGGATGCTGCCCCCTGCCCGCCTCCAGCCTGTGATCACTACGAAAGCAGAGGACAGTCTGTCCAGTTCACCTCGCCCCTCACAACCCCTCCTCCGACTCCCCGTGCTGGTTCCCACCATTTTCATACCACCCCCCACCTCGGCCTCTGGCGACTCACCTTCCTCCCTCGACGGAATGTGCTATACCAGTTCCCAGGCTTTTCCTTGGACCAGGAGGCCAGTTTCACCTGGGGGAGGGAGGGATGGGTCACTGCAGCAGACGTCCTTGGTGCCCACCCGTATCCCCTCTGCTTTCACTTGCTCACACTGAAGGCTGCTGTATCTTAGGCTATTCTCTGGCCAGGAGAGTGGGCTCTGCCAGTGCACAGAGGGGCAGGGGGATTCCTGCCTGATGGGAGTCGGTGGATAAACACCCAGCTCCCTCACCTCCCAAGTAGGAAAAGTCTCAAGTTCCTGTGCTACCCTGTCTTCCAGAGTTCCCCAGTGGGACTGAGCTCTGGGTCCCCAGTGGTACCTTTATGGGCTGCCTTCCCTGGCCCCTCTCGCTTCCCCTCTCTCTTTCCCTCTCTCCTCCTGGTGCTTCCTGTGATCACCTCCTAGATAAACGCTGGCTTTCGGATCTTTGTCTCAGGGTCTGTGTCTGGGAAACCCAAACCAAGAAAGCCCCTCACTCCCCTCCCCAGCCTCTCTTTAGGCCAATGGCAGGTGGGCTGGTGAATGGGGGATCAAGCCCTGCACTCCATCAGTGGGGGGTCTGGGCTCATCTAAATCCCCACCCACTGGGTGCCTGAGCTCCCTCTAAACCAGGTGTCTGGCCAGTCAAAAATAACTAAATATTATGCAGGCCTGGTGCCTGCTAAGTGCTTTACCTGCAGCTAGAGGTATTAACACGGCACCCCGTGTATTCAGGTTTTTGTAAACATTTCCTGCCATTTGCACCAGTACCTCACTTGTACAACCACCCTATGAGGAAGATAATTTCTCATGTTCCATTTTACAGATGGAAAAACTGAGGTGACCTATTTGAATTCCAACCCAGGTGGTCCAGGGTTCAGAGTCAGTGCCACTCACCCATGGCCCTCCACTGCTAAGCCTGGCATCTGGTACGGGGAGGCTGTTGGGCTCAGAGCTTCCTGATAAATGGAGAAACCTGGGACTTCTGGGGCACTGGTGGTCTCACCTCCCAGCCCACAGCCTGGAGGACAGTGAGCCCCTGGCAGTGTTGCTCAGTGGTTAAGGGCTGGGACTCTGAAGCCAGACTGCCTTGGAAAAACTCATCCCTGTTCCGTGCCTCAGTTTCCCCCTCTGGGGGGTGCTGGTAGAACTGAAATAATTGGGTGGTTGGGACTCAATCAATCAAGCAGCAGTGTCATCGGGACAGGCCTGGCATACCTAAGCACTATGGAAAGGTTCACCACCATTACCGATTTCTTTAGGAGTTTTTCTTGTCTGTTTACCCCACAGAGGGTGAGCTCCATAAGAGCAGAGGTTTTTTTTTCTTTTTGATCCTCTGCTGTAGTTCCAGTGCTTCAGACAGCACTTGGCATACAGTAGGCTTGATAAATGTTGGTTGAAGAAAAGATAAGGTCCCAGACAAGACCTGGTGTGTGGGCAGAGATCGGGGGTTGAAGGGTGGGGAGCAGGGGACAGGCCTTCCTGGGGAAGGGATGAGATGGTTTTGAGCACTCACGGTCTCGAACTTCTTGTCGGGGTACAGGCAGGTCTCTCCTCCCGCCGTGAAGTTGCAGAAAACCTTGAGTGCGTCCCGAGCGCAGCCCTGGTTGGGATCAATCCAGTAGTCCCCTGCCGCAGAGCCAGGCGGGGTGGGTGAGTCACCGGGGGGACCATACCCAACGCGTCCTCCCCACCGCCCAACCCGACCCCCCCAAGTCCGCCCGGACCTCACCATCGGGCAGGTGCGGGTGGTTGCGGTGCAGCTCGTGGCACACGAGGCCCGGACGCTCGGCTGTGCCCGGGGGGCGCTGCAGCTGCTCCAGCTCGAAGCTCAGCGACGTGAGCGTGGCCAGCACCTCCTCCAGGCCGTCCTCCAGGGCCCCAGGGCCCCGGACCGAGCGCCGGCGGCGCAGCCCGTGCAGCTCTGCAGAGGGACCCTGGGCGTGGGGGTGGAGGTGAGATGGGATGGGGGAGTGGAGCAGAGATGAAGAAGAGACGTGGAAGGAGGGAGAGAGACAGACCAGCGACAGGGAACGGGAGACAGGCAGACAGAGAGAGACACACCAGAAGAGGAGAAACAGAAAGACTCAGATGGGGAGAGACAGAAGCGGGAAGAGGGTGGAAGAGACAGAACCATGAGGTCAGACAAGGAAAGCAGAGAGACAGAGACAGAGGGAGCAGGAGAGGAGAGAAACAGATGAAATGGGGGAGACAGAGCCAAAGGAGACAAGGCCTAGGTCAGAGACCCCGTAGATGTCCCTCCTAATCCCCGCCAGCCCCCCCCCCCAAGCCCAGACCCTCCTTGGGCTTTCAAGGAATGGCCATCCCCATCTGCACCCCCTGAACAGCTGAGGTGTGCCTGGTCCAGTGCTGGGCACTGGGGGACCCAGCGGGGACACCCCAGACATACTCCCTGCTCTTCCCCCAGGTCCTGGTGCCCAGCTCCCCAGCCCCCCCTGAGAACTCACGGGGGGACCAGGGGGGCCTGCAGGTCCAGTGTCTCCACGGGGACCAAGTGATCCCTGTAGGGAAAAGTCATTTGGGGGTGAATTCTGTCTATGGAGACTCCTTCCCGCCAACACACACACACACGCACACGCACATGCACACGTGCACACGCGTGCACGCACACACACACACGCACACGCACACACACACGGCAATGTTCAGAACTAAGCATAAGACACACATTTCTTCCATGTTTTAACATCTCTGAAATCAGCATCTTAGCATCTTTGACAAGTCATCGTTTACTTGGCAGAACTGTTTTCTCTCATAGCAGTTTATAAAATAATGGTGCACCTTACAACTGATGGCATCTTAGATTTGATGAAATACAATGGTGGGCAGTGAATAAATATTTGTTGAGTGCATGGTTGAATCAAGAAATAAATGAGTGAATACAGAGACATTGAGAGTTCTGGAGAAGTGGGGATGGGGGTCGGGACCTGGCATGTGGAAGCCCAAGGGAGCAGCGTGTACTCACCGGGGACCCCTTTGAGCCCTTCTGTCCCAGAGGGCCCTGTGGGGTAGAGACAGGGAGAGTTGGGGTCCTGGCCTGGCCCACCATGGTGTTTCCATCCCACAAACCCCGCCATACTCACCACCACACCTGAGGGCCCAGGGGGGCCCAGAGAGCCCATGGGACCAGGAGGACCCTGGAGGAGGGACATAGGTTCAGTATTGGTGGGGTACAGCTCTGTTGCCCAGACACATCTCCCACCAAGCCTCCAATTCTCTCCAAGGAAGACCCCAAACCCCAGACACAGCCTCCAACCTGCCAAGTCCCCAGATACAGCCCCCATTTTCCCCAGACATAACCCCCAGCATTCCAGACCCAGACTTCCCAGACTCCACACCCGCTGTCTCCAAATAGGCCCCATTATCTGTGACCCCCCCAAGCTGCACCCTCCTTTGAACACATTCTTCCCACCCGGAGCAGGAAACACACTCACAGGGTCTCCCTTGGGGCCAGGGGGCCCCTGCACGCCTGGCAACCCCTGATCCCCTTTCTCTCCAGCCTCCCCAGGGGGGCCGATGAGCCCAATTAATCCGATGTGGCCCTGGAGGACAAAAGAGTTGGGAAGTGGTGTGGGGGTGCTGAGAGATTTTTCTCTTAGAGCCTTGGGGTAATAGGTTTGGGAGCAGAGGACACCCCAATCTCTCGGCCTCCCTCTGGCCAGGGAGGGAGGTAAAGGTGGAAGCTGGTGGGGAGAAGCGTAATGGAATGAGGTCTCTGTACCTTTTCTCCCTTGAGGCCAGCATCTCCTTTCAGCCCTGGAAGGCCGGAAGGTCCCTGGCAGGAGAGCAAGGGTCAGTCGGTGACTCTCACATGTGAGATCTCAAGCTCCATGTGGGTGATTGGGGATGACCAGACAGGAAATCACCCACATTTCAAATGGGAATTACCAGAGATGTGGTCGTGGGGGCAGTCAGGAGACAGGAGGCAGATTGAGGAGCTGGTTGGGAGGTCGCCAGGGTGAATGGTCAGTGGCCAAGATCAGTTGGGTGGTCAGTGTAGACCATCAAGATAGAAGGTAGTGTGGTCAGTGTAGACCATCAGGATGGAGGGTCAGTGTGGATGGTCAGTGTAGACCATCAAGATGAGGGCTCAGAATAAATGATGAGTGTAGATGGCCAGTGTGGACACTCGGATGGGTGGTCAGTGAGGGGTCAGCCTGCACCGTCAACACCAATGGTCACTGGATGCCTAGTGTGGTCCTCAGCATTGGGACCTCAGGGACAAAAAGTCTCTTACCAGGGGGCCAGGAGGGCCCATATGTCCAGGGGGTCCCAAGAGGCCTGGTTCACCCTGAGAATGGAAGGCAATATGGGGGGACTGCACCATGCCAGGCCCCAGTGTGGACACCCCACTGCCAAGGGCCAGCTCCTCCCGGGTGTGATGAGGTTACGAGGTGGCAGCATGCAGGGAGGGGCCGGGTCCACCTCTGCTCCCGCCCTACTCACCACAGGGCCGGGGATCCCTGGAAGACCCTCAGGCCCAGCACGCCCAGGGGGCCCTCGAGCCCCTGCTGGGCCTGTCTGCCCTGGGGGCCCATCAGGACCTGGCTGCCCCTGAAATGGACGGGGGCAAGAGAGGGGCAGAAAGTCAGAGGGTACCTGCCTCCTGACGCCCCACCAAGAACCATGAGGGAGGAGGTGGGAATGGGGCACCTGTGGTTGTCACAGGCCCCATTCCCTCCTGATGGCCCAACCGTTGGCCAAGGGTCACCATAGGGACCACTCTCTGGAGCAGGGCGGGCACTCACCTTGGCACCTTTCTCTCCCTCTTTGCCTTCTCGACCCATGTTGCCCGAAGGACCCTGGGGAGGGAGAGTCAGTGTGAGGAGCCCCTGTGGGGGTGCATGGGGGGCTTTGCGGGCTTTGAGTGGGGGTCTGTAGGGCTAACAGGGGTCTATGGGGATGAGTGGGGGGTTGTGGAGGGCTGTGGGGTGAGTGGGGGCTGTGGGATGCATGGAAGGAGGTTGGAAACAGGGCAGCCAGGAGGGGGGCCGTCACTTACCCTCTTGCCAGGGGGCCCAGGGGCACCGGGTTCCCCAGAAGCACCAGGTGGACCCTGCAAGGATGGTCACAACACCAGCGCTAGTATTAGCTAAGTTTGGTTGAGCACGACTGCGTTTCAGGACGTCTTTGACCAGAAGACAATCTTCCCCAAACATCACCCCAGCACCGGCCACCTCCCGCCTCCTCCCTCAGGCTGGTCACATTCATGGGGGGTGCGGGGCAGAGAAGCAAAGCAGGATCATCTGCAGGGACTCTGGGCACCTCCCCAACCCACTCCTCTGGCCCCCAATTCACCCATTCACCAGCCCCAGCCCCCTCCCGCAGCACCACATCTTCTGTTCCCCCACTCACCGGTCCCCCAACATCACCAGGGTCTCCCTTCTCCCCTGGGGGACCATCTATACCCTGCAAGGGAGAGGGAGGCAGAGTTGGGAGGGGTCATAGGGGGTACATGAGGATTTGAGTTGGGGCTTGGAGGAAAGTGGGAGTGACTTGCCCAAGACTGTGGAGTTGGGGAGATGGGGACAGAATTAGGGAATATTCTGGGCTTCGGGGGAAGGGGGTCACACCCACCGAAACTCCAGGGTCTCCTGGGGGCCCTGGATCTCCGGGGAGCCCTGTAGGGCCCTGGAACACAGAACGATTAATAATCACATCTCTGAATTATTGAGCAGTCATTCACTTATTAAACAAATCAGCTGTACCCAGGAACAGTTCTGGTTGCTGGGGACACATTGGTAAACAAAGCACAGAATCCCGGGCCTGGTAGAGCAGACATCGTAGTGTTTCATGGGTCCAGGCACTGAGCTGAGAATGTTACACACATCCTCTCGCTTCATCCACCCAACTGCCTCCCAGCTTGGGACTCAGAGAGAGAACTGACATTTGGAGAGGGGACACAGCAGGAGGCAGGCGTGATGAGGTCCCACAGATCTGAAGCTCTTCCGCCCCACCCCACACCCCACTGTGATTGCAGAAAGGTTTCCACCTGCACCCCGATGCCAAATCCCACATCCACCCAGACTGTGACCCAGCATCAACCTTGACCTTAGCCTTCCAACACTGTTAGAAGGACTCAGTGTGAAATCAATTTTCTCCCCATACAGTGATGTACGACTACTGTACTTTTATGTTTCATTGATTCATTGATTCATTGATCCATTGATTCGGCCACATTCTGGGTTGCTCATAGGACCAATAAACTGGAGGATGGGAACCCTGGCTAGAAGTTTGGGAACAGATTCAATGTACTCAAATGCCATCCCATCCCCCATCTCCCCCCAGCACTCACCACGTTCCCTTTAGCTCCATCCTCTCCAGGGGGTCCTTTTTTGCCTGGGGGTCCAGGAGCCCCAGATTGGCCTGAGTCTCCCTTTTCACCAAATTCTCCCTTGGGGCCCTTTGCAGAAACAGAGATCAGAGGTCAGAGTGGCTTGGACTCCCAGGAATCAAGGGTTAGCATACTTGGATTCAGACATTGGGGTGATCTAGGACTTTTCTTGGGTCAAGGGTCAGAATAGCCTAAGCTGTCCAAGGGTCAGAGGTCATAGGGACCTAGGACTTATGAGAGTGAGGGGGTCAGGATGGTCCAGGTGCCCACTGGTCATGTGCAAGTTCAGCCAAGCACGTGTGCTGCCCTTGAGCGAATTAGAAAAGGGGCCCCTTCATCCCCCTCCCAGCCAAGGCTCATGGTTTAGATTTCAGCTTCCACCTGCCCCCTCAGCCTGACTCTTGTGCAGTGTGCAACCTATAGAACTCTACATAGCCCTCTCTGAGACTTTCTGGAGGTTGGTTTTTCATCAAGATATCCAAGGATGCCCACAGGTCCTGGGTCAGTGGATGACCTAGGACTGCCCAGAGGTCAAGGTGGCCTGAGATGTCCAGGAATCAGGGGTTCCCTGAGATGGGTGCAGGGGCCACATTGCAAGTCACTCACTGGGATGCCTGGGGATCCTGGGGGTCCTGGGTCTCCAGCCTCCCCTTGCTCACCCTGCAGGAGGCAAAGGGAACAGAGGTCCCATCCTGGCATACAAGGAGGGGCTCCACAGAACAACCACCCCCAATTGGGATGGGTTTTACCTCTCCCACCCTGAGCATCTCCCTATCCTCCCACTCTTACCTTCTCGCCCACAGCTCCTGGCTGACCAACTCCTCCAGGGAGCCCTGGAGGGCCCTGTGGAGACAGCAGGTGTAGGGGTGGGACCGTGGAATCCTGACTGCCCCTTCTTGGGAAATGGGTGTCCCTGTCTCTGAGCCACCCTGCCCCCCCTAGAGTTCTCACCTCTGATCCGCTGGGGCCCTGGGGACCCCGAGGACCTGGAGCTCCATGGGGACCCTATGGGAGGGACAGAATAGTATCCAGTGACCTCATGGTCCCCCAAAAGAATGCAGTGACCACAGACATCACCTTTGATGCTGGTGTCCCATATGACCCTTAAAATGACAATGTGCCCTGTGATCACCCCAATGGATGTCCCCCCCTCCCACCTTTCCCCAGGAGTCCATACCATGGACCCTACGTCGCCGACATCCCCCTTCTCTCCGGGAGGGCCTGGCAGCCCCTGAGGAACAAAGAAGCAAGATTGGGGCACAGGGTGGGGGGAACCAAAGGTGCCACCCCCAAACTCAAACACCCACCTGCAGGCCAGGGGGGCCAATCATCCCTACAAAGCCTCTGACTCCATCATCGCCTTTCTGCCCAAAGAGGCCTGGGGGTCCCCGGCGTCCCTGAGCCCCATCTGCTCCCTGGGAGGAGGAAGGGGGCAGGGCACAGTTAAGGTCTGGGTCAAGGGTTGGAGACAGGTTCAGGGATAAGGGTTAGGATTGAGGTTAAGGGTTACAGTCAGCACTGGGATTAAGTTTCAGGAGGGCCAGGGTTGAGTTTGGAATTGAGGTCTGGGATAAGAAAAGAGTTTGGAGGCTGGGCTGGTCAGCTCAGTTAGTAAGAGCACAGTGCTGACAACACCAAGGTCAAGGGTTTGGATCCCTGTATTGGCCAGCCTCCAAAAAGAAAAAGAAGAGGGTTTGAGAATGAAGGGTTGAGTCAAAGTTTTAAGACGGGTGTTGGATGGTGAGTCAGGTTTGGGGTTGAGGTTAAGGTCATGAGCAGGGTTCAGATAGGGTTGAGATGAAATTTAGGGTTTAATATTGGGGCCAGGGTCACATTCAATATTTGAATTCAGATTTGGGGTTGACTTTTGGGTCATGGTTGGGGTTGAGGGTAAGACTGGGTTAGTGTTTGGTTAGTAGGGGATTTGAAGGTAAGGTTTGAGTTGGGATTGAGGTAAAGGTCATGAGCAGAGTTTAGATTGGGGCTGAGGTGGTCTTCAAGGTTGAGGTTGGGGTTGAGTCAGGGTGGAAGACACTGCCACTTCCCATCAGGGATCCAGGGAAAAGGTCACAAAGCTTGGAACACTCACTGGGGAGCCTGGGTGTCCCACAGGACCCCGTATCCCTGTTGGTCCAGGTGGGCCCTGGGGGAGGAAACAGAGTTGAAAATCTCATCAGGTTCAAGATTGGGGGGCAGTAGAGATGTCAGTCACTGCCTTCCTGCCCACACCCGCTTGTTAGAAACCCCCCCCACCAGGAAGTGACAGCTCCATCCCCCACAACCCTTTCTTCCTAGCCACCAACAGATGTCCTAAACTTGGTCCACCAGGACCTTTCCCCAGAAGCCCCACCAAGACCCAGGGACGGAGCCGGCTCACAGATGCTGAGCACTGAAGTGCTGGGGAAGCTGGGAATAGAATGTCTCACTGCCATGCTGAGCCCCTAGGAAGAGGAGAGGGGCGGGCAACCCTCTGGGGGCCTTTCTGGTGCTCCTGGTGCTCCAGCTACTCTGTCTGCAGTCGGGTTCTGTGGCCCCTTTGCTCAGGGAGCTCAAGGGGCTTCTGTTGCACGTAGGTGTCAAGATGGGGCTCAGGAAGGCAGGATGCTCCGTGGCCTCCCTCCCTCCAAGGACCACCCCTCCCTGGGACCCCCACTCACCGCATCTCCCTTATCGCCTTTGCTCCCCTTGTGACCAGGGGCACCCACTTCCCCCTGCAGAGGAGACAGGATGAGAGAGGACCCGGCCACCCCTTACTCCCTCATCCTTCCCTGGACCCTCTCTCTTCGTGGACTCCTCACCTTGTCGCCTTCCTCACCAGAAGGCCCAGCAGCTCCAGGGGGTCCCAGAAGCCCCAAGGGCCCTGGAATCCCGTCTTTGCCAGTGGGACCAGGGGGGCCACGCTCTCCCTAATGGGGGGAGTGGAAAGCGGGATGTCAGGGCAGGAATGTGCTGCAGGAGCTGGATCTTGGGATGTGAGGGCCAGGTCCTGAGGATGCTGAGGAATGGGGCGGGTGGACAGGTCACTTACCGGGGACCCCTTCTCGCCTGCAGGGCCAACAGGGCCTTGGTTTCCACTTTGGCCAGGAAGCCCAATGCCTCCCGCTGGGCCTAAAGGACCCCGCTCACCAGGAGAGCCCTGAAAACAGGCATAATAACAACAGTAGAACTGGCTCTCCTTTGTGGAGGGTTTTCAAGCATCAGGTACCGAATTCGATGGTTACCAGCATCGTATCCAATATTTTATGCCCCCTGCAGCAGCCAGAGGGTGCCTGGGAACACCTGGGTCGGGGCACGTCCCTCTTCTGCTCACAGCCCCCGGTGGCTCCCACCTCACTCAGAGCAAAAGCATAGCCCTGCTGGTGGCCCACAAGGGCCCACACAAACCTCCCCTGTCACCTCCCTGCTGTCGAGAGTTCAGATCCCTATACTGGTCAGCGCCAAAACAAAGGAAAAGATTTATTGGATGAATCGTCTCATTCAGACTTAAGATAATGTATGCCTACAAGATGAGTCTTCTCCTTGCAGCTATTTTACAGATGAGGAAACTGAGGCTGGCCAGGTGACACAACTGCTCAGCCAGTGCACGGCAGAACCGGGTGTGATCCAGGCCTGTTTGACTCCCAAGATGGCAGGCTTAATTGTAACAATGCCCACCTTCCGTGATACCCTGAGTCCCCTCTACCCTGTCCCCCAGCCAGGAGTTGGGGTTACACTTACATTGGCCCCGACAGGCCCTGGGGGGCCCTTGTCACCCTTCAAACCAGTGGGTCCCTGAAGGAGGAGATGATTCACAGTCAAGAGACCCCCAAGGGGATCCCCAGGTCCTGTCTTCACTCTGGAGGGCTCACAGTCCCCATCCCCTTCCTGGGACTGGGCACTGATGTTTGGGAGTCTGTCCCCTTCAGGTCCCTGCAGCTGCCACCTTTACTTGCGCAGTTGCCCCCACCCAGGATGCCACATCCCTCCCCTGAGCCCCTACTTCACAGCCCAGACAGGCACATGCATGGGGTACTCACTGGATCCCCAGGGGCTCCTTGGGGGCCGGGGAAGCCCCTGGGTCCAGGTGGCCCCTCCTTTCCATGGGGTCCAAGTGGTCCCAGTTCCCCCTGTAAGTGCAAAGGAGGACATTCAGGTTCCGGAGGGAGCTCCCTCCAGTCTGTGACTCTGGACCCCTACCCAACAGGGCTGATTCTGAGTCCCGAGGTGGCTCAAAGGCCATTGAGCGGACTTTGGGGCCATTCAACCAAGACCTCCCATGGGGCCGGGTCTCACCTTGGCCCCTTCTCTGCCTTCCAGGCCTGGAAGACCTTGTTCACCAGGAGGTCCAGGGGGACCCGGGGGACCCCTCTCGCCTAGAGACCCCACTTCTCCTGTCTTTCCCTGAAGAGGAAGAAGAATTATCTTCAGTGGGGGTGGCCTGGGGGGATAGTCAGAGATCCAGCTCCCCCTCCAAATAACCCCCAACCGATGCAAAATGGGGGAGGCTTGTGGGGTCCACTCTGACCTGAGTACCCAGGACACCAGCTGGTCCAGGTGGGCCCGTCTGACCTTGGAAGCCCTGGGAAGAAAAATAGTATGGAGGTGTCACATGGGGGGAAGAAAGGGAGGGCCTAGAGGTGACCAGAGGCCAGAGGTCAAGGGTCACTCACCAACTCTCCTCTCTGTCCAGGGTGCCCTGGTAGCCCATCTTTCCCCTGGACACCCTGGGGGACAAGGTGGGAGAGAGTTGGGGCACAGATATGGAGCCCCCTCCCTCCCCAGGTCCTCCTCCCCCCCCGACCCCCATCAGGGTGTCCTCACTTACAGGGGGGCCTTTTGGCCCAGGGAATCCCGGGGGGCCTTGCAGGCCAGGGAGGCCCTGAAATGGAACCAGAAGTCATTGTCTTGTCCTTCCTGCCTGCCCTCTCCCTGACCTCCGCATAATGACAAGAGCCAGCACATATTGAGTGCTTACTGCATGCCAGACATGGGGCCGAGCGCTCTCCAGGCAGCAAGTCATTTAATTTGCCATTGCAGCCCATGGGGGTGGGGATTATGATTATTCCCATTTTACAGAGGAAGAAACAAAGGCACAGATAGGTTAAGTGAGTTGCCCAAGGTCACACAGCGGGCGAGTGACAGAGCTAGGATTTGAACTCACAGCCCTCTGACTTCAGAGGCTGTGTTCTTTCCAGTGCATTAGAATGTCCCCCCACGTTCTGAGCTTGTCTTCTGCTTAGAATCACACACACATACAAACACTCACCTTTTCTCCGGGTATTCCAGGGGCCCCGTCCTGGCCCACATCTCCCTAGGACAGAGTGAATGAGACTCAGGCTCCAGAACAAACTCAACTGGGAAGGACTGGGAGGGACTTGGCGAGTCTAGGGCAGAGGGGCTTCATGGGGGGTCTTGATCACCCACCCATCCCATACCTTGGGGCCTGGTTGCCCCGTGGCCCCTGGTTGCCCCCTCTCTCCACGGGAGCCCTGGACAGAAAAAAGGCAAAGATCAGAAGTGAGTGGCTGGGGGAACTCAGGAGATGAGGTAAAGTCCTCCAGGTCCCCTTCCTCTGTGACCCCCATCCTGCCCCACCGGGGACACCAACATTACCTTCTTTCCTGCCCACTCAGGACCTCTCCCTCACCTCTCCTCTCGCCGCTCCTCCTTCCCAGCCCTGCCCCCCCCAGGCCCAACGGGGTGGAGGGTGCGCTCTATTTTCTTACTGGTGGTCCCCGCTCTCCTTCCAGCCCTGGCTGCCCTGCCTTCCCCTGAAAAATAAATTGGATGAGGGAAAGCAGAAGAGAGTTATTGTGCAAAGGTATGACACAAAGGCACAAATGCTCCTAGTTACAGACCCAGAAACACAGAACTGGCACACATTTAGTAACAATCTTTTCATTCATACACACACACAAATACAGCTTACACTCACAACCATGCAAAGGTCACAGACACCCAGTTACACATACGATTGCACCCCCAGAGTCCAGACGCACGAGCACGTTTGCCCACACAGACACACATTTATTATGTGACTGCACGCCACTATGGCATGTATTTGGCCATGCACAGCCTGAGGGTGACATATACAGCTTTTCCTGCAATGTGTCCCTTGCACCATGTATACCCACATGCATGCATGGGTGCATATGTGGACACAGTCCTGATAAACACACCAGTCACACATACACTCATGTGTGATACATGATGTCCATTTGCACAGTTACAATACCCACATCACAATACAACACCTGCCTGTATGCACATCACTCAGCGTGCACAGCAATGCACACGCATATATGTGTATACCCATGTCTTTTTACACACATGTGCATGCCCCTTTCACACACTTGTGCCCACAGTCACAGAGTGTACACACAGGTGCAGTGCTGGTTCACCCAGGCACAAGCCCACAGGCTGCAGCCCCCAGACTCTGTCTGATCTAGATTGCAAGGCTCATGCATACAGGTACTCACAGGCACGTGCATGATAATGCCAGGCATGATCACCTACACATATCCTGCATTGCACACAGGAACATGTGTGCACACAAATGCTTCCAGGAGTAGACACAGCCACCCAGGGCCCACCCACTGCCAGGCACAGCTGTTTCCCTGAAGCAAGACCTTCACTCTCACTTCTCCCTCCTCGGTCAAGACTCACCCGCTTCCCTTTCTCTCCTAATGGTCCCTGGGGCCCAGGAAATCCAATCGATCCCTGAATGGAGAAAATCAGAGAGAAGATGGAAATAAGAAGTGGGTGGTGGGCAGAACTGGCACCTCATCTTATCCTTTGAGGCCTTTCCAGGCCGCCACTGATTCCAGAAACATCCATGGTCCCTCCAGCCTCAGCTTCCTCCAAGGCAGCCCTCTGCCCTCCTCTCCTCGTCTCTCCCTGCTTCTCACACTGCTCCAGCCACACTGGCCCCCTCAGTGTTCCTGTATGTTCCCACTGGCTCACACCTGCCTCAGGACCTTTGCACGGGCTGCTCCCTTTGCCCAAAATGCTCTTCTCCCAGGTCTCCACAAAGCCAGCAACTCCTCATCATTTAGACCTCACTCAGATGTCACCTCCTTAGAGAACCCTTCTGCCACCATGCTAACATCCACATCCTTCAAGTCACCCTCTATCACATTGTCCTATTTTATTTTCCCCAGAATACTTTCATTAAAAGGATCTTATTCATTTGCTTACTTATTCACTGTCTGTTCGCCCCCACTAGGACCTAACTCACCAGTCTGATTCCCCACTGCCTGGCGCATAATTTTTGTTAACTGGCCTCAGTCCGTGCTGTCCTACCCATCCTGGGGGGACTCTCCCTCTACCTAAGGGAAGATATCACAGGGCTTGGATATTCCCTTCCACTCCTCACTGTGCAGACTGAGTCCAGATCAGGAAAGACCCTTTCCCCAGTTACCCAGCAAGTCTGTGGTAGGGTCCAACCTCAAACCCTATCCCAGGCCCTTTTCCCTCCCTTCCCCTCCGGGGGCACCAGGGTCCCTATACTCTTCAAGGGTCCTGCACACAAACACACAGGGGCTTGCTAAAATTTCAGCCTATGATTGATGAATCCATTTCTTACCAACCATACCTGACAATATGACTACTTTTGCTATTGATCAAAACTCCCTTCCCTGAATACCTACATTGTGTTAGACACTGTGCTAAGGGCTTTGCCTGTGTCATTCAATTGTATGACTTTGTCTGAGTTTGAATCCCAGACCTGCCACTAAACTAGCTGCATGACCCTGGACAAGTGACTTAACCTCTCTGAGCATAAGTTTGCTTGTTTGTAGACTGGAGATTCCAACCATACCTCCCTTCACAAGGTTTTGGTGAGGATTAATAGAATAAATCATAGAAAGTGCTTTACACAGTGTTTGGTACATAGTAAGTGCTCAAGAAATGTTAGCTGAAATTGTCTTTATTTATGACAATTGTTACTGACCTTGAGTTAACCAACGTATTATGACTCTTATAAAATGCGTTGCTCAGTGTCTGACATATGCTAATTGGTCTTGGCTAGGAAGCTTCTTTCTCAAACTTCCATGAACCTCTGCTCCCGCAGGTTGAGTTCTATACTTAGCTATGGCGCCTTGAGTTTATTCCTAAATCTGTTTATGTCCGTCGCGCTTGCTACTGGAGTCAGTAAAAATTTACAATAACTGATGAGATATGAAAAGGAAAAGAAAAATGTCCAACAAAACTAAGTTTGGCTGGCCAGTTAGCTCACTCAGTTAGAGCATGGGGTTGACAACACCAAGGTCAAGTGTTCAGATCTCCACACTGGCCAGCCACCAAAAAAAAAAAAGAAAACAAAACTAAACTAAAAAAGCCAAAAAACTGAGTTAAACGGAGAAGACTCAGTATAAAGAGAAGTCACTAAAAACTTTTCTGTCAAATTAGGTGTAGGAAAGATAACTGTATCAGCTCAAGAGGGCAAAAATGTGGGCTATGGAAATATTCTGCACTCAAATTTCTTCCCAAGTGTCTTCAAGCTCTTGCTTTACTTAATATAAACAGAAACTATAAATAATCAATGACACAATGTGGTTTAGACAGAAAGATGAGACTCACCAGTAGCCTCACCAATCAAAATATTGGCAAAAAAATGTGTATTTTTATACATGTACACATTTGTCTAAGTACATTTGATTATGAGTTATAATTAATTTAAGATATGTAAGATATGTGTTTTTTATTATTCTCCCCCTTAACTGACTTGGTTGATCAATCAACCTCCATTACACCCAATGAGAAAGATCCTGCAGTTTATCATTATCAGCATCATCAACCACTTTCTTATAATCAAATTGATGAGGTAGATACTACTGGGATCTCCATTTTCCAGGTGAGAAAATGGGCTCAAGTGGCTTGCCCAAGGTCGCAAAGCAGGTAAGGGATGACTTGCCTGAGATCACACAGCAGGTAAAGAGTGAGTATTTGAGCCCAAGTCTGTCTTATGCCAAAGCTCACATTGTACGCTCTCTCAATCACCCATGGAGAGGACTGTCACACCCAGACCACAGCCTGAATCTCCAGATGCTAGTCCTGCCCCTGCCCCTGCCCACCCCAGCCTCCTTAGCTTCTTACCTTAGGTCCCGGGCGTCCTGGATAACCTGGGAGACCTGGCACCCCAAGCTTGCCCTGCAGAGAAATTATGGGACAAACGTCAGAAGTTGTAACCTGAAGATCAGAGGGGAAAGGTCAGGGTAGCTGGGGCATGGTGGAAGGGACAGTAGGCGGGGAGTCAAGGAATCTGGACTCAAGTCCTGGCTCCTTCTCTGCTAGGGGCATGTCCTTGGGCGGGTCAACCATTCCAGGTCTCAGTTTCCTTGTCTGTCAAATGGGAATAAAAATGCCTATGGCATGTGGTGGCTGTGGGGATAAAAATAAGATATATGCATGGAATTGTTCTGTAATGCTGAGCGGAGGAATTACAGGAGAGGACAGGGTGGTAGCAGCCTCCTGGGGTCGGAGCTGAAAGGGCAAAGAGCCGGGAAATGCCTGACTGCAGGATGGGGGGCTGTAGGGTGGACAGCAGAGGGGGTGACCAGGGTTTGTTCACTCACCTTCTCCCCAGCTGAGCCTGGGGGCCCCTCCTCACCAGCCAGCCCCTCCTGCCCCTTCAGCCCCTCAGGACCGTCCTCTCCCCGGGGACCCGGGGGTCCGGGGTGTCCCTGGAATAGAAAGGAGAGGCCTTGATATTAGTTCTTTATCTCTCCTGCTCCCTCTAGTCTCTGTCTTAACCCAACTCACCCCCAAGCCCCCTAGACCCACACAACCCCCATCTGGAGATCTTACCCGATCACCTTTGAGCCCCACATCACCCTTGAAGCCCAGGAAGCCATCCTCTCCCTAGATGGGAGAGACAGAATTCAGAAGTCCCAGCCTCAGGGAAAGGACACAACCAGGACCTCAGTATTGGGGCTACCCCCTCCTCCAAGGAATTTCCTCCTTTCTCACCTTCTCGCCTTTCTCTCCCTGGAGGCCCCTGTTGCCAGAGGTGCCCTGAAAAATGAAAAACTCTCAAGCCCCTTCCCTGCTTAAGAGGGGTCCCAAACTCAGTCCCCTGTGTCCCAAGAGGATTCTGGACTGCAATGGGATAAGGCAGCCTCAGAGGAAATGATCTGACCCCGAGCCCACTAGCATGGTGTGCACTGTCCCCCACCCCACCCCACCCCCGCTGGCAGCCTCCCAAGGTCATCTGCGTGGGGTGTGCAGGGAAAGCCAAATTTCCAAGTAATTGGTTCCCATCTCCCAGGGACACTGTGTCCACAATTCCTTCTGGCAGTAGAAAGAGGAAGAACATTCCAGGCTCTGGCCTCATTCTAAAGGCAGAGGAATGTTTCCCATTGTGCTGGCTACAAGGCGACTCTGAGCTTGGCTACAAGGCGACTCTGTGCTTGGCTACACAGAGACTGCTCAATGCAAGTTTGGATACAGCTCACAGCAAACTCTGAAAGCGGCACTTGGCGACAACATGACTGAGATCAGCGGCTGCAGTGAAATTGTGCTTAGATACAACATAACTATGTGTTTAGACAATAGCATGGCTGTCTCCAGCCAAAGAAATTTACTTGATCACCATCTAACTGAGCTTGGCTACAATTGTTCTCTGGCCTTGGCTACAATGAAACTAGACTCAGCTACAACATAGGTTTCAACATACAGCGTAACTGGACTCAGCTACAGGTTAGGCTTCAACATAAACAACAGTAACATATAGATACTATATGTAACTATGCCTGGCTACACTGTAACTCTGCACTTGCTGCCACAAAACTCTGTGGCCAGCTGCAATATAGCCACCTCCTTGATTATAGCGTGACTGAGCTTGTCTACAACCAAACTCTATTCTTAGACCACAGCTAGACTGTACCTGTACTTGGCTACAGTATAACCAGACTCAGCACCCATTTGGACATGAACTCCAGTGTCCCTGTACTTGGTCAATAGCGCACCTCTAATTAGCCAGAGTGCAGCTCTTGGCTTACCCCAGCATCCCTTGTAGATCATGTGGCTCTGGGCTTGGGTTATGATACAATCCTCTGCTTGACTACAACACGCTGACTTGGACTACGACATGGCACGTGTGCTTACAGTGAAATGTGTTCAGCCTCTAATGGGCTTAACTGTTCTCGGTGACAAGAAAACTACACCGTAATGCTGTCCTTTGGCTGTGCATCTCTAAAGTAACACACACACTTCTATATATTGTCACTCAGACACATCTTGCCTGGCTGACTGATTCATCTCTCCACACATCTAGAAGTTTCTGATGGAACTAGTTCCCTAAAGCCAATGTGATGAATCACCCCTATCTGCAAGCCCCGAGAATCACCTACCTTCACGCCCCGAGATCCAGGATAGCCCGGAGGGCCTGCTGACCCTGGTGGACCCTAAGAGGAAGATAAGGTCAGTGCCACCCTGTCCTGCCCTCTCCACATGCTCAATGTCTTCTTCTCCTCACTGGCCCCTGACTCCTGGCCCTGCCACCAATCCTCGACCCTCCAACCCAGCCTCCCTCCTGGTCACTCACCTGGGCCCCTTTCTCTCCTGTGGGGCCCTCATGGCCTGGGTGACCCTGGGAAAGAAACATTCTAAGTTATCAGAGCCCAAAATGTGCCATCCAAATTCCCAAGCCTCTCCCTTCTTCTTTTTTCTAATTTTCTTTTATGAGCTGGCTGGTATGGGGATTTGAACCCTTGACCTTGGTCTTATAACATGGCCCTCCAACCAACCGAGCTAACCAGCCAGCCCCCAAGCCTCTCCCTTCCTCTTCCTCCTTTCTCTAGTTCTTGGTTCTCACCGGCGGGCCTTCAGCTCCTGGGAGGCCTGGAATTCCTGGGTTTCCAGGGGGACCCTGAAAGAAGATGAACAGTAGGGAGAGACAGAGGGTCTCAGAGTCCTTTAGCTCCATTAGGAGTGAGAACAGGTCTACGTAGGCATACAGCAGCCTCAAGATTAGAAAATAAGCACATGGCACTGGCCAGGAATCTATCCCAGTTCTGCCCAGACTTGCTGTGTGACCCCAGCAAAGCACTTTCCTTCTCTAAGCCTCAGAAATCCTCCACCTCTGGGAGGGTTGAGAAAAGGGGTGTAAAAGCAGTGTGAGAGGGCTGGCCGTTTAGCTCAGTTGGCTAGAATGTGGTAACACCAACATCCAGGGTCAGATCCCTATTACCAGGGTGCTGCCAAAATAATTAATTAATTTAAAAAACATAAACAAACAAAAAAAAAAACCAGCGTGAGAGTCATGTTGAGATAAGGGTGGTGTATCCTTTCTTTAAAAGTCCCTCCCACCTGCAGCTCCATCTGCAGAGGGGTGGGCCTAGGCAGACTAGGCAGACGTGAGTTGACCCCGTATGTCGTGCAAACAGTTGACAGGTTCAAAAGTAGACACCTTGGCCCAGCTAAGCCAATCAGATGCTTTCCTGGAATTTGCAGGTAAGAGACACAGGAGCTCTGATTGGATGGCTTTGGATAAAGCAACTATAAGGTCATGGGAAGCTGGGACCTGAAGCGAGGACAAGATGTTAGGGGGAGGGGAGAGGCCAAACTTAGATGCATACAGGAAGTCGCCTGTCTGCCAGGGCAGACGGAAGCAGACGTGCAGACGAGCAAAGATGAGACCATCAGACCCGAGAGAAAGGGCTTTCCTGTCACTGAGTCTTGGGGGTACTTTCTATGACAGGCTTCTGTGGAGTTCTCTGTATCCGGACAATATCCTCTTATGTGATCTAGCCTTGGTGGGCTTCTGTTTCTGGAAACCAACCCTTCCCCAACAATAACACTTTGTAACTCTGGGCTGGCTGTCGGAATGTTGCAATTTATCACTGTTCAAGGCTAACAGAAAGTGCCTTGGTGGGAAGATTTTCCTGGAGACAGAGTCGAAAGAAGAGGACAGGAGGAGGTGGCGGTAGGTAGACCTGTCACTCGCCTTCTCTCCAGGAGTGCCAATGGGTCCCTGAGGGCCGGGGATTCCCTGGGGATACAAAAGAGACAGTGGGGGGAGGCATGAGAAAGTAGCAGTGAGTGCTGAGGTTGGGGAGGGTGGGCGAGGTCTAAGGGCTTGCCTGACCCCCACCTGCCCCCCATTATTGGGAAAGATGGTTCAAACCTGGGACCCATGGTTTCCCTGCTGTCCCGGAGGACCTGGTTCTCCTGGAGGACCCTGCAGAGAAAGTGGGGGTTCAGTGAAGCTGGAAAGGGTCATGGTGCTGAGCTGTAAGAGAAGTTGACATGGAGGGGTCATAGGGGAGGACAAGGATATGGGCGATCATGGGGTCAGAGTGTCAGCAGGGCCAGGGGTCAGAGGGTAGGACACGTACCACATTGCCTTTGGCACCTGGGGCACCATCGATTCCGATGACACCCTGGAGGAAGAAAGGATGTGAGATCGGGACAGGATGACTAGTCAGGAATCTGAGTCTGAGACACGGAGAGGTGCAGGTGGAAGGGTGGGTGGGCAGAGAAACCAGGCAACAGAAATGGACATGCAAAGGCAGACAGGTGAGAAAAAGGACAGACGGGGATGCAGAGAGTCAGTGACATTCTCACCGGGCGTCCCAGGGGGCCGGGGGACCCTCTGGGGCCAATCAGTCCTCGGGGGCCCTGCAAAGAAGTAGGAGGATTACCCAGTATCGCCTCTATGAGGCCTGTGATTTCCAGGAACCCATGAGCCCTGGGGCATTAGGAGTCCTGGTTCCCTGCTCTGCACCAAGCAAATGGTCCAGGAATTCCTGATACTCACCGGCTCCCCAGCCTGGCCGGTGGGCCCTGGAGGTCCCTCTGCTCCCTGTGGAAAAACTTCATTACTTGGGAAGGGAGCAGTACAACCCTCAAAGAACCACCTTTGCCCATCTGGGCAGCCCCTTCCAGGGGATCTTGGAGCCAGACTGAGATCGCCAGGATCATGCAGACTGAGTGCACGGGATTCCCTTCAGGCCCCTGGCTCCAATTCTGAATCTGCAACTTGAGTCTCACCTCCTAACCCCCAAACTAGCGCCCCACTGTCAAGCTGTCCTTTTGAGCCCCACTGGGGCCTCCCGACCCTCCAGAGCAGACCCACCCCCTCAGGCACCCCCTGAGTGTGTGCCTCCTTTCTGACTCCCATCCAGGCTTCCTAGTCTCCATACTGTTTCCTAAGTCTCTTCCAAACTCACCTTCTCACCATCCTCTCCTGGGGGGCCAGGTTGCCCCACGTGGCCAAAGTCACCCTGGAGCGGGGAACAGAGGGGAGTTCAGAGTGGAAAGGTGTGGGTGGAGACCAGCCCCCCCCAGAGAAGGAGAAGGGGTGTAGGAGTGAGGACTCAGACACAGGGAGGGGGGTTCTGACACCGAGGGGGGGGGGCTTGGACCTCACACACTCACCCTTTGACCCTTCTCACCAGGGAGCCCTGGCAGGCCATCAAAGCCCCGATCCCCCTGTCCAAAGAGACACCAGCTGAGCCTTGAACCCTTGACCTTGACTCCTCCCTCCCCCAAGTCCCAGTCCTGGCCTCATCACCCACCTTAGGTCCTGTGTCCCCAGGGAGGCCCCGAGGCCCATCTGCTCCAGGGTGGCCCTAGGGGAAAAGTGAGCCCAAGGGTCAAGCAAAGATAAACCTTCCAGACCCCTCTCCCGAATTAGGAAGTCGACTACATTATCACCAACATCACCAAGATATTACTGTCATTACCAGTAAGTATCCATCGTAACACTGTAGGGTAAAGTACTATACGTTTGTGGTGATGCTGGTGTTGACAAACCTACTGCAACATATGCTGCAAAGGAGTGCCTAGCTCACCCACCGGTGACCCTCCCAAAGGTAGCAGAGGCCTTTAAGACAGAGAGCCAAGCATTTGACACATTAGGTCTGACCCCAAGTAACAGGGTTGTTGTCGACTTCAGAATTATTGCATTTTAAAAAGATTCTCACCCATCCCCATAGCAAAATATCAGTTAATAACAGGCAGCTGGCTTGCACTGAATGCTCCCTGAGTGCGAGGCACAGTCCCCACCTGTAAGTTAATTTCCATAACTTTGTGAGGGTGGCATTACTCTAATCTCCATTTAACAGATGGGGAAAGCGAGGCACAAAGAGATGGAGTAACATAATTAGAGGCCCACGCTCATGCAGCCAGTGGCCAGTGTAGAGAACAGGAAAATTCAGTGCTGTTCTCTTTCGTGATACACTTTCGCATGAGGATGAAATTACCTAATGACGCATTTCTCAGACTGTGACCTGATCATTAAGTGATGCATGACCCGTACATCAGATCTCAGGACAAGCAGGTGAGCTCTCTCTGACTCTACGACCTGGCCATATTTCTTTGTCGTACACACTGTGCAGCTGCCATTCTCTGCCCTCAGTGCTTGTGTCCCACTAGTGACACCAGCAGACCCCGGGGACACTGAGCCAAAGCTCATGGTAGGTGTTGAGGGATGGGAAGAGGTGGTCTGGGGACTTAGGAGTCACTCACCATCTTGCCCTCCCGGCCAGGGGGCCCATGAGGTCCCTGTAGGCCTCGGGGACCCTAGAAGAGAAAGAAAAGGAGGAAGGAAAGGCTTACTTTAAATCATTCCCTAGGAAGGGTGGTAATTGCAAGGGTATCCCCAGCCCCTTTGACATTTTGCCACCCATCATTTTATCCAGTGGTCCTTGGGCAGACCCTTCATATGCAATCTTGTCCCCACCCCCACCAATCTCACCTGTGGCCCCATCACTCCTGCCTCTCCTTTCAGCCCTGGATATCCAGGGACACCCTTGGAAGAGGAGATGGGGAATGCAGTTACAGGGAGGTGACCTTTCTCTGTGGATGTACACGACCCCTCCCGCCAGTGCAGACTCCCTACTCACCACAGGGCCTGGGCGCCCAGTGAGCCCCACCGGGCCAGGGGGGCCTTTCATGGAGAGCTGGAAAGACAGAGGGGAACAGAGCCTGGAGTCTCCCATGAGACCCCCAAAAGCCCCGATAAAGGTATCTTCAGGAGACAGACACACCCCTGTCCCCTGACCAGCCCCCTCATCATCTCCCAGCTCTGTCACTCCCTCCAGTTCCTCCAGTTCCCACTCCCCTCATCCCACTTACCTGAGCCTGTTGCAGTATGGCCTGAGCCTGGGCCTGCTGGAAGGAGACTGGGGGTCCCTTGAGGGAGCCACCTGCAAACTGGAACTAGAGGGCAACTTGAAGTGAGGGGAGCCCCAGAGAGAGGCCCATCCCGGGTCAGGACTCCACCCCCATGGCTGTACCACCCTCTCTGTTTCTTACCGGCATCATGATCACAGTGCCTGGCAGGCCCTGGATCCCGTCAATGCCAGGGATTCCTGGGAGGCCGGCAGGGCCCTGAGGGGGAGAGAGAGAGAGAGAGAGAGAGAGAGAGGAATGGAGGCAGACAGATGGAGACAGGGAGAGAAAGAGACAGAGAGACAGGAAGGGAGAGACAGAGGAGATAGAGAGAACGGAGGCAGAGAAATGGAAAGACACAAGGAGAGACAGACAGACAGACATAGACAGAGAGACAGGCATCCAGAGGCAGGGAAAGAGACAGAGGCAGAGAGACAGAGAGAGGGAAAGACAGAGAAATGGAGAGAGGAAGAAAGAGAGAGTCATAGAAAGTGGCAGAGACAGAAAGAGACAGAGAGAGAGAGAGAGACAGAGAGAGAGAGAGAGAGAGAGAGAGACCCAGAGACATAGGGAGAAAGACAGAGATAAAAGACACTCAGAAACAGAGGGAGATGGAGGGAGGAAAAATCAGGGGATAGGTCCCCAGAGACAGAAAGGGAGCCAGAAAGATAGTCCACAGAGAGGGAGAGAGATGGCAGAAGGGGTCAGTGCCAGCCTATGATGGTGTCCCTAGCCCCGGTCCCCCAGAGCCATGTTCAGACCTTCATGCTCCCAACCCGAAACCTCACTCCCCCCAGAAGGACACACCCCAGGGGGGCTCTTACCGGTAGACCTGGGTCCCCAGGGAATCCCGGAGGGCCAGGAGGGCCTGAGGGGCCAACCACCCCCTGTTGGGGACAAAGAAACAGTCTGAGCCAAGCTGACTTCCAACCCACCATGGACCCTCGTCCCAGGCCAGCCTCCCTACCACACCACTGAGACATTTCTGCTCCCTGCCGTGCTCCACGGACCCGCATCAACCCTCAGCTCTACCCCCTGCCCCTATTTTGACTTATCCTTTGAGGTTCCAATGTCCGACAGCCTCCACATGGTCAGGCGCCACTACAGTGCAGGTGCCCACCCCAGGGGCTGAAACACCCCCCAGCTGGAAGCAAAAGACGGGCAGAGGGGACTGCAGCCATGACTCACGCGGGGTCCTGGGGCTCCTGCAGGTCCCTCAAACTGCTGTCCCTGAAGGGAGAAATGAGTGTGACCCCTATTCTAGGCAGGCCCCTCACCCCACAGCCCCAGACTCCTCACTGACCTCTTCAATCACTGCGGGTTCTCCTTTTTCCCCTTTCTTTCCAGTGCCCTGGGGCGTAGGATAGAGAGAAAAGAGATGCGACTTGGACACAGAATCCTCAGCTACCCGACCACACAGTCATCTCCCATCCACCCACGTGCCATCACACGCGCGCACACACACAGGTCCAACCTCAGAGCTATGCTGTCCCCACTGTGTATAAAGAAGCTCAGCCTCCCACGTGAACACAGCAAGTCTGTGTCAAGGTGAAGGGCATGAACTCCAGAGCTGGATCCTACTCCTGGATTTGCCTTTTACTGAGCGATGCCGGGAACTTAACTCCTAGGGCCATTTACAGGTAACTGGGTCACTTGTAAAGCTGGTGGGTGGGTGATAGCTGTGTGTATCCCATGCCAAGATGAATGACTTAAAACAGTGCTTGGCACGTAACAAGCACTCAGGGTACGTTAGTTACGAGTCTTTGCCTCCTCCCCTGTCTGACACCAAGACCCTTCTCTGTCTGCATTCTTCTAGGTAATTTCATCCAATCCCTTGAATTCTTTTAGCTTTTTACTGCTGAAGAGTCCCAAGTCTATCGCCAGCGCAGGCCACCTCTCCTGAACTCCAGAATCTTCTAAGCAATCGCTCGCTTGACATCTCTCCATTTGGATGCCTAACAGGTGTTGCTGATTTAACACATCCAAAATGAGATTCTTGACTTCCCACCTGCTCTCTGTCAGAAGTCCCCCTCTTACTCAATGGTCCCAAAATGCATCTACCGTTCTCCATCTCCAGCAAGAAAACCAAAATGGAGCGTGTCAAATCAGCCCACTGGGCTCCATCTCCACCGCCATTACCCTCTGCGAGGTCACCGCCTGGTCACTCCGGCACCCCTACCATCCATATGCCATTCAGCAGGCAGAGGGAGCTTTAAAAGCTCCAGGGCAGATGACAGTTTCCATCACAAGTGGCTGCACTTAGAATAAAAGCCAAACGCATCCCCTCCCTACTGAGCATTCATTAGCACAGGGCCTGTCACACCGTAGGTACTCGATAAATATTTTTTGACTGCACTGGGGTGGTGAGAGGGCATTCTAGGTAAGACTAATAGGAGTCAAGAGAGGGAATGTGGCCCCATGTCATTCCAGGTAGGAGTGCCTTCCTCTGCAACCAATCCAGCCACCTAGACTCACAGGAAAGATCTTGAAATCAACCCAAGATGGCTGTTCTGCTGCCCGGAAGTCAGGGCTCATGATGGGGTCACCTCTTTCTTCATCTCCTCTGGCTGCTTCAGTCTCTGGGACCCCTAGTTCAGTTCCATTGTCAGGGTCCAGGCCCTCCTGAGGACATTGGGACAGACCAAAGTTAGCTGCTGAGCTCCTTACTGTCTGCCACCACCACCATCCAGGACCTCCCCCTTCCAGTCCCGTCCACTTCCCACTGACCTCTAGGATGGTGACATTGTGGCCAATCGTCACAGTGGTGGTGATGACCAAAGGCGTGGGAGTCGGAGGCAGATTTGACGCTGCCGTCTCTGTCTTGGGGATGTCGGTGGAGGTCTGGAGCAGGGATGGAGAGAGAGAGGGATGGACAGGGGTTCAGGTCAATAAAGACAAAAGGGAGCTGGCCGGTTAGCTCACTTGGTTAGAGTGTGGTGCTGATAACGCCAAGGTCAAGGATTCAGATCCTCTTCCCAGCCAGCTGCCAAAAAAGGGGGGGAAATAGACCAAAGAGAGGCAAAGAAGGAGACAGGCTTTGCCCCCATGCAGAGGGACGGAGAAGGATTCTCAAAGAACATCGGGGGACAGTGGAGGCCAAGGAGCACAGGCTGGACCAGGGCAGCCAGCAGGGGGAGCTGACATGTGTAGAGGAGGAGCAGAGGCCTGGGCCAGGCCCTGGAGGCCTGCAAGGCAGAGCGGGGCTGTCTCCAGAGTCCAGTGGTTAAGGTCAAGGGCTAGCACTCAGGGCCAGACTCCCGGAAGCCTATCCCACATGTCCTCTCCCAAGCCAGAGTTCAGTGGTCAGCCAGCCAGGCCACAATCAGAGAGGGAGTGTCCTTCTGGCCTGGACAGCTGCAGAGGAACTGGATCAAGGCAGAAGAAGGTGGTGGGAACCCAGGTGAAGGGTCAGGGCTGAGGAAAGGGCTCAGAAGGGGCACACTACTCCTGGTGTCCATGTTCGGGGCCAGAAAGATCTGGAACTGAGATTTAGTGCAACCAGTGACCTCCCTTCCCCAACCAAGGACCCACACCAATGACTCCTACCCAGTGACCCACCAGCAAATGACCCACATCAACAGACCCCAATTATTCCTACAACCAGTGACCCATAAGTGATTACCCCCCACAATTAATGACTCCTGTTAATGGCCCTAACCAGTTACTGTCCCATCCAGTGACCTTTCCAACCAATGCCCCCAACCAGTGACACCCCTCCTAATTAGTGACTCCCCAACTTAATAAGACCCACCAGTGACCCCTAATCCATTACTTCCCCAACCAGTAATTCTTCAACAACAAATATCCATAAGCGATCCCAACAAATGCTCCCCACCAATGACCCATCAATGACGTACTAACTAATAACCCCTTAGGGACTCCCAAACTAATGACTGTATCCATGACTCCAAAAATCACTCCTCCAACTAGTGACCCCAATTGGTAATCCCTCTATGCCTTCCAATTAAGGATCCTCCACCAACAACCCCCCAGTTAATGGCCTCCAACCATTAACCCTAAACTAAGGACATCAGTTACACCAACAGTGGGTTCCATCGATGACTGCCAACAGCAATCCCAACTAGGAATACTCCAAACATTGACCTCAACCCATATTTCCCTCAGTGATCCCCCAACTAGCAATCCCTATCAGAGAGGCCAAAGAGAGCTCCCAGCTAGTGACTCTCTTCAATGAATAACCTTCACCGATGACCCCAACAGTGAACCCCAAACAAAGACACACTAACTAATAAACCCATCATTCACCCTAATTAATGACTCCCCTTAAACAGTAGCCTACATCTGGGCATGCCCCCTCCCTCCAGCCCCCCAGGACTGAAAGTTAGGGGGGCAGAGATGGGAGAGCTCATAAGACAGGACCACCCCCCATCCTGACAGTCATCAGTCAGCTGAGGAAGTCAGAGCTCAGGGACTGGAGACAAAGACCACAGATGAGGGCCAGAGAGCAGTGGGTATCTGAGGCCGGAAATCAGGTGGTCAAGAACAAAAGTGAGAGGTCGCTGGTCCCTTACCTGGTTCTCAGGAGGTGGTCTCAAGGTCGAAGCTTCCCTGTTCTTCTTTTTCCTGCCCTTTCCCTTGCGACCTCGCCCTTTTTTCTTCCCTTTTCCCTTCCCCTTGCGTCGTCGGGGAGGAGGGGTTTCTGTCTCACCCTGGGGGGCCTGGGAAGAGGGCTTCCATCAGTTCTAGAGCATCCCCGGGTTAGAGACTGCATCTCTCAGATCACCTGGGGCCATGCTGGTGCATGGTCCATTGGTCCTGCGTTTTGAAGCCAAGCCCTACGACCTGGTGTCAAGGTCACTCATTTATGTGAGCTGAGAGGTCAAGGTCTCTTGTGACTGGGATCTGTTTGAGGTCAGGGGTTACTCAGCCCTTGCTTGGGGGTCAGAATTCACCCCTTCCTGGGATCTGGCACCAGGCATGACTGAGTCTGTGACCTCAGGTCAGGAGTAACACAGCCCCTCACTCACCCCTGTGGTTATGGGATCCAGGTTGTCACAGCCAGGGAGGTACTGCTCACAGGCCTGGAAGGCAGCCTGAGGATCCGGGCTTATCAACAGCTCCTGAATGTCTCCCTGGGAGAGGGAGGGTAGGGAAAGGGGGACAGAGATTGACTCTGACCCCAATTCCCTGGCATAGCCCTGCCCAACACCTGGCACCCCGCCTCAGTGTTTCCCCACCCAGAGCACCCTAAGTTTAAGGAGGGGTCACAGCCCCAACCACCTCCCTACCCCCTGTAACTAAGAGAAGGGAAGATCCTATATCAGGGTCACAAAGTCACAGCCACCAATCTCACCCCACAACATCTGTCCCAACAAAGGTGCACTTGTTTCTTTGCTCTCGGGCACATGGTGAGCAGCTACTGTGTGCCAAGTGCCCTTCAAGATACTGAGGATAAGGAAGACACAGGTGACACACTTCACAATCACACATACCACAGCCACCAACAACGGTCACCACACTAAAAACACACTTGTCACAGCCGCATAACACTGTGCCTCGCCGGTCCCCAATGTCACAACCACCCTGCACACAATCTCAAACCATCACAGCAACCAACACCGTCTCAGGTCACAGTCTCAGTCACACACCACAGCAGTGTCCTCCCTCAACGGGCCACGCACGCGCCATCACACATCGCTGCCTCTCACAGCTCTACAATCTCCCAATGGCACACCGCAATGATGCACCCAAGCATGGGACTCCCTTCCCTCAGCTTCCTGGGACTAGGTTGAAGCCTGACATCTCCCTTCTCCAGATTTAGGCTGTGGACACAACTTCCCGCCCTCTGCCTCAGTTTCCCCTATCACTGAACTCCTACCTTGAAAGTCTCTTCCCAGGGGTGCTGGGTCCCCAGCACGGTGAGTCCAGCTGTGCTGATGAATGGAGACCCCTGGCCCAACACAGATGGCTGAGGCACACAGTCAGTCACCAGGGTCACTATTCCACCATCTATGCTGACTGCCACACGGTGCCACCTGCAATGGGAATAGCCTCAGTGGGGGTGCTTCTCACCCCACCCCTCCATGGCCCCCATTCACCCTCCCTTATGCTCACCTGCCATCTGTGAGGTTGACCTCCTGGGGGAGGGGGCTGAAGGGGCCCCCCAGGAGGCCCAGAGATGGCCCCAGTGCCAGGCCCAGCTGCCGGCCACCCTTCTCATCGTAAATGGATAGAAGGACAGCCTGATTGGCTGACTGGCCCCGCAGCGTGATCAACACGGAGAAGTTCTCAGGAAAGTGCCCATCTGGGTGGGCAGAGGGAAGAGAGTGGCTCAGATGGCCCCACTGTGACCCACGCTTCCTCCCCAGGATGACCTCCAGCCCCTCCTGCCCCAACTCACCTGGAAAGAGCTCCCACGTGGGGACGCTGAGCACACTGGCCTCGCCCACCCTGAATGCCCGATCGCCCTCTGGAGCCCTCTGGGGGCAGAAGCCAGGCCCCTCGGGGACCCCAGCCTGGCCCCCCCGCAGGCCCAGGGCCTTCAACACATCCACAGGTTCTGCTGCGGAGAGAAGCCAGGTGGAGGGTGCAGTTAGAACAGCCCAGGACTCCATGCTGGTGGCCCAGGTTTGGGGCCCAGCGCCCCGCCCCCACTGTGTTTGTGGCTCAGGAGGAAGGAGCAGGCCTGGGACCAGCAACTCCCCCCCACCCCCACTACTCCACAGATGTTCCGGCCTCATCCGCCTGTTGACTCCTGTTTTTTTCCCTTAGTTTTTTGGTGAGAAAAAAGCTGACCTAGTTCTGGGATGAATCAAAACTTCCTGGCTTGAGCCCCAGAGCCAGACAGTCCCCTTCTCCCCACTCCCCCACGCCGGCTCCCTGGGGCTGCTTCCCGCCCGCCTGGAGCCCCCTTGCCAGGGGAAACCCATGTGGAGAGGAGGGGCTCCTTTGTGGGTCCCTCCGCCATTTCCTCCCTCTGACCTCCTCCCTGACTCTCGCCCCTGACCCCTCCCTTTGACTACTGCCATTTCAGATCTCCCCCCTCGGGCTACTGTTCCTCTGACCATCCCCAGTCACTTCTCTTTCTGGTCTCCTTCCTCCGCCTGACCCCAACCTCCTCCGTCTGACTACCCTCTGACCTCCGACCTCTGTCTATGCCAGTCTCCTCCATCTGACCTCCTGCCTCTGACCCTCTCCCTCTCTCATCCCAGCAAAAGTAGGGACTCGTCTGGTCGAACCAGATCCTAATCTAGGCCATCCTACCAGCCCCACCCCAGGCAGCCCGGCCAGTGCTAAGTGGAACCACATGGCTTGGGCAGGGGTGGGTGGGGGCCCGAAGCCCCTGCCTGATCTCCCCTCCCCTGCTCTCGGCAGACTGTCCCACTGACCCCCTGCCCCAGCCTCTTGGCAGGAGCTAGATTCTGCTGAATCTGCCATGACCTCACCCCCGGGGGCGGCTCTGCTAACCTCACCATTGGGAGCTGGAGTGGGGGGTTCAGGCTTGGGGGAGGTGGGGGCTTGGATGAGGAAACCCCATCCCAGCTCTGCCTGGGTCAGACCCCTCATTCTCCAGATTCCACTGAGCCCTGTCCCAGCCTCTGTTCCCTCTTGTCCCCCAAGTCCTTCTGCTCTTTCTTTTTCTCTCCTCTCTACCTCCCCACCCTCTCTCTGTCCCACTTTCTGCACTGGTCTTTCCAGGTCTTTCTCTGTGTCCAACTCTGAATCAATCTCTCTCTCTCTCTGGCTCTATCTCTTGGTATTTGCCTCTCTCTCTCCCCCCAATCCCCCTCAACCCCACCACCACTCCCAGGCCCCATCTCTAATTGCCTGTTCTGTGGTGGGGCTGTCATTAAGAGTCATTTGGGTTACAGCCCCCTGGGATCAGATCTGGGCTCCCAGGCTCTGCTAACCACAAGGGTCACTCCCCCTGGAACAAGCATCCCAGCTGCCCCCTGTCCCCTGAGATCCATGACCTCACCCAGCATGGCAGTTCGTACCCAGCCCAGACCCCAGCCTCTGTGCAATGGGAAGGGGTCTCCCTGCAGCACTGTTCATTCATGTTTAACAAATCCTTCCCAGCATCTAACCCAAAGGTCCCCTGCTTCAATCTTGTGTCCCTTCTGCAATGACCTTTCAGAAACTGACTGCCCTTTCTTTGCATGACTGGCTTTGTGACAAGGAGACACACAAGAGGCATTGAGTTCTGCCTGCAGGGCCAGGGGGTGCGGGTCTGTCAGGGGCCCAGCCCACCCTTCCCCCACACACTCTCCCCTGCACTGGTCAAGACCCCCAGGGAGATCTGGGGTGGGGTCTAGGATGTGGATGGAGGCAGGCAGAGACTAGACTGGGACATGGCTGGAATCCTCCAGGTGTGTGGGAAAGCGTAGGTGTAAATGTGTGTGCAAATATGTGTATGTGCATGAGATTGTGTAAGTGTGGGTGACTGGATGTACCAGGGAATGGCTGGGCGTGAGTTGTTGAGGTGCCAGTGTTAGTATTTGCCCCATGATGGAGGGATTAGGTGCAGTCTTTTGACATGTGGCTGTGTGTCCTCATGACTGGGGACCCTGGCAGTAACACTGCTGTCGTGCAGGCTGCACAGGTAGGTCTGTGATTGTCATAGCTCAGACTCCCGATTGGGAAGCGTGGTTCTATATGACAGTGTAACCAAGTCAGAGAGTGGATGACTGGTTGTGAATGTTGACCGTGTCTGTATGGATACCAGGGGAAGCCTGTGTGAGAATTTGAAAGTGTAGGAGGGTGACAAAAGCTGTGACCTTGTGGCGGGTGGCTGACGGGGTTGCCAGGGCGTGGGCTCTGTGTTTCACATTCCTGGTGCCCCAGGGGGCTTATATGCTCAATGGATGCCCGAGATTGCACGACCATGTGCATGTGTAAGCGTGGGAATGGGGCATAGGCCAATTTGGGATTATCCACTTGGGCAGGCACCTCCCTAGGCTCAAGAGAGAGTGTGAAAGTGTGGTGTGTGGGTGTGTGTTGGGGGGACTGAGCTCACCTTAGAGAGGGATTCCCGGAGGAGCCTAGCCTGGGGTCGCTCAGACCAGGGAAGCCCCGTCGTCCACCACTTGAGAAACTACGACGTCCCCCTACCCCCGGGGCTCCCCCCACCCCGATCCCGCAGGGCGGGGCGCGGCGCCCGGCCAGATGCGCGCAGCTGGGCATGCGTCAGCGCTGAGTCACCCGTCCTGCGGCCACCGGGACCCCTGGGGGGCCCCTGAGAAATTCCTCGGGAAAAACACCCCAGGCTCGCGCAGCTGGGGGGCGGGGGGGAGGAACTTCCACTCCCGCCCCGCCCCGCCCCGCCCCGCGCCCCGCCCCGCCGCGCCCCTCACGGCGGCCCTCCCGGAGGCCCTGTCCATGGTGCTGATTCCAGCTCTGGGGCGCTCGGGGTGGGGGGAGGGGCCGAGGGGTCGGGGGACGGGAGGTGGGCGTGCGCCAATTGGGGGCAGAGGAAAAGAGGGGAATGGGGTGCAGCCATGTGGGGGGACACAAACAGAGCTGTGGACCCCCCAAAAGCCCCCTCCCGTATTCGCCCCCACTCGCCCTCCTTCACTCGGAATCAGCCACTCGTGCCCTCATGGGCAATTATTTACACCCCCAAATTACAACCACGCTCCTCATAGGCTCACCCAGAGACACACAATTCCATCCTAACATACACACAGCTGTTCTCAAAATCAGCCTTAGACACAGACACACACTTGCACACTGACATCTCACAACACACACCCTCCCAGGGACCGCCCTGTCACCCATATTCATACAATCACCGTCGACCCCCACCCCCGAGCACACACACGATTTCACTCCAAATGGCTGCACACCCATTGCTCCACACACACACACACACACACACACACACACACGCACACACGCCCATAAGTTGCATTCATTCCCACGCACCCGCTAGTAAACACTGTCACACGTTTTCCCGCCCTCCCCTCAGCTGTCACACCCACAAATCACCCAGAGGCGGACACTCGCGTCCTCACACGGCACCGTGGCCCCATGCAACGCGCACGCCCCTCCATGCACGCCCCCCATTCCCGCCTCCACCCTGTCTTTTGGGCCTCCCTGGGTCCTGCACCCGGGTCCCATGTCCTCCCTCCCGTCTCACCGGCCTGCGTCCAGGGAAGAAGCTGCAGCGAGGCCAGGAGCAGGCAGAGGCCGGCCCGCGGCTGGCCCAGGCCCCGGCGGCTCCGCATCCCAGCGGGGCCCACGCGCAAGGCGGGGACCGGACGGGGCGGCTGCGGGGCGCGGCGACTCCACGGGCTCGGCGCAGTCACGCTCGGCCGCCGGCTCCACTCGGGATCGGCAGGAGACTGCCCGAGACCCCGCCCTGGCCTCGCCCTGCGCTCCAGCGCCCGGGCTAGGCGGGGCTCGCCGGAGGGGGGTGGGGGGGTGACAGCTGGTGGGGGGAGTTGGGAAAGTTTGTGCTGAGCGCTGATTGGCCGGCGCGGGGCGGAGCCCCGGGCCGGGAGCGGGGCCGTTCTTGCCCTAGTCCGCAGTGGAGAAGGGTCACTCCCATCCAGCCCTAGAATTCGGGGTCCCAGCCTTACCCCAAACCCTTTCCTCCTAGCAGGCCCCTCAAAGGAGATCTTAGCCTCATTTAAAGCTCCAGCCTCTGTCTAGGCCCTGGAATTAGGAGGAGGTACAGCTTTACACCAAATCCTTTCTGTCTCGCTCAGGCCCCCAAATGGGGTCCCAGCCTCACCCCACGTTGTCACCCACCTGCCCAGACCCACAAGAGGAGGTACCAGCCTCACCTCAAAGCCCTCCCTTCAGGTCCCTAAGTAAGGGGTCCTCATATCACCTCCAGCCTCACCCCAGATCCCAAAATGGAGTTCCCAGACTCACCCCAAATACTCCTCTCTCCACCCAAGTTCCAGAATTCAGCTTCCTGGCCCACCCCTAAACTCTCACCATAGATTCCAAAATGCAGTTTTTGCTTTCCCTCCAAACTCTCAGTTCTCAAGTAAAGGGTCCCACCTCCACCCCTAGCCGTCATGTCCTTCCCCCTCTTCTGGTATCCAAATAAATGCCCTAGCTCCAGTCTCAAATCCTCACACAAGTCCCCATCAGATGAGGGAGTCTGGCCCTACCCTAAAGCAGGGCACGGCCACCAGGAGGGAAGGGGTGAATTCCTGCCTTTCCTGGGCTGAAGCAGAGGCCCCCACCTTCTACCCCTCACCATGAAAAGGCCCCAGGGGGTCGGGTAGAGCTTCTGTGTAATTGCACAAGTGCAGACACGCAGGATGTGAAGGAAATTCCCCAGGGAGGAATCAAAGGGGCGGATCCTGCACCCTGCACTGTCCCCCAACTGAGAAGGAGACTCGAGGGCAGTGCCTGCTCCCAGCCTCTGGCTCCTCCTCAAACAAAGAGTCTTTGTGTCCCTGGAGAGGAGCGAGTGGGGCCTCTGGCCTGAGGGGGAGATGGGGGCCCCCCCGGGGTGGGAGACAGGAGAGAGAATCTTCTCTAAGTGGCTCCTCCCTTCTCTCCAGGGACATCTGAGGCTGAGATATCTCCAACTAAAAGGCTGTCACAAAAGTCCTGCCTTGTCCTGCCTTGCTGAGAAGTTCTTCCTGTAGCCTAACTCTGTCTTCAGTTCTGCACCCATTCCCTCTTGGAAAGGACCCTGGACCCACACTCTGTAGCCTTCTTTTGCTCTCTCCCTCCAGTCAGAGATTCTTACAGACAGTAAGAGAATGTCCCCACTCATCCCTCACACTCACTGAAACTCTCCCTGGCCCTGAATAATTAACAGCCATAATAAAAACAAAAATTTTAAAAAGCAGTCATAAGCATAGCAGGTGTGGAGAAGAAATTTTTGACAGATAAAGGGAATAGGATGTAAAGAGTTGAAGAGATTCCCCCAGGTACCTCGTCAGAGTCAGTCCAGAATTGGGGTCTCCCCGGGGCCTTGCAAGGGGTCAGTGGGAGGATGCTTGGGAAGGAGCAGATGAGCCAAGGGTGGATGGCAGAAGTCAGGTGCTGCCAGCCGAGGTCACGCGTCCAAACAGGGAATCAACATGGCTGCTGCTCCCCGGACTGTGCTGATCTCGGGCTGCTCATCAGGAATTGGCCTGGAGCTCGCAGTGCAGCTGGCTCGTGACCCCAGGCAACGCTACAAGGGTAAGAGGCCCAGGGCAAGGTAGGGGTGGGCATGACTTCTGGGAACCCTCATCCTACACCATCTCCTCTAGCCCGTCCCTTCCAGCTGCACTTGCAGGCTTGGGGAGGACCCAAGACACATGGGGGGGGGGGAGTCCCTTTTCCACCTCTCCCTTCACGAATCATCCCCTCATCCAACAAATATTTCTTGAGCACCTACTGGGTGCCAGGCACTGTTCTGGGTGCTGGAAACACAGCTGTGATCAAAATAGACAAAAATCTCAGCCCTGCATAGTGGTGTAGTGGGGGAGGGGAGAGAGAACAGACAATAAACAGATAAAAAGAAATTGTAAGTGAGTGGATGTCTGAAGGTAATAAGCGCTAAGACACAAAACAAAACAAGGGGACAGTGGTCAAGGGTGGGGGAGGGATATTTTTAGAAGGGCTGGTCTGAGAAACCTTCTCTGAGAAGGTTTCACTTGGGCATTGCCTAGGATGGAATAATTACCTCCCTGACACTGGCTCCCCTACTTGTCCCCAGATTACTGCTCCAAGATAAGCCTCTTAAGTGCCCATGACCTTGGGAGTTTGAGGGGGGGCGCCTATAGGGCTAGGGACTTGCCTGTCTATGACTCTGGAGTGAATTGCCCTGACCTGCACCCTAAGCAGTCCTGAGAACCCCTGACCCAGAGCAGGCTGGAGTCGAAGTGGGCAAAAGGCTGTTACTTAAGAGGAGGCTGCTGGGGGGATGGCATCATCCCAGTTGGCAGGGCTGCTTCTCCCAGCCCTCTGCCCTCTGTCTTAGAGACGTACACATCTTTGGGTGTGAGAGTTTGAATTCCTGTGTGCAGGGAAGAACTTGTGTCCCTGTGGACTACTGATGGTGTTTATGCTAGAGGGTGCATTCTAAATGTTTTGCATCTAGTAAATCATGTAACCCTCACAACGCCCATGTGGGGTGGGTACTATCATTCACCCCACTTCAGAAATGAGGAAACTGAGGCACAGACTGTCAAAGGTTATTTGCCAATGCCACCCAGCTGGAAGATGACAGAGCTGGGATTTGAACTCAAGCAGCCCAGGCCCTGGGTCCCTGCTTGTCACTATACTGCATATAGATGCAAGAGGCCATTCATCTGCAATCTGTGAATTACACAGGCCCACAGACAATGAGCAAATGCCGCAAGGTCTGTGCTTGGGTGACTGTGGGCACATGCATGGAGAGGTATGCAAACTTGTAGATAGAGTGTATCTAGTGAGGCTGAGCTTAAGAACATGATCTTAGCACAAACACACCTTCAAATCTCAGTTCTAACACTTGTTAGGGGTGGGAGAGTCAAGGAACTTCACCTTGCTGAGTCTCAGTTTGTTCACCTGTATAATGGGGATAATAACTTTAACCATCTGTTCTAGTTACGATTGCTAAAAAAAAAAAAATCACACTAAAACTTGTGGCATAAAACAACTGCAATCCCTTGTTTTTCACTCATGGTTTACAGAGTCATGAATTCAGGAAGGGCTCAGCTAGGCAGGTCTGGCTCAAGGTCAAGGGCTGCAACTAGAACAGTGGGGGCTGGACAGGCATCTCTCTCCCTCCCAGTAATCTCAGGGCTTCTCCATATGTCCCTCTGTCTCAGATAGCTTGGTCTTCCTCGCAGCATGGTGGCCTCAGGACACATGAGCTGCTACATGGTGGCTGAAAGCTTCAGGAGTGATTATTGCAGGAAGCAATGTAGAAGTTGCAACACCTTTTCTGACCGAGATTCAGAAACCACACAGCATCACCCCCATTGGTTCCCAGCTAGTCATAAGATTGAGGGGAGGGGAATTAGCCTCTGTATCCTGAGAGAGTGGCAAGATTTCAGGAGAACATATGGGATGGAAGATATTGTTGCGGTCATCTGTGAAAAATAAGTCAGTGACCTAATTCACAGGGTTCTCGTGAGTTAGAGATAGTGCTTAACACAATGCCTAGCACATAGTAAGTGTTCAGTAAATTGGGACTTTTGTTGATTATATAAATGTGGCTAGTCACACTGGAGTGTGCAAATATGCACATACATATGTTGGCTCTTGTCTGTATGCATTTTTTTCTCATGGCAATCTGTGTTATATTTATGTATTCTATTGTCTTATTTACTAGGCTATGAGTTCCATGAAGGTAGAGACTTTATCTTATTTCATGTGATAGTGTTAGTATGTAGAATAGGGTATAGTGCATAGTAGATGCTCAATAAATGTTTGTTGGATAAATGAATGAATGGATGGTGGGTGGGTGGATGTAGAGATGGATGAATGGTGGACTAATGGGTAAGTAGATTTGTGAATGAATAGATGGAGGGATGGATGAATAGGTGGGTGGAAGGGTGGGTGGATGAATGGATGGATGACAGGGTGGGTGGACGGGTAAGTGGATGGATAGATAAATGGATAGATGAATAGGTAGGTGGATGTGTAAGTGGATGTGTGGATGAATAGATGGATGGATGGATGAATGGGTGGGTGGGTAAGTGGATGGATAGATGGATGGATGGACGAGTGGGTAGGGAGGTGCATGGATAGATGTGGGTACATGTAAATGTGTGAACACAGGTGTGCATTTGTTGAGTGTGTCATGAATGTGAGTGTTAAACTTGTGGGTCTTCTTCCCTCTGTGGCTGCTCATGCAAAGTCACAAAAATATGCAAGCCCACACAGAGAAAAGGAGCCCAATGCCTGTCCCAGCTCTGCTCTCTGCCCCCAGTGGTGGCCACCATGAGGGACCTGGGAAAGAAGGGACCACTGGAGGCAGCTGCTGGGGAGGTCCTGGGGCAGACCCTCACCGTGGCCCAGCTGGACGTGTGCAGCGATGAGTCAGTGGCCCAGTGTCTCAGCAGCATCCAGGGAGGGGAAGTGGACGTGCTGGGTGAGATTTGCATACCCTGGGGACACTCATTACCTCCCTGGTATAAGCATAGACTCGCAACACAGCAAGATCTGAGCACCAGCCCTCTTGCTTCACCAGCAACCTCTGACCCTGGACAAAAGGGTAGACCAGTTGGCAAATATCCCGGAATGCCAGCTAACTTATTAGAAATATTAGAAATAAACTGAAACCTGGGGGTGGGGTGGGTTTTATGGAATAGAAGTTCTCACATATGGAGAAAACCATATGTGGTTGGGAAAATTTGATGAGTCACTTGGGGAAGGGATCATGATGAGGAAAAAGTCATGGTCCCTAAACCTTCCTTAGAGGGTAGGTGTGGTTGTTTTGATGCAATTTTGGGTCAGAGTTGAATTGCTCATGCATTAAAGGGGATGCTGTTCCCAGGGGCCCTATCCCCCACCCAGGACTCAGGGTCCCCTTAACAAATGCTACACTGTGCTTAAAGATCATCAAGGCTCCAAATTTGTCTACTCAAGATACCTTGGACTAGCCCCAGACTTGGAGTTGGGGGTGAGGTAATTCAAAGCATGTCCCATAAGAGTGACACTAGAAGAGTTGAGTGCCTTCACAGTAACCCTCAGCGCCCCCTTCCTTAGTGAATAATGCTGGAGTGGGCCTGGTGGGGCCCCTGGAGGGGATTAGCACAGCTGCCATGCAGAACGTCTTTGACACCAACTTTTTTGGGACTGTCCGTCTGGTCAAAGCTGTGCTTCCAGCCATGAAGAGGAGGCGACAGGGCCACATTGTGGTGGTCAGCAGTGTCATGGGGCTGCAAGGTGAGCCCTGGAGACTCACTCCTGGAAATTCCCCCCGTGTCTAGCCCTCCCCAGACTGGAAGGATGGCAAATAGGTTTTAGGTCATATTCCGAATGATCCTGGAGAGCTGTACTGAAAGGATTCTAAAGCTCAGAAGGAGAAAGTATGGGGATAGATTAACTATGTCTGCCATGGTATAAGAATAGGCAGTGATGGTATACATGTCTTAACAGCTATCCACATCCCAGCCTCAACCCCACTTCTGGATACCCTCCAAAATCTGTCCCAACCACCCTCCAAAACCCAGAGGAACATCAAAACTCTTTCTCCTGAGACTCCTCCTTTCCAAACACCACCCCACTAGGCCCTAGAGATGTCTGGATTCAGGTCTCTGAGGCTCAGGAGAAAAAGAGCAATGATTGATTAGCAATGTCTGCTATGGACTTACTCTGGAGGTCTCCTACTTGCCATCCCTGCTCCTGGGTCTTTCCTCCTTGGACCCCTGTAGACTCCCTTTCTCCCCCTGGAAATTTCCTGGGGTCTTCCCCAATCCTCAGCAGTCACTTAAGGATCCATCCTACTTGTCACCCTGCCATCGAGAAACTGCATCTACTAGGAATGACAAGGGCCCTACTGATGAAGCTTTTCCCAGGGACCCTGGGGATCCCTTACCCAGGTAGCCTAGGGGGTTAGAGAATGAAGGGAAATAGGGGGTTTCCTGGGACTAGGTACAGCTGGGAAGAGGTGGCACCTGGAACCCCAGGACAAGCCTATCCTGACCCTAAATTCTCCCATCCCACAACGCCATTCACCCATCACATTGGTGCTAGATATCCCTCCTTCTGATCCTCAAATCCTCTTTGCTCTGTCTCCCAAAGACCCCATCACTCTGGGACCCACAAAGCCCATCACCCAGACCACCCCAAAAGTCCTCCTCCTTCCAATCCTCTCAGGTGTCGTCTTCAATGACATCTATGCAGCCTCCAAGTTTGCCCTGGAGGGATTCTTTGAGAGCCTCGCTATCCAGCTGCTCCAATTCAACATCTTGTGAGGCGGGCACTTGGGCACAGAGGGGGATGTGGAGTCAGTGGCAGGAAATGGAATCAGTATAGAGGGAAACAGAGGCATTGGAAGGGGACAGAGCAGTAACTGCAGATAGGGCAGTGATAAGAAAAGGCAGTGATGGGAAAATAGAAGCAGTGGAATGGGATGGGGTGGGGGCAATGATGGGGGGAATTGGGAGTGAAGAGGAAAGGGGGGTAGTAATGGGCAAAATGGGGCAGTGAGTGGGTTGGGGCACCAGACCCACTCCCCCGGCCCCTGTCCCCAGCATCTCCCTGGTGGAGCCGGGTCCAGTGATCACTGAGTTTGAGGGGAAGCTCCTGGCGCAGGTCTCTGCAGCGGAGTTTCCAGGCACCGATCCTGAAACGCTGTGCTACTTCCGGGACCTCTACCTCCCAGCCTCCAGGGATCTCTTCCGCTCCGTGGGACAGAGTCCACAGGCCGTGGTCCAGGTGGGTGGGGACCCACCGCAGCAAGACATGGGTCTCGTTTGGGGGGAGGAGACTCTCTGGGTCCCAGAGCTCAGGGCTCCACCCCACAGGCCATTGTCAAGGTCATCAACTCGTCCCGACCACCCCTGCGCCGACAGACCAATGTTCGCTACAGCCCGCTGACCATGCTCAAAGCTGTGGACCCCTCCGGTCGCCTGTATGTGCTAAGCAGCCACCGCCTCCTCTTCCGCTGGCCACGCCTCCTCAACCTTGGCCTTCGATGCCTGGCCTGTGGCTGCCTCCGATCCCAAGTGTCACCCGACCCTCCCCACCCCTAAACAGCCTGGTCTTTTGAATCCACACTGGACTCAGTGGGCCATACAGACTCTTCATTCATTCATTTAGCAAACTCTGCCTCACCTGTTCTGTTCCTGAGCATTACCAGGACCCCAGAAAGACCTCAGCCTCAAGGCATAGACACCTCCATGATCAGGCCTGGAGCAGAGAGACCCCAGGACCCTGGACTGAGGAACCCAGAGCAGGAAGCCAAAGCTGTGTCTGGGAAGTCAAGGGAGGCTTCCTGGAGGAGGGGGCATTGTCATCGATCTTGAAGAACAAGACAAATTCTGCCTCATTCAACCTCATGACTTCAATAACCTGAACCTGGGAGTACAGGAATGTTCCAGAACCAATACCCTCCCTCCTCGTCCCCCCAGCATACACCCAGAGCTGGGTGGACCAAGGGATCTTCACATTCCTGGTCACACACCCTATCAGCAAAATGTGTTTTTGCACACACACCGACAGTTTAGTTTTTCCATTAAATATGTATTTATAACCACAAGCTGTAGTTATATTATTATACTTAATAAAACTTAATTTTTTAGACTTAAATAAAAAATTAAAAGGCAATAAGTGTTCCCCCTGAAGCTCCCAAGTTGGTGTTCCTGAGTATCCTGGCCCTCATCCAGAGACCTCAGAAGCAAATGGACTCTGGCTTTAAATGCTGGCTCTGCTCTTGCTTGCTGGGTCACTCTGGGCAGGTGACTGCCTCATCACATGCTCTGTAAAGCAGGCTAGCAATAACGCATGCTGAAATGACAGGAAAAGTCCCCTTCACTGTTCCATTTCACTTGAAATTCACTTGTGATTGATGTTCAGCTACTACCTTTGAATGCCAGTCTCTGGGAGAAGTCTTATTAGTGTCATTTCATCCACCTTGCAGCCTTACAAGATGGAGTTACCCATAATCTCCTGCAGTAGATTGAATGGCCCCCCAAAGTCACTAAAGCTTAATCCTCATTGTAACTGGTGAGGGTGGGAAATCCTATTATGGTCATTGAAAGGTGGGGCCTTGAAGAGGTGATTGGATTCTGATGACCATGCCCTAATGAATGGATTGATAATGGTGGTCATGGGCGTGGTTCTGAGGGCTTTAACAGGAGAGCACATGCGAGTCTCTCTCTTCTCTGCTCCACTCTTTTCTGCCGTGTAAGACCCCTGCATTGCTGTAAAGCCCCTACCCAAGAAGATCCTTACCACACATGTTCTCTGGACGTTAGACTTCCCAGCCTGTAAGCAATAAATTTTTTTTCTTATAAATCACCCAGTTTGGGTATTTATGTTATAAGCAACAGAAATGGGCTAATACACCTCCCCAGTTCACAAATAAGAAACCAAGGTTGGGGGAGTAGAGGAGATGGTGAGAATTGAACCCAGATCTGTTCAGCTCCCAAGCCCATGTCATGTTCAGTCTGTGCTGGTCTTCAGGGGTCTCTAATGGCCTCTTCTAGGAAAAAGGAAACAGTCTGAGGTCCTACAAAGATGTCTCTTCAAGTCTGTGCAGAGATAATGGAGGCTACTTTTGCTCAGTATTTTTTGTCAAATTCACCCCTCCCCCAGCCCCTATATAGGATTTTTGAAGCAATGTTGGAATACCTGCAAAAGAATATATGAAATTAGATAGCAGTTGCTGTAGATTGGATGCCCCCCACCCCCACTCCACCACCTGCCCCAACCTCATTGAGGCTTAATCCTCATTGTAACTGGTGAGGGTGGGAAATCCTATTATGGTAATTGAAAGATGGGGCCTTGAAGAGGTGATTAGATTGTAGGACTGTGCCATAGTGAATGGATTAATAATGGTGGTCAGGGGCGTGGTTCTGAGGGCTTTAAAAGGAGAGTGCATGAGGAGGGTGGTCTCTCTCTGCTCCACCATTTTTACAGTGTGATACTCTGCCATCACTGTCACCATCACCAAGGCTCTCACCAGACGTGTTCCCTGGACTTTGGGCTTCCCAGCCTCAGAAACTGTAAGCAATAAATTTCATTTTCTTATAAATCATCCAGTTCTGGGTATTTTTTTAAATGAGCAACAGAAACAGACTAATACAGTGGTAATGGTTGCACAACCTTGTGAATATACGAAGACCCACTGAATTGGGCACTTTGAAGTGGCAAATTATATGGTGAAAGTTAATGGTGAATTATATCTTAATAAAAATTAACTTTAAAAAAAAAATTTTTTTTTCTTTTTAGTGGTTGGCCAGTACGGGGATCCAAACCCCTGACCTTGATGTTATAACACCATGCTCTAACCACTTAGCTAACTGGTCAGGCCCCCCCAAAAATATTAAGCACATGTGTGCTGGAGGTGTTCGATTTGCCCCAGCAGCTCACCTGCAGATTACGTCAACCGACTTCCTCAAACTTTGGCTTCTTTTTAGGTTGGGTTCTACCAATGGGAGGCACCAGCAGATCAGAGAAAGACCAGGGTCTCACCCCAAAGGCCTCCACTGAATTGTGTCCAAGATTTCCTTGCTTTTTAAAAAATTCCCTTAACTATATTATTTTATATATTTATTATTTTGGCAGCTGGTCAGTATGTGGAACCAAACCCTTGACCTTGGTGTTACAAGGCTGTGCTCTAACCAACTGAGCTAACAGACCAGCCCAACTAAATTATTTTAAAGGAAAAACTTATCTCCCTGCTGAGAAGTCATCATCATCATCCTAAGTAGAAGCTGTACTCACTATTTATTTGCAGGTGAGATGTACAGTGGGGAGTGGCGGATTTGGTGGGGGGACGTGATTGAACCTGGGGCTTTAGCTGCTGTCCTGCACCCCCATCTTGTTCCTCTCTATTCTCCAAGGTTGATGATGCCATAAGCCCCCAGCATCCATCCCATAAATTGCTTTGCTGCTCAAAGCACCCTGAGTCGGTTTCTGTTGCATGTAAGAAAGAATCATCATAACTGCAAATGGCAACTATAAAAACAAATGCATGGTTAGAGCACGGTGTTGATAACACCAAGGTCAAGGGTTTGGGTCCACATACTGGCCAGCCACCAAAAAAACATTTTTTTTTTTGCAGTGGGGGTGGGGAGTGGGAGGGAGCTACTATTAAATTGTAGCCTGATGCTATTGCAGACCAATGGAGATCAGCCAACTTTCAAAAGCAGTTAGAGACACGCCACCCTTTAGCTCTTGACTTCTATACTTATGCATCCTTCCCCCAGTCTTCCCCATCTTTGCAAAGATAAGTCTAGTTACTCAGGCCAAAATTCTTGGAGTCACTTCAAGTTCCTCTCTCTCATACCTCGCAGCAAATCTAATAATCCTCACAGGTATGTTCCCTTGACCTACAAAATATATTCATCACCAACCACTTCTCAACACCTTCCCGGCCCCTCACCTGGTCCAGCCAACATCGCTTCTCACCTGGTGTGTTGCACCAGCTCCTACCTCTCATGTCCCTCATTCTGCATCTGCCCCCCTACAATCCATTCTCTTCACAACAGCCCAGAGAATCCTTTATAAAATCTTTTGAATAGGTAAAGCATTCACAATGTTTAAAATAAAGGGGGGGGATATTTATTTTTCTTTTGTTTTGGTTTTGTTTTTGTTTTGGCAGCTGTCTGGTAAGGGATCTGAACCCTTGACCCTGGTGTTATAACACCACACTCTAACCAGCTGAGCTACCTGGCTGGCCCTGGAGGACATATTTTTAAAAAATCAATTCTCCTATCTCCCCCTTTACTTCAACTGTCCACTTCTTGACACCTCACCCCCACCTGTTATAACCTGACTGGGTTTTCTATCCAGATTGTTATGATTATACCAGAAAAAAAAAAAAAAACCTGATGACTTGATAAACAAACATACGGTGGAATATGATTCAGCCCTAAATAGGAAGGGAATTCTGACACATGCTACAACATGAATGAACCTTGAGGACATTATGCTAATTGAAATAAGCCAGACACAAAAGGACAAATACTGTATGATTCCACCCATAGGAGGTCCCTAGAGTCGTCAGATCCACAGAGACAGAAAGTAGAATGGGGGGTGCCAGGGGCTTGGGAGGGAGATAGGGTGTGAGTGTTTAATGGGGACAGAGTTTCAGTTTGGGAACTTGAGAAACTTCTGGAGATGATGGTGGTGATGGCCGCACAGCAATGTGAATAAACTTAACACCACTGAACTGTACACTTAAAAATGGTTAAGATGGTAAATTTTGTTATATACATTTTATCACAATTTTTAAAATAAACAGTATTTTAGTGAAAAAAACTGCATTTGTACTTCTTAAAAAACTTTTTCACTGAAAGTAGCATCCTATACACATGGATGTAAGCTTCAGCTCTGTCCTTGAATAATATACCTTGGAGGATATTTTGTATTAGCCCAAGCAGATGTCTTCATTCTTTTGCAGATCTGCAATATATTCCATTGTGTAGATGAACAGTAATTTATGCAACTCATCCTCTACTGATAGATCTTTGAGCTCTCTCCAATTTTTTGCTGTTATATAAATGGTTGCAATGAATAACCATGTGTGTGCATACATCATTTCAAACATGTGCAAGTGTTTCTGCCATGAGATTACTTGGCCAAATAATCTGAGCATTTGTAATTGTTATGAATATTATCAAGTTCATCTTTATCCTAGATGACCAGTGTGCACACATTAGCTTCATAGCTTCCCCACAACTTCACCATGCAATGTGTTAGCAGTCTTCTGAATTTATGCCAATCTGATGGATAAAAATTGATATATCATATTTAACTTATCTTTCTCTAATTATGAGTGAGGCCAAATGTCTTTTCCTATGTTAAAGAACCTTTTGTGTTTCATTTTTTGTAGATATTCTGATCACACCTTCGCCCACTTTTTTCCCTATTGGATTGTTGATATTTTTATTGTTAATTCCTAGTAACTCTTTACATATTAAGATTAGGAAGTCTGCTATGAAGGGCAAAAATTTTTCCCAATTTGCTTTTTATTTTTTGAACTGTTCTGTAGTGGTTGTTGGCCTTAATGTTTATGTTGTAGAATCATTAGTCTTTTTAATTATTGTTATTTTTTTACTTTTGGATTTCAAGCCATAATAAGAAAAGATATATCCAGACTGATTCTGTTAAAACAGAAAGATAATGTCACTCCTCTTTTCAAAACTCTTCAGTGGCTTCCTGTCTTATTTAGATTCAAATCCATAACTACAAGACCTCCTGGGTGATCTGACCACTGAATATCCATCACTGAATGTCTCCTACTTTCTTTCCATCTCCCACTCCATTCCAGCCACACTGACCTCCAACACTGACTGTTTCTTAAACACTCCACGCACACTCCAACCTCAGGGCCTTCGCACTTACTCTTCCCTCTGCCTAGAATGCTTTTTCCAAATAGCCACATGGCTCCCTCCTTCACCTTCCTCAGGTTTTCAAATGTCACCTCCTCAGAGAGGCCTCCCTGATCACCGCAAGATAGCACCCTGTCACTCTATCCCCTTAACCTGCTTTATTTCCCAACATCCAGACTTTACTACACTTGTTTCTTGTCTGTCTCCACCCACCAGAATGTCAGCTCGATGGGGGAAGGGATTGTTATCTGCTTGCTCACAGCCACATCACTGGTCCCTACAACAGAAGGTGGCCCAGGGTAGGCACTCAATAAACATCTAAGTGAATGAATGAGTGGGTGAATTAATGTGCCAGAAAGAGACTGTCTCCTTGACCTAACAAGAAGGATGTATTTCTTTTTCTTTTTCTGAGTTATTTTTGTTTTGTTTTTGCATTGTTTTTTGTTTGTTTTTCTAAGAAGGAATTTTTTTTTTTCCTGGAGGCTGGCCAGTACCGGGATCTGAGCCTTTGACCTTGGTGTTGTAACACAGCACTGTAACCAACTGATATGACAAGCCAGCCCCTCTAAGGAGGATTTAAAGACCTTTTCAGCTCCACAAACCACGATGCTCCCTTTCTCTTCCATTACTTTGCACAGGCTACTTCCTCTCCCTGAAAGAGAACCACCTTCTCTCTCCCACCCCTAACCCTTCACCTGACTACTCTTACTTCACGCAGACTTTCTGCTCTCAGCCTAAATACCACTTCCTCCAGGAAGCCTTCCTTGACTTCCCCGGGCTAGATGGATTAGGAGGTTCCTCTGGGCCCCTATAGCTGCTTATTTAAGGGTAGCTTTTCCTGACCAAGTTGTGAGCTCTGTGGGGAGGACATTACTCTAATTCCACAGTACTTCTAGACCCGGAAGTTATCAATACTAGATAATCAACCTCAAATGTGGCTGCTGAATTACTCTTCCTCTCTCTTAGCAACAGGCTTCTCCTGAGAGTTCTCACTGCCAGCAAAGACCCCCTTGGGCCAGGAGGTATGTCATGCCCACAGGGACCAGGAAGCAAGTCCAGGTTCTGAAGCCTAGGAGGAAACAAAAGCCCTTGGGAGACCGAGAAATGGCCAGAGAAGCCTGGGTGGGGACAGGGAGTGACCAAGCCTGGCAGTACAATGCACCTTTACCTGGACAAGAAACAGCGCCTCTCTGAGCCTCAGTTTCCTCATCCGTGAAATGGAAGAGCTGCTGGAGTGGAAAGTCCCTACTAAGAACGGAGTATGTGTTTAATAAATGATAGCCATTAATCATGTTGATATTAGTAACATTCCTTGGCCTCCTGGGTCCCGTCCTGCCTTTCCTGGGTAGCCCTGGGCTCAAAACCCTGGGGGAAAGGGTAAAACCGGAGGCCACACATCTCTACAATGACACATCCCTGCAAGTCTGCTCCTCCCACCCGCGCCTCGTCGGTGCAAACCCACGGTCCCAGGGAGGGGAAGGCGGGCGGAATCCGAGCGGCAGCAGCAGCTGCTCTGGGAGGGCGGCCAACCTTCCCGCCCTGCACCGCCGGCATTCCTGCGGGAGGAGCCCAGCGCTGCTCCCCGGCGGGCCGGAGGTCGCTGGCGCCCTCTCGTGGCCAAGTGCAAAATGCCAAGTGGCCTTAGCCACTAACAGCGAGTCCGTGCCAGGCCGCAGCTAGGAGCCCTGGAGCCCATAGCGACTCTCACGACCTCCTACTCTCGATGGACTCCCTCTTCAATCCGGATTCGTGAGCTCAGATCTATGATTAAACTTGCTGTGTGACCTCGGGTAAGTCGCTCAACCTCCCTGTGCCTCCGTTCTTAGCCTCAGTTTTTTCATCTGCAACATGGGCCAGTAATGATCCTTATTTTATTAGATTGCTAAGAGGATTAAAAGAGACAGTTCAGGCGAACGTGGCCACAGTAAAAATATCCACTCCGCAAGCATAGGTATTTCTGTCCTGTTCACTGCTGCGTCCCCAATGCCTACAACAAGACAGGGCATACAGTAGGTACTCAATACACAGTTATTGAACAAATGTTTATCATTTTATTTGAGGAGACCTGGGGTTAGGGTGGAGGAGAAGAGGATAAATTGTCAAATGTGAACTATTATTATTCATTTACTCTGCACCTGCTTACAACGTCATCCATTTACTCACACAAGGCTATACCCCAAAAGATCCCCCCGTTGTTTCTGATGATTCCCTCCTCTCCTGCTGCTCATTGCTACCTTTATTGGTCCGTTTTCTGTTGCTTACAACTGAATATCTGAAACTGAACACCTGAATTTCATTATAAAGAAATGAAATTTATTTCTTACAGTTTCGGAGGCTGGGAAGTCCACGGAGGTCCAGGAGGTGCATCTGGTGAGGACTTTCTTCTGGGTGGGAACCTCTACAGGGTCCCGTGGTGACCAGGGTGTCACATGGAAGAGTGGGCTCAGCAAGAGAGAGCTAAGCTTCTCACTTGCTCTCCTTTTAAAGCCATCAGAACCACGCCCTTTACTCCACAAATGAATCAATCCACTCACGGGGGCACAGCCCTCACAATCTGATCACCTCCAAAAGGACCCATCTTTCGAATACTGTAATTGGATTTTCCACCCTCTTAACACCGTTACCATAGGGGTCATGTTTCCAACACATGAACTTTTGGGGGTTACATTTAACCCACAACAATACCCAAGGGCAATTTTTCCCTTCCTGGGCCCACCCCAAAGTCAAAACAAAAACTCAGGGAGCCACAGGCCAGAGCATGCTTCTCAAGGGCTTGGCTGATGGCGAGAGGGGGAGAGGAGGAGAGGCAGAGGATGGTTGACAAACACAAACTTGCGGCCAGACAAGAGGAGTAAGATCTATTATTCTATGGAGCTTTTAGGTGACCATAGTTAACAATACTGTATTGTATACTTTCAAATAGCTAAAAGAGAGTACTTCAGATATTCCCAACACAAAGAAATGATAAATATTTGAGTTGATGGATATGCTAATTACTCTGATTAGATCTTTATACATTGTGTGCATGTATCAAAATTTATGGGGTACAAATAAAATATGTACCCCATAAATATGTACAGTTATGATGTGTTGATTGAAAAATAATACAAAAAAATTTTTTTTAATTTGAAAAGCTCTGATGGTTCTACCTGGCAAGGATTCCCATTCTGAAGACAGAGACACTGCTTCTTGGCAGAAGAGGGAGCAGGCTGAGGATAGAGCCCCTGACACCTTTGGATAATCCCCTGCACACCTGAGAGTCATGCCCCCAACAGAGGGGGGGATGTGAACACCTGGTGAAGGGAAAAGCTCATCCTCAGCTAAGGGAGAACTGAGCAAAACTGGTGGAGATTCCCTGAGTGCCTGGAACAGTAAATGGATACCAACGTTGTAGAACTTTCCAAAGTAATTCAGACCTGCTTCCCCCAGCCAGGCTTTAATTTGATTCTTTGTTTCATAGGACATAGACTTAAGAGGATGACCTGGAGCCTCACTGCTGCCCAGCTGCCTGACATGGGGCAAGAGGCTCACCCTCTTGGTGCCTCAGTTTCCTCATCTGTCCAATGGGTGCTAATTTTTACTTCCGCGTGGCTGTGAGACTTCTGGGAGTGTGCAAAGAGCACGTAGAACAGTGTTTGGCACACAGTAGGTGCTCATCAAATGCCCGAAGAATAAATGACTAGATTCTACCTACCTCTTTTGTTTCTAACACACTTGGTTTCCAACCCTCTACAAAGATGGGGTCTGCAAAGTGGGCATATGCTGAGCCCCAGTTCACAGGAGGCTGTGGGGTTTAAGGAGAAGGTTCACCTTAGGCCCTCAGTAAGTAAGTTTGCAGCAAGTGTCCACTGCACATGGGCAGGGATTTTGTGTGCTGTGTTCACAGCTGTTTCCCCAAAGCACTAAGGAGGGCCAGGTTGGTAGCAAATGCTTAATGAATCTTTGTTGGGTAAGTGTATATTATCATTGTTTTGGGGGATCAGGGGCCCTCCAATAGGTAAGACTCCCCAAGCTGGCAGGATAAACTTCATTGTAGGGGGAAGACTCAGAAAGATGTGTCTGCAACCCCAACTGCTTCTGAAAGGCAGACACCACAAACATTCTTTTTAATAGGCACAGTGACAGCCAATGGGAATTATTTGGGGACAGAGAAAGCCTTCTTCCAGGAATGCTTCAAGCATGATGTGTTTTCTTCTCTGGTTTAATATGTATAAATTGCCTTCTAGAAAAGGAGCCCAAAGAGCCTGATGTAACTTAGGAACAATGAACAATGGCCATAATTTACCAAACATAATTGTCTCCTGCAGGGAAGGAGAAAGCCATGCAGTACATGCTGGGTGCAGAAACACGTGAAGCCCAGTAAGAGGACTTTGACCATGGATTTCCTCCATTCTGGAGGGTCCGGGGGCCAGAGAGCTAAATGCCGTGTGGCTGCTCATGTCTAGGATTGGGAAATGGGAATGAAACAGCCACACTGGCCTTGTTTGAGCAGCTACCCCAGAAACTCTTGCCAATTTCACAAGGGCGGAGGTGGGGACAATCCATCCAGGCAGGGGGAGGGAGAAATGTCCTCTTGTCTCTACCAGCCAATTGCAACCAAGCCCTGAGTTCAATGCCCCATGTCCACCTGGCTTCTTGCTGGGCTGGGGAAGGACTTCAGGTGAGACCTCCTTGTTTCATGGGAGGGACAACCCCCCTACCACTCTGACCCCTCAAAAGGGAGCTGGGAGACTTCCCAAAGCAACTGTCTCCAGCCACCCTTGGCTGAGAAATGAGGAGCAGACTCCCACCCTGCCCGCATTGGACGTATGAGGATTCCCTTCCCATACCTGTTTAGATATTAACTCAGCCAGGACAGGCCAAAGCAAACAGGTCACAGGACCAGGGCGGACAAGAGGACAGACATCTGTAGCCTGTGGCTCCATATCACCCTCCCACTCGCCATGGATGTGCTCTGGCCCCTGGGGCTGATTCTACTCCTCTTGGGGACCCCCCTCACCCGCGCTAAGCCCCTGTGAGTCTGGGGTACTGAGGGGACTCAGCCAGCTTCCTGCACATCTGCCATCTGCCTGATTCCCGGCTTGCGACCCTGTCTGTTCTGCCGATGCTTCCCCCACTGGGGACCCCCCATGACCCTGTGCTTGTCTACTGGCAGGTTCATCCTTGTGACTCCCCGAGTCCTGAGGGTCAGCAGCCCTGAGGACATCCACATCCAGGCGCACCCGGATTCCGAGGAGCCCCTCCCAGAGCCCTCGAGGTGAACCTCACTGTGTGGGACTTCCCCATGAGGAAGACGGCGGTGGCTAGAAGACAGCTCCTTCTCTCACAAGCGAACAACTTTATGGACCAGGCACCTGTGACGGTGGGTGACAGGCCAAGATGAGTGGCCACAAAGAGAGGCTCTGGGTCAGCAATAAGAGTAAGGAGGTGAAGACTCTGGGGGGTTTCCCACAAGGGACACTGAAGAGTAGACGCAAAGCCTTGATGTACTTCTCCTCTCATGTCCTGTCCATTTAGAAATCAAAAGTCCCCCTAAGCTTGGGCTCCAAGAAGGGCCTGCCACTAGCCCATATGATGCTTCTGTGTGAAGTATAAAAGATGCCTTCTGCTGGTAGCTTGGGATGATGAGCATGAACTGGGTTTCATCCTAAATTTGGCTGGGTGCCCTTGTGCAGTGCGCAACCTGCACGGCTGCACAGGGTGACTTTGTTCCCAAAGGCAGAGCCAGAGGGTCCCCACTCAATTGCTTCTCCCAAAGCCCAGAGCTTTACCCCTAGGGAGGTGACCCTAGCAGAGCCTGAGGAGTGTGGGGGCATCTTTTCCCAGGTCCCTGAGACCCTGGTATACCCCTCACGACCAGGGCAGCAATGTTATCATCCGGGCAAACTGGGCACCCACCTCAGTCCCTTCATTCATGGAGAAGATCATGCTGGTGGCTCCCCATGCTGCCTACATCTTCATCCAGATGGATAAGACCATCTACACCCCTGACCACTTGGGTACGGTCCCCAGGCACTTGGCCTGGGGCAGTCGCTGACTGTTACCCTCAGTCTCCCCCAAATTTCTGACATGTCCCCCTCCCCTAAAATCTTCTCCACCTCCCAAGGCCTCCCTCTGTCCAAGGTACCCCCACTGCCCAAGATCCTTAGGACTACCCACCCCTCTCCACACTCTCACTCTCCCTTCCTCCATCCAACACTCAGAGTCCTCCCTTTTCCTACAGTTCAATACCGGGTATTCACTGTGAACCACAAGATGGATCCTGTGACAAGGCCATTCATTCTGGACATCAAGGTGTCCTCTCCCAATGGGCAGTGGATCCTGGACACTGGGGTTATGTTGTGTGCTGAAGGCCTGGGGGCATGAACCACCAGGGCCTTCCCAGAGGACAGTCACCAGCCTCACCCCTTGTCCCCGCAGAACCCAGAGGGAATCACTGTGATCAGCCAGAATCTCCTGGCCAAGGACGGTCTCTTTGCAAGCTCCTTCCACCTCCCAGAGCTTGTCAGGTGCCCTGATGGGAGACCGAGGGATGGCGTGGGAGGCTGTCCTTCTCGGTCTCATTCTCTCCTAACTTTCTGTGCCTCAGTTTGGGGACCTGGAATATCGAAGCCAGTTATCAAAGTGCAGCCTCGCAGAAGTTCAAGGCAGCCTTTGACGTGAAGGAATACGGTGAGGGCGGTGGGGCGGGACGGGACAAGAGGAAGGGGGCTGGACGTGGAAATGAGTTCTCAACGGGAGATGGGGCTGATGTCCACCTGCTGTGTGCCAGGGCCGCGCTGGGTGCTGGTGAGCAGGACCGTGCCTTCCAGCCCTCGGGGGTTGCCAGAGTAACCAAGAAAGGAGCGAGACAAGGAGGGGACAAAGGGGCAAGGTGGAATGCTGAGGGTGTCCATTGCCTTTATCCCACACAGTTCTCCCATCTTTTGATGTCCAGCTGATTCCAAACAAGACTTTCTTCTACCTCAATGATGAAGCTCTGGGTGTTGACATCCAGGCCCAGTGAGTCCCCTTGTCCCCTGCCCTGCCAGAGGACCAGGGACACCAAGAAACCAAATGGGTGGAGAGAAGTGAGCCACTTCTGTAGCACTTAGGGTGGCAGAGGCACCCTTCTGCCACCCATGAGACAGTCTATCCCCTGAGGTTGTACAGACCACATCTGCCACTTTTGAGGTCACACAGACCATCTCTTCAAGTCTGTGAGGTTGAACAGGCCAACTTGTCTACCTAATGGGGTTATGCCATGTCTCATCTCATCTGCCACCTCATGGCTTGGACCATCTCTGAAAGTCTATAAGGTGGTACAAGCAACCTTTGTCATCATGAGGTTGTCCAGACCATCTCTGTAGCTCTGTGAGATGACAAATGCCATGTTTGCTACCTTATGAGATTTACAGGCCATCTCCACAGCTCTATGAAGTTGTACAGGCCACGCTGTCCACCTGAGATGGTATGGGCCATGTCTGCCACTTCTGGACATCATACAGATCATTCCTGTAGCTCTAACATGCTGTACAGGCCACCTAGTCTCCCTGATGAGACTGCACAGTTCAACTCTGTCAACTCATAGGTTGGCGAGACTTCTCTGTGGTTCCATATGGCTGTACAATTTACCTCTACCTCATCTTGTGGGGTTGCACAGGTCACATTTGCAATCCTTTGTGGGTTTGTGGGACATATCTATCACCTCTCAGGGTTGTGTGGGTCAACAACTTAGAAATCACCTACATTTCCAAGGGCCTCCTCTGTCCCTCCCAAAATTGCACAGCCATTTCTGCAGCCACATAAGGTATGTGGGTGCTTCCAAGCCAGTAGGATGGCCCTCATTTCCCCAGGTATATATTCAACAAGCCGGTGAATGGACACGCTCTGGCTGTCTTCGGGGTGAAACTAGATTCCCGCCGGATCCCCATCCAAAGCTCCCTGCAGAGAGTGGAGGTGACCAGATCATGACCCCTCCCCAGCCTCCCCAGCCACCACCCTTCATCACTCCCCAAGAAGCCATCTTCTCTTCCTCTCTCCTACCCTAAGAACAGGTCTCTGAAGGCCTAGGCCACGTCTCCCTCCAAAAGGACACTCTGATGGCCACCTTCGAGGGCCCAGAAAAGGACTTCATTGGGGCCTCAATCTTTGTCAATGTCACCGTATTTTCCTCAGGTGCCACTCTCACCCAGACCCCTGGATGAGGTCAGGACATGGTGTTCTTTCCCAGCCCAGACCCCTGTCTATGTGACCTAAGGCCACCTCCTAGCCTCAGTTTTCTCTTCAGAGAAAAAGGAAAACACCAGAAGGGCCAGGAAGAGCTGAAATTTTGTTATTGTCTTTTCCTGCCTTCACCAAGACAGGTGTCCTATATCAGCAGTCCCACCACCGACCCAGGAAATTGAACCCCCTCAGCATATTCCATGGTTCCTCTGTCTCCACAGGTGGTGAAATGGTCCAGGCTGAGACCCTGGGGGTGAAGATTGTCCAGAGCCCATACAACATCAAGTTCACCAGGACACCTCAGTATTTCAAGCCGGGGATGCCCTTCCACTTTAGGGTCAGCATCTGGGCTTACTCAGCTCAGAGATTCAGGGCCCCCTCCCCAAAATAGACCCTTCAGGAGACCAAAACCCACCTTGGACTCACTTGCATCCAATTCATTTGAGAGTCCATCATGTTCTCCAGAGTAATCCCAAGTTCCCCTCAAGGCTTAACCCAGGTCCCCACAAAGCACAGTGTTGGCTCCAGAATCTCTCTATGGGGAAACAATCAGGCTGGAATGTGGTGCTTGAGAGTTTATCTGGAGGCTGCATTTGCACAGCAAGCATGCTGTTTTTAGATACGTTAATTTGGAGTGGCTTTGAGATGTATGATGGGCATTAGGAAATCTAGGGATATCCTTTGGTGCCAATCCTACTCCAAGTTTCCCCCAAGCCTTCCATGTCTTCTCCTACCTTCTGCACTTCCACTCTTTCCACTCCCAATCAGCACACCATCACTCAGGGTGAGCACATATGGTTGTACACTGCAAAACTTTAGGGGGTGCTATTCATAAAGACTAATATGAATAGCACTCTCGGTGTTGTTCAGTACACCATTTGTACAGCTACACAAGGCAGTCCTATCCGAATTGTATTCTCAGTTTCCATCTCTCACACCAGGCCACTCCCAGGTCTGTACTTCATCTCATCCCAGATTCCACTCCAGGTATTTGTCTCAAATCCTGATGGGTCCCCAGCCTCCAGAGTCCTTGTCCACTGCCAAAACCAGAGAGTGTACACCTCACCCAATGGGGTGGCCAGTCTCACCATCAACACAGATGCAGATCTGGACCAGTTCCCCATCATGGTACCAATCTGACAGGGAAAGGATGGTGGGGTTGGGGCTGTATGAGCTGGAAGTGTTGGGACTTACTTTCCCATCACCCTCCCCAGGTAAAAACTGATGAGTCTCTCAGGCCAGAAGAACAGGCTTCAGCCAATATGACAGCTTGGCCATATTTGACTCAGGATGGGTCAGGGAATTTTCTGCACATCGAAGTAAAGACACTGGGCACAGATGTTGGCAGCAACATACACTGAGCCTCAACACAAGGCATCGAAACCCCTCAACCAAAGACAAGATTACTCATTTCACCATCCTGGTGAGGGGCTAGGACCAGGGCCTGAGCCAAGGAGTTCTTTCCCTGGAACAACCTTGGCTTGCTGGGTTGGAGGAAACATGAACAAAGGTGTGAAGGTGGGGACAATCTGGGGTGGGCTCAGACCAAGAAGCTGAAGCAAGAGTACTATGGGCTCCCACTGTGGACTGGGACAGCCTCAGGGAAGGGATGCCTTTCTCCTCTCATTCTTGGCCTCCTTTGTCTCCAAGGTCCTGAGTAAGGGCCAGATTGTGAGAGCCAAACATCAATCAAAAAGCCTAGGGACTGTCTATACATCAACCATTATTGATGTGACTTCAGAGATGCTGCCCTCCTTCCGCATTCTGGCCTTTTATTTACTGCCCAGGGGAGTGAACCAGGACCCTGAGCTGGTGGCTGATTCCATATGGATTGATGTAATTGACAGATGCATGGGAATGGTGAGCCAAACTCCTTGTAGCTGCACATCACAATCATAAAGGCATAGAAAGGGTCTGCACAAGTTCAGGGGTTCCCAGTCTGGGAGGCAGGAGAGATGAAGATGTGGCCTTAAGAGCTCAACACAGTGGGTAGGAAAGATGCAGGCAAATAAATATGTAGAAGTGGGATTGACCTGGTGGAGTTCCCAGCTGCTCCACCAGAGCAGTAAGGAGCATGAACTTGAAAGTGGAGTTGGGTGGCTATGATCCCCCTTTTCTGACATCTCTCTTTTTCTTGGTTCAGCTGAAGGTTGGCTTGAAGAATGATGGATTCAACCAACCTTTGGAGCCCAACAGCCAAATGGACCTAAAGGTTACAGGTGATGCAGGGGCCACAGTGGGGCTGGTGGCCGTGGACAAGGCTGTCTATGTCCTGAACAGCAAACACAAGCTCACTCAGAAGAAGGTGAGAGCATGTGAGCTTTGGGTCAAGAGATTGCCTAGGTATTCTAGCTGGAGTCTCAGCTATAGAAAGGGCAACATCAATTTCTGTGAGTATTCAAGGAGAGGGTGCACAGTATAGTAACTGGAAGGTGGTAAAAGCTCAATAAACAGGAGATGATGTGAGAATTACTATTTGAACCTGTGATTCCAGTGTACCATTGCTCCTTCCCTGGAGGGGTTAGATAGGTCCCAAATTTAGGTTTCTCTCTTGACCTCCAGGTCTGGGATGTGGTGGAGAAACATGACACTGGCTGCACAGCAGGCAGTGGAAAAGATAGACTTGCTGTGTTCAAGGATGCTGGATTGGACCTGAAGATCAGCACAGGGATGGACAGCCTGGCAAGCTCAGGTACAGGCAGGGAAGCAGGAGGGAGGCAAGAATAAGCAGTATTGCCTAGTGGAGTTTGGTGTCAAACAGACATGCTTTAAAATCCAGACACTGCCACTTACCATGGGCCAGTCACATTTTCACTCTGTCTCAATTTATTTGTCCATAAAATAGGGACAGTAATAAAAGTAGCTCATCATGTGTCAGTTCAGATGTAGGTTTGGCATGTGTATCAGATACAAATTAAACAAGGTAGAAGTTTGTTTCTCTCTCAGTAACAATCCAGAGGTTATACTGGGTCTCAGGCTTCTTCTAGCTTGTTTTTCTGCATTATTGCAAGGTGGTACTTCATGATAATCTCATGCCAGGCAGTAGGATGAAGGGAAAAGAAAAGAGGAGTACACTTATTTCACATCTCATTGACCAGAACTGAGTCACATGGCCCCACCTAATTGCAAGGGAGGCTGGGCAATATAGTCTTTATTCTGAGTGGTATGTAAAAGATAGAGGTGTGGAGCTCCAGTAGCACAATCAGTTAGCGTGCAGTACTTATATAAAAGATAGAGGTTTAGTTGCCACAGATGAGAGAAGAGAATGGATATGGGGAGAACTAAGAGCGTCTTCTTTCAGCTATAAATGGTAATGTTAATAACAGTTTCTATTAATTATATGCTGGACTCTATGCTAAGTACTTTTATATATGTGATCTTATTCATATACCCATTTTATATAACTGAGGAAATAAATGTCCAGAGAATTTAAGTGACTTGCTAATGAATGCAGTTTTTAAGTAGAAAATCTTGAATATGAGGAGCCTGTGGGATGAAATGAAGTTATGCATTTAAGGCAATGGGCATACAGTAAGCATCCAACAGATATCATCAAGGATGTTGAAAATGATCTTGACAAGTGTCTTCTCATTCTTCCCTCTGACACACAGACTGGCACTGTCCCCAGAGTCCCCCTTCCAACCGGCACCGCCACTCCCTGAAGAGGCTGGAGACAAAGAGGAATGCAGGTTTGAGCTAAAGCTGGTTATGCCCCTCCTAACTCCCCAATGTGCTGTATTCATCAGGGCTTAGAATAGGAAACCAAAACCACTCTAGGTATTCAAGCAGGAAGAAATTTAACAGTGGGAGTTTGGTGCTCACAAAATCATCAGAAGTGCTGTAGGAGTGGAAGTTGGAAGGCTGCTTGCTGGGACTCAAGATCTCCCCACTTCAGTTTTTGTTATCCATGAAACCTCAGGAATCTGCTGCCAGTATCTCTCATGGGGCTGGTAGGTAGATAATGGAACACAAAATTGTGCCTGTTCCAAAAACACACATTGACTGGAGCTCACCCATCAGCTACCACCGCTACAGGAAAAAATCATTTGTTTATCTTCTATTTTCCAAATATTAACACAAGAACATCTCGGTGATTGGAGCTAATCCCATCCTGAGCCTTAGCAGTAAGGGATCTGGGCAATGTAGTTGTTAGATGTCTAGCCTCTGTTGATACAGGAGGAAATGCAGATGAAAGGAGAAATGAGTGCTGAGTGCCAATGGGCAATATCTAGCAAACCTGCCATCCCCGAAGGCCAGGGTACGAGCCAGAAGAGGAGACTCTAAGCCTGGAGTCAGAGGAATATGGGAGGTAGCACTGGATAGTATTAGAAGTGTGGATTCTAGTCCCAGCTCTGCCGCTTGGGAGCTGTGTGACCTGGGGCAAGTGGATTTACCTCTCCGTAGCTCAGCTTCCTCATCTGAACTCACCATGTGGGTTCAATGTGAAGCTTCAGGGAGAAAATACAGGCAAGGAGCGAGGCACAGAATGTGCCACAGGCATGGCTAAATAGAGGCCAGTTGTACGTGGCATTAAGGTGGATGAGTCCCAGCTTTTTAGGTCCTGCCCAACCCCTCCTCTCCCTCTGACTCTGGCCCACAGTGAACAAGTTTAAGACAGAGCTGGAGCGGAGGTGCTGTGAGGCTGGACTCCGGGAGAGCCCAGTGGGGCTGTCGTGTGAGGAGAGGACCCAGAATGTCCGCTACGGTCCAACCTGTGTGACTGCTTTCCTGAACTGCTGCCATCTGTCTGAGGCCTTGACTCGGGAGGCCCGGGAGGACCAGCTGCTTCTGGGGACATGTGAGAGGGCCACCACAGGAGATATGGGGTGGGGAGCTCCACTTAGGGGCATGTAGTGCCACGGGGGGTCTGGGGGGAAGATCCCACTGAGGAGTCTGGTGGGCCACAGGAGAGACATAAAGGAGATCCCAGCCTACATCCACTCCCTGCAGCGGATGAAGATGAAGACTTTGACGACATCTTCCTGGATGACATGCCCGTCCGGACCTGGTTCCCCGAGAGTTGGCTCTGGAAGAAGTTTACTCTGCCGAAAAGTGAATCGGGGTAGGGCCACAACCCCCATACCGGCATCTGGTCCCCAGCCCTTCCAATCTTCGCGGGTGCTGAACACGGAAATAATCCCAGTGCTGACATCGAGCCCTCAGGACAGACCCAAAATAGAACCCACCTGGATGGGGATAGAGATCCCAGGGGGTCTCACAAAATGATGACCCTCTATGGTGACCCAACAACACCCAATAGCTACCATACCCCTAGACAGTGCCCCCCCAACCCAGAGGTCTGTCCAGGCAGCACAGACTCAGTGATGTTCCCCCACTTCCAGCAGCAACTCCCACTACCCCATCTCTGTGAACGTGCCAGATTCCATCACCACGTGGCAATTTGTAGCTGTCAGCCTCAAGGCTGGAAAAGGTGACCCCAACAAGCCCCGTGCTGAGGGGATGGGAGAGTGGTGGACCTACCCAGCCCCCTACTTGGGGGGTCTGCTTAAACCCAATGTGCTCCCCCGGCCCTAGGTCTCTGCATCTCAGACCCCTTTGAGTTGACAGTTATGAAGTCCTTCTTTGTGGACCTTAAGTTGCCCTCCTCTGTGGTCAGGAATGAGCAAATCCAGATCCAAGCCGTGCTGTATAATTTCAGGGATCGCCAGGTCAAGGTGAAGCCCTAAGCCCTCATCCTCCCCTTCCCTGCCAAAACATCTGTCAGCGTGTTTTGTAAAAGGGAAATTACTGCAATGGGTCAGTGAAGTGGTGGACCTTTTGGAAAGCTTCTAGACATTTTCTTATTCAAACTTTACAGTAATCCCATCAGATGGGTACTATTTTTGTTCTTGGTTTAGAGATGAGGACACTTAGGTACAGAGAGGTTAAAGAGCTTGCCTGAGGTCACGTAGCATGTAAGTGGCAGAGGGGGCTCTGATCCAGGCAGGGTCTGTGATCTCAACCACTCTGCTGTGCTGTCACCTACACAGGCAATCTCAGGGCAGGGGTGGAAAAGGGACAAAGGCCCTAGGGTTCTGGGCCACCCCATGCATCAGAACCTGCCCTTCCCGCCCTAGGTCCGAGTGGAGTTTCCCCACAAAGAGCCACTGTGTAGCGCATCGAAGCCGGGAGCCCCATCCCGCCAGGTGGTGGTCGTGCCCCCCATCTCCTCCAAGATGGTGCCTTTTGTGCTTCTCCCTCTAGAGATAGGAAAAGTGGATGTGGAGGTCAAGGCTGTGGGCTATGGGGCCCAAGACCACGTGAAGAAGACACTCTTGGTCCAGGTAAAGAGCACCCCCACCCCCTTGCTGCTAGTGCAAACAGCGCAGCTTCTTCTGGGTCCCAGGCTGTCGATCATGGGAGGGGCAGGTGGTCCCAGGATCAACAGATGGGCCTCCCAGGGGGGAATGAGGTGCGAGAGAATGGATTGGAAGGTTCGGTCAGTGGGCTGGGCTTGAAGGGGTCACAAAGTCCCCACTCTGGAACTTTGGAGTCTGGCATAGATTCAAATCTTGTCTCTGCTGTGTGACCTTGGGCAACTTACTTAACTTCTCTGATCCTTCATTTCACCATTTACAGGGTGGGATAATCATCATGCCCATGAATCATTAGAAAACTGAAAATTACCCACAACCAGCATACCACCCATCCACAATAGTTTGCTTACTTGACAAATACATGTTCGGCACTTAAGATATAAGTGCTTTGAGAATATTAACTCATTGAGCCTTCAGAACAACACTATGAGGTAGGGACTATATTATTCCTCAGAGGCAGAGAGAGGTTAAGTCATTTTCACAAGGACACACAGCGAGGAAGCAGAAGAGCTGGGATTTGAACCCAGATATTTGGGCTCCAGAGTCTGTGCTCTGAAAAGCTAAGCAATGCTTCCCCTTACTTGTCATTATGTTTGTCATTTTTACAATTGTTGTTTCTAACTTTCTCCCTTTTCTCATCCCTCAGGCTGGGGGTCAGATACAGCGAATGTCCCATAGCATCCTCCTGAACCCCCAAGGTTTGTGGGATCTGCAGGTGGTGTGTAGGAACCTGGGGCCATGACAGGGAGGAGGGAGGGGCTGAAATGAGGGTGTCTGGCCAGGTGGGCTCTCCAAGCTCCTCCTGGGCTCTGCACAGCCTGACCTTCACAGCCCCAGAGCCCGTTTGTCACAGAAGTTTGTGCCTGCTCAGGTCAGACCCAGATGGAGCTGGTGCGAAGACAGGACTTTTTGAACAAGGTGCCTGACACACAGGCGGAAGTGTTTGTCAGCATCCAAGGTGCCTAGACAGAAGTGCCTCCTGGTGGGGTGGTGGGTATGGGAAGGTAGGGAGGGCCAGAGCTGGCTCCTCCAGGGCCAGACTGGTCACACAGGCTGGAGGGGCTGGGAGTGGCCATGTGGGCTTATCGGGGGGCTATGGTAGCTTGGGCCACTTCCCAAGGTGGCTCCACTTGCCCGCTGACAGGTGACATCCTTGGGGAGACCCTCTTGGGCAGCTTGACACCTGGAGAAACCCAGTGACTGCTGGAAGTCCCAACGGGCTGCCCCGAGCAGACACTGAGCTCCCTGGCCCCAGGGATTATCCTGACCTGCTATTTGGATGCCACCGGCCAGTGGGGCAAGGTCGGGGTGGAGCACAGGGACCAGGTGATGAAGAATATTGTCAGCGGTGAGAGCGGGACCCTTCCTGGACCTTGATGAGAATGTCTGAGTCTCTCCGGGAGAGTGGCTGGGCTACCCTCAGACAATCACACCCAAACTCTGACTCCTCTCCCAGACTGCAACATAATACCAGTTCCACCAGGTAACCCCCAAACTGCTACCCCTAGATGACTCCTTCACCCTGGTGCAATATAACAGACTCCCTGGTCCCCTAAGCAGCGACTCCCCAGGTGACGTTATACCCAGACACTGTCCCAGGCCACACTCCCTCGGTGCCACTCCCTGACCTACATCCCCAGGTAACCTCAGGGGACACTCAAGCACTAAACCTGAATATAATCCCAGGAGGCTTCCTCGCAGTTACATCTGAATGCCAACACCTCCCCGGGTTATGACCAAACCTCCCAAGTAACAACCAGAGATGGGCACCCCCAGTAATACCCTGACAGAGACCCCCCCCAAGCCAATTCAGATGCTGACTCCTCTCCCAGACTACACTCGGCCACCAACTCTCCATTCAGTTTCTTTCAAACAGTAACCACCCAGGTAGGACTGAGACACTGTCACCTCCAATGTCACACCCAAATAGCAAACCCCCAGATAACCTTTAGGTAGTACCCAAGTGGCAATGCTCAGAGAGGATTTTTGAGAGGTGCTCTTCCAAGATTACACTCCCAGGTGACACAGACACACTGATGCCCCAACTTCACAACCAAGAAATAATCCCCAAGAAAGTTCGCAGGTAGAGCCTCTTGGGTTGTCTCTTTTCCTGGTTTACACTTGGACGTCAACCCTTTCCATGATCCCCCCAAGCAGCAACTCCCAGGCACACTCTTCCCCAGAGTCCCCAAGGTGGTGGTTTTCCAGGTTACTTCCAGCCAGATACAATTACACCCTGGGTCCCCCGCAGTCACACCTGGGCCATGACCCTCATTTACACCTGGGCCCTGAAGCCTTCTTAAAACACCTGGACAGTGGGTCTCCTCCTACAGATTACATCTAAGAGTGATGCACTCCCAAGTCACACTCATACCCTGCCCCCCTCCCAGCTTGTTCCTGATAACTGACCCCCTCCACAGGCCACACCCAAACACCAACCTCCCTGAAAGCCCTGCTCCATCCATTTCCCCAGGTTACACCCGGATGTTGACACACCGGAGTGCAGACGGCACCTATCACACCTCCAAAGGAAGTCCAGGAAGCACCTGGTAAGGATGACCCTGTCACTCCTGCCACCTACACTCTGGAAGCCCGAGGGGCCAGCCTGAGACTTGATGACCCAGGAACATCCACACTATGGGGTTTGGGGGTGGGCCAGTGGCATTCCATGCTGGCAGACCCGGAAAGCAGCAAATGGGGGTGGGGCTGGGCTGGAGCAATGTGCTTCACGGTGTAGACTACCCTGGAGTGTAGACGCCCCACCCCAGAGCCCCCTTGTGCTGTTCCCAGTTGTCACTCTCTCTCCCAACAGGCTCACGAGCTACGTGTTTCGGGTCTTCGCCCTGGCCTACCCCATGATGACAATCAGCATGATCGACCCGCCCTCTCTCTGTGCCATTGCCAACTGGATCACCCAGATGCAGGCAGAGGATGGGCACTTCTTGGAGAAGGACCCTGTGGTCATGGGGTCCATGCAGGTGCTTGCTGCCCCCTTGTCTGAGTCATTCCAAAACCACTCAGGTGTCTGTGCACTCATCAGGGGATCTCAGGCCCCTGCTCTGTTCTCCAGTAGAATGAGAACAGGAAAGAGCCGAGGCTCAGTGCTGAGAATCACATTTCCGTGGTCTGGACCACCCTGTGCTCTGTTACAATGTGGGTGAGGCAGGGCACATTTGGGGTCTGGTCTCCTTCTCACTCCAACATCAAGCTGTGGCCAGTTCTGGCCCTCGTCCCTCTGGGACTGAGTCCTCCCTGTCCCCCAGATGGCACACCCATGCCTACCAAGAGTTCCTCCACACCAGCCTCTAGAAATATCTTTCAAACACTGACATTTATTCTCTCACAAACCTGGAGGTTAGAAGTCCAAAATCAAGGTGCTGGCAGGGCCATAGTCCTTCCAAAGGCTCTCGAGAAGGATTCTTTTTACCTCTTCCTTCTTCTAGTGGTGACCGGTGATCCTTGGCTTGTGGTTGTGTCACTCTAACCTCTGTATCCATTTTCACATGGCTGAGTCCCTCTGTGTCCCTTCACATGGCTTCATCTCCCTGTGTCTCTTCCTCTTCTTATAAGGACACCAGTCATTGGATTTAGGGCTCACCCGAATCCAGTATGACCTCTTCTGAAATTAACTAATTACATCTGCAAAAACATTTCCAAATAAGTTCCCATTCTGAGGTTTCAGGAGAGCATGAATTTTGGGAGGTCACTCTTCAATTCAGTACAGGCATTGAGGGTGGAAGCTGGGAGATTAAAGGGGAGTTTGAAACCTGAGTGGGCCACTTAATAAGAGTGGGGTGGCTTCACATCTCTGACTACGGTTTCCTCATCATTACAATGGGGCTGCTACCAGGATGCTCTAAAATAGTGCAGATAGCTTAATCTTTGGGGCTGGTGACTTTTGTTGCAAGGCAGACCCCACACAGGCAAATCCCAAGATGGCTTCTTCTCTCTCTCCCCATCCTGCCTCCAGCATCTTCCAGGCCAGAGATGGGCACCTGGGAACTTCTCAAGCTCAGGTAGAAGAGGTTGGGAAAGGCATCCTCAAGATGCTGAGGGGATAACAGATGTGGCTCTGCATCCACAGGGTGGCTACCAGGGCTCCGAGGCAAACATATCCCTCACAGCTCTTGTCCTGATCGCCCTGCATGAGGGAAAGGAGCTGTGCAGCCCGACAATGCCGGTAGGACCCCGGAGAGGAGGACAGGCTCTGCAGGGTGTTCCAGACTCTGCACGTGGGGAGCTCCCCTCCCTCAACTCCCTCCGGATCTCTCTCTTCTACTCCCAGACTCTTTTCCTCTGATCACCTCCCTCTGGCCTCCTTTCTCCGACCCTCTAGAATTTGATTACCAGCATCGAGAGAGCCCGTGGCTTCCTGGAGAGAAAACTCCCCAACATCCAGACAACCTTTGCCATAGCCATAGTCTCCTATGCACTGGCCCTCGCCAACAGCTCCCAAGCCAATGACCGCCTGGACAACTTCGCCAGCCGAGGTGGGTGTGTGGTATGTCTTAACTAACTGTGTGTTAACTACAGTCACAGGGGAGGGGATATGATTTCAAATCCAGCAATGTGTATCTTATCACTTAGTGTTTATTGAGCACCTACTGTGTGCCAGGTCTTGAGCTCGACCCTGAGAGATCAAGGTGAGCAAGACGGATATGGTCCCTGCCCTCAAGGGTCCTGATGTCCCTGGGAGAGGCAGGCAGAAGACAAATAGATCTATATGTAATTACAAATTGAGATAAGCACTGAGATGATAACATACAAGGTGGGTGGGTGGCAAGGGGAGGGGACTGGAGGGCTGGGATGAAAGATGAAAAGTCACACCTGTGCAAAAGGCCAAGGATATCCCAAGCAAAAGGAATGGCATGTGCAAACACCCTAGAGTGGAAAAGAGTGCTTGGTGTACAAGGATGGAAAGGTCATAAACCGTGGATTACTGAGAGGGGTCTGCCTTCCCAGGCCTGCCCTATCTCATCCCCAAAGATCCACATCCCATCTTCTCCATTCCCCAAGTCAAGGGAAATGGAGTTAGAAAAACTTGCTTGCAGTGGGACTGGAGGGATCTGGAGGAGCTTTTGTGGACCTAAATTTCCCCACCTCTAAATAGTTAGAGTCCTGTCTCCTAGGATAATTTTGAAGGTGCAATGTTCACACGTTTTCTCAACAAAGAGCTTCACGCAAAGTGCTCAATAAAATGGCAGATAAGAAAAAAATTGGGCCAGATGATACAGGATAGAGTAGGTTGAGGCAGAGGGACCCAGCCCTCGGTTACAAAGTGGGTGTCCCCCTTCTAGACAAAACCCACTGGCCAGTGGGTGAGCAGTACGTGAACTCCCTGTATACCATTGAGGCCACAGCCTATGCGCTGATGCAGAAGCTGGAGCTGCGTTGGCACAGTGAGACACACGCCATCGCCAAGTGGCTACTGGAGAAGCGGGAGCTGGGAGGAGGCTTCGGGTCCACGCAGGTGACGGGGGCCTCAGGAGGTGGGGGCGGGGGCGCTAGCCGAGCTCCTGATGCGCCCGGCCCTACCCGACGGCGCTGTCCGTGGTGCTGACACGTCGGCCCACGGGCTCCTGGGGCGCTGTCTGTGGTACTAATCCGTGACCACCGTCTCAATACCCAGACCACGGTGGTGGCCCTAGAAGCCATGGCCCGCTTCCAGGAAGATGTCCCCTTCGAGGGCGTCCAGGATCTCCGCGTCCAGATAAGTGCCCCCAAGAGAGCCTTGAACGTGGAGTGGCTCATTGATCAGAACGACGCTTATCAGCAGCGGTCAGCAAAGTTGCGGCACTGAGGGGCAGACGGGAAGTACACACAGAGGTGATACTGGGAATGAGACCAAGAGTCATGCCCCAGCCAATCTCCCCCCCCAACAGGATTATCTCATAACCGTTGGAAATTTCGCTATACTGTCAATTTATTGATTCATCAATTCCACAAACATTTCTTGAGCATCTTCTACATGCTAATCACTCTCCTGGGTGTTGGGGATACGTTATAAAGATTCATCCCTTTCCTCGTGTAATGCAAAATCTAGAATGAAGCAAAAAAACACTAAATATATTCCATTTTAAGTGTTCTGAACACAGGGAAAGAGAAATAAATGTGTAAAGGAGGAAATTACTTGGGTGTGGTGAGTAAGGTAACTGCCATGACCTTACTCCATGAAGGAGGTGTCATTTAAGCTTCAGTTACTTGACACGTCTTTATTGAGCACCCACTGTGTGCCTGGCACTCTTCTTGGTGCTGGAAATACAGCCAGGAACAAGACAGAAAGAATCTGTACCCTTGTAGAATTTTACATTTTAATGGGGGAGGTGGACAACAAAGAGATATGAATGAGTAGAATATATAGCATGTTAAGTGGTGGAAAGTGCCAATCAGAAGAGTCTTGTGGGGGCTTTACGCATGGGAAATTTTGTAGATGCTGCAAAGTGAACAGATTTGAGAGATGCACAGTAGGACATAGTCTGAGTTAGCAGCTCTAGTTGATCTGTGACAGGGTAGAAACCACAAATGCTCTGTCAAAAAGAAATAGCAAAAACATCTGCATGTGGAGAGGTGGGTAATGAATCACCAGATCCCAAGTTAGGGAAATAAACGAGGCCCCAGTTCCAGTGCATGCCTTCCTTTCCACCCCCATTGTAGTTGACCTGCATTTAAATTCCTCTCTCCCTTCCCTTCAGTTCTTTGCCCAGGACGACCTAGAGATCAAAGCCAGTGGCACTGGGAGAGGTACCATCTCGGTAGGTGTGGTATTTCACTATCTTTATCCATTCAGGCTACTACAACAGAACAGCACAAACTGGGTGGCTTATAAACAACAGAAGTTTGTTTCACAGTTCTGGAGGCTGGGAATTTCAAGGTCAAGGCACTGGCAGATTTGGTGTCTGGTGAGGGCTTGTTTTCTGGTTCATAGATGGAGGCTTCTTGCTGTGTCCCCGCATGGTGGGAAGGACAAGGTGGCTCTCTGGGGTTGCTTTTAGAAGAGAATTCTCTTTTAGAAGAGAACCCCATTCATGAGGTCTCCACCCTCTAAACTAATCATCTCCCAGAGGCCCCACTTCCTAATATTTATCACATTGGTGATTAGGTTTCAACATATAAATTTGGGGGGGGACACAAACATTCAGACCAACCCTTGAGATCTTTACCTGGGGCCCAGGGCCTCCCTAGTTAGGAAGAGTAGGGACAAGTCTTAGACTCCAAGATAAGATCAAAATCAGAAATGAATTTAGCTATTATTTAGGGCACTACTGTTTGCTTGGGGACAGGCTAAGGACCTCAGACTGGGAAGTTGGTATGGGTATAGGGTCCATGCAACAGGTGGGAAAATGGAAGCTCAGAATCGCCTTCACTTGTTCTAAATCAAGAGTCAGGGAGGTCTTCGGGCCCTTCTTCCCCTCTCATCCTGGGTCTATGAGGAGGTGTCTCCTTCCTTGTCCCCCCAAAGGAAGATTCTCCCTCCAGGATGCCTTCCAAGGCCCAGAGGATAATTCCACCCTTCCCCCAAAATATGAGCCAGCTCCGTGCCCTATCGCCCAGGAGGACAGCAGTTTTGCTCACCAAAAGGCAGCCTGTTACCATGTTTCAGGCAATGGAGTCATGGCTGAATCTCTGCCTTTGTTGTGTGACCTTAGGCAAGACATACCCCTCCTTAAGCCTTAGTTAAGTTCAAATTTATTTCGTTTATTTTATTTTATTTTATTTTATTTTATTTTTAAGATGACCGGTAAGGAGATCTTAAGCCTTGGCTTAGTGTTGTCAGCACCACGCTCTCCCAGTGAGCCACGGGCCGGCCCTATGTATTTTTTTTTAAATTTTATTATTACACAATGTAAATATATTTTGTGGCCCTTTACCAATTTCTCCCTAAACCCCTCTCCCCCAAATTTAAATTTAAACAAGTTAAAAGTAAATAAAATTGTGCTAGCTGGTTAGCTGTGTTGGTTAGAGCATGGTGCTGATAACACTGAGGTCCAGGATTTGATCCCTACACCAGCCAACTGCCAAAAGGAAAAAAAAAAAGGATAAATTAAAAATTCAGTTTATCAGTCTCATGAGTCATATTTCGGTAGCCACATGTGGCTAGTGGCTGCCATATTGAACAATGCAGATAGAGACCATCTCTATCACTGCAGAAAGTTTTATGACACAGAGCTGGTCTAGACTCTTCTGGCCACTGCACCTAGGAATTGAGGGTAGCAGATATTCCAGTGAATTCTCCACATGGGCAGGGACCTAGGCAGTCAAGGACTGGGGTGAGGAGGAAAGGGACAAGGTAAAGGTGGGCTCTGACACCCCTCTCCCTTGCCCCAGCAGATCCTGACCATATACCACAGGTCCTTAGAATCCTATGAGGGCACCTGCAACCTGTACCACCTGAACGTGACTCTCCACAGCATGCCAGAAGGTGAGCTTGGGCCCACAAATGCCCAACCCTTCTTCTTTATTATTTTATTTCAAACTGTCATTCATCAAGCACATTTTTTGCTTCACTCAGTCATCCCACAAATGTTTAGTGAGACTTACTTACCAGGTCATTTCTTGGCTCTGGGAACATAGACATGAACAAGTAAAATATCCCTTCTTCACTGGAAGCCACATTCTAGGGGAGGAAGATGAACAACACACAAGTTACAAAGCACTGATCAGGCATTATGTTAAATGATTTACTTGGACTAATTCATTTAATCTCACAACAACGCTGTTGGGTTGGGAATATTATGATCCCTACTTACAGATGAGGAAACTGAAGAACAGAGAGATTAAGCAACTCACTCAAAGTCGCACAGCAGCATCAGGATTTGAACCCAGGAAGCTGGTTCCAGAGGCTGTGTGCTTAACCACTGTGCTACTCAGCCTCTGAACTCCTGCCTTTTCTCTGCAGAGAATAAAAAGGGAGAGGAGACCTTCCAGCTCCAAATGGAAACGAGGTCAGGGCACCAGGATCTTGGGCTGGGTGGGAGGAGAACCCCACCTCTGGAATCCAGATTGCTTAGCAGCCCTCCCTGTGTACTGAGTGGAGGATTGGAATCAGCCAAGCTTGTCTCTCTATGCCTGCCCCCTCTTCCTCCTCCCCATCCCGCCCATTCTGTCCCCCATACTGCCATGTCTGACGTCCCAGGACAGAAGGCTGTACCTTGGCCAACATGCTCCATGACCCAAATGCCCAGAGTTGACTCCAAGACCCAGTTCCTACCTTTTCCAGGCACCCCAGCCCCCACCCCAGTTCTGCTCTGACTCACGACCCCTTTACCCAGGTCCACCCCAGAGGTAAACATGTACTGAGCACTTACTATGTGCCAGGTGCTGTTCTACGAACCAGGGACACAGCTGTGAGCAAGGCAGCCCCTCCCTGCCTCGGTGAAGTTCACAACCTATCAAGGGAGACAGACAATAATAACCAAATAATTACCCAGAACTAATACAAAATGACGACTCTGCTTAAATGTAGCAAAGGAGAGGTCCAGAGAGTCAGGGGAGGCAAGTCAGAGAATAGTCGGGTATGCCGACTGTGAAAGCTTCCCAGAGGGAGTGGTGCATCAGCTGAGACAGGAAAAATGAGAGGATGTTTTAGGGTGAAGAGAGAGGAGCGAGGATCCAGGCCGAAGGAACAGCACGTGCAAAGGTCCAGAGGCAGGACGGGACTGAGGCTAAGAGCAATCGAATGGAGACTAGGGTGGGAGGAGGTAAAGCAGAACGGTGCAGAGCCTGAGACAGAGCATTTGGGGGGGGGGGGAGTTGCTTGGTTTTGGTCTTTCGGCGGCTGGCAGGTACAGGGGTTGAACCCTGGGCCTTGGTGTTATCAGCACCATGCTCGAACCAACTGAGCTAACTGGCCAGCCCCGGCATTTGGTAATTGAAGGAAGGAAGCAGCATGTCAGATTTCTGCTGCTAAAGTTCTGTGCCTTGGAGGGCTGAGGGGGAGGGGGAGACCCGGGAGGAGGCTACTGCACTAGTCCAGACAACAGATGATGGCACTGAGGAGCATGGAGGAGAGGCAGCACAGCGGGAAGAGACACTGGGGCTGTGAAATCCCCAGGTTCTAAGGCAATCGGGAGGCCACAATGACCATCATGGACATCTCCCTGCTCACCGGCTTCTACCCCAACCAGGATGACCTTAAACAGGTAAGGAAGACCCCACCCGCCCACTGTAGAGCAACAGCCTGCAGTCCCCGTGTAGGTGCAGAGAAGCGTCTACCCCGATCAAGGCCCCCGGGTTAGTGCCCCACATGGTCAATGGTCACTTCTAGTTGACTCTCTGCATGGCCTTAGCTAAATCTCGCCCTGCTTGGGCCTCAGTTTCCTCGCAACAGTGGGGCTGATCAGACAAGGGCTGGGAGCTCTGGGAGTTACTTCACTCGGACTGGAGATCCTAGAGCTGGGGGCCTCAGAGGCTCCCTGCTGACCCTGGTCTCCACCCTCTGCCCCAGCTCACAAGCGATGTGGAGATGTACGCCTTCCAGTACGAGACCAAGACAAACTCCAGCGACAGTACGGTTGTCCTGTACCTAGAGAAGGTGAGAAATGCCAGGTGCCTCTGCCAGAGGCCTGTGGGCAGCCCAGGGAAGAACACAGGGTCAGTCCTTGGGCAGTGCTGCACTTAAGCCGTGCCCTCTGAGGTTAGAGCCTCTGGTGTAGTCAAACCCAGGTGGTCTGGGGTCATGACCAGTGTTCATGGCCAAGGCCCTGTGGTCAGTGTCCCTGGTCAGTCCTGTGTGAACAGGACTCCCCTCCCCCCAGCTCTCCCACGAGAAAGACATAGTGCTGGGCTTCCGGGTCCACAGGATGCTGCCAGCGGAGTTCCTGCAGGCCGCCGTGGTCACCGTCTACGATTACTACGAACCTTGTGGGCAAGGGTCTCGGGGGCAGAGGGAGCCCGCGAGGAGGCACAGCCTGCAGAGGACAGGGCCAGGAGGGGGAAGGATGAGGGACGAAGCCAGGAAGGGGGACGGGGCGTTGCCAAGAGGGGCCTGAGCCTGGACGGTCATAAGGGGCGTGGCTTTCTTGAGCGATCTAAGTGGGCGGAGTCAAGAAGAAGTTTGTCCAGAACCGAAGGGGGACCGGGCACCGCCTGCCGGGAATGGGATGCGGCAAGAAGGGGCGGGGCCTTAAAGGGGTGGGGCCTTCGGAGGGGCGTGGCTTACTGAGGCTTGCAGGAGGCGGGGCCAGGAGGGAGGGAAGATCAGGGAGGGTCTGGAGGGGACAGCTTAGGAATCGGGCTGGGCCAGGAGGGAACCTGTACCCAGGCCTTGCTGGGGAAAGGGGCAGAGCCAGGGCCTGGAGGGAGTGGGGCCTGGTGCGCCCCCAGTTCTGGCCCAAGCCGACCCCGGGCCCTGCCCCCCACAGCCCTTCGGTGCAGCGCCTTCTACAACCTGCCCACAGAGCGATCTTTACTGCGAAAGATCTGCCACAAAGACGTCTGCAGATGTGCCGAGGGTGAGATGTGCCGAGGGAGACAAAGAGAGACAGACATGGGGACACAGAGAAGCAAAAATTGTCACATACACTTGCACTGCTAAAGATTAAGTGAAACAGAAATACACACACTGAGAGAGACACAAAGAGGCTAAGGCGGGAGAAACAGACAAGAAAAGGACACAAAAGAGAAAGAGGGGGAGAGAGCCAGACCAAAAAGGCCAGATCCAGAGACAAGCGGGTGGTGGGCTTGGGGACCAGCGGGAGGGCGGGTGGGTCGCGGACGGGAGGAAGCCCCGTCCCCCAGCTCAGCCAGAGCAGCGGCCTGCCTGACCCTCCAGAGCAGTGCCCGTCCCCGAGGAAGGACAGCGACCGGCTGAAGCAGGAGGAGCTCCAGGCGGCGGCGTGTGAGGCGGGCGTGGATTTTGGTGAGTGTGGGAGCGTCAGGAGGCAGGCGGAGGGCCACCTGCAGGCCAGATGCCACCACGAGGCCCTCCGGGCCCCCTCTTTCCCCAGTGTACAAGGTCAGACTGGAGGCCGTGGAGGACTCCGCCTCCAGTCCTTACATCTACTACAACATACAGCTCCAGGATATAATCAAGAGTGGTATCTGGGAGGTGACAGAGGAGCGGCTGTGGGGCCCTGACCTGGAGGTCCTGCCGGGAATGGGGTGGAGCAAGAAGGGGCGGAGCCTTCAAAGGGGCAGGGTCTGTCGAGGCAGCTGCTGGGCAGGGCCAGGCACGGTGAGGCTGGCAGGGAGGGGGTGGGGACAGGAAGAGAGGAAGATCTGAGAGGGCCTGGAGATGACAGCCTGGGAACGGGGAGGGACCAGGAGGGAGTCCCAGTGTAGGGGAGGGCCAGGCCTGTGCACACTCATACACTGGGTCTCCTCCAGGCACGGACCCTGCCACATCCCTTGCCATGAAGAAATTCGTCTCCCACGCCACCTGCCATGACTCCCTGGGGTTGCAAGAACAGGAATCGTATCTCATCATGGGCCAGACATCAGACCTGTGGAGAGTCAAAGCTGAGTGCGTGGGGGGCTCCTACTGCCCCGGGGAGTCAGGCCTGGGCTCCCTTCCCTACCCCAGCCCAGCCTTCAGTCCCAAAATTTCTGCTGGACCTGTTGGCAAGAGACCTCAGATTTCAAGGCGGCCCTGAATGGAGGCGCAGGCCGTGCACTGCACAAGTCCAGGGAATGCTATCCACACGAGACAGTGTGGGTGTGCATTACCTCCGTTCTCCACAGAGGGCAGTAAAGAGCCCGTGGAAGGGGCACGTTTTCTAATCCCCATTGGTATGAGCTAGATCGAGGCTGGAAGACCAGAGAGGACCCAGTGGAGTGGACGCTACAGGCCGAGGCTCTGCGAGGCTGCCAAGCAGGACAGAGGGGCATGGCAGGGAAGTCCCCAAGTCCCCAGGGTCACCAGGCTCTCCTCACCCTTCTGGCTGTCTCCCACCCACAGCTACACCTATGTCCTGGGCAAGGACATGTTCCTCATGCATTGGCCAGCAGATGGGGATGTGGGCAAGAAGGAACTGCTGGACCAGCTGGAGGGATTTTCGGAATATTTGACCACCCACGGCTGCAAGTCCTAAGACCCTGAGGCCTCTGCTGCTCTCAGGAAGGTGTCTCGGAGAAGGTCGGGGCTGCTGGGCTTAACCCCAAATAAAGGGCACAGAATATCATACCCAAACTCCAGACATTTGTTGCTTCTCCAGCTTTCAGCAGAGACCCTGCACGACATGTCCCAACACAGCTTGGACCTGTCTCCTCTCCCTCTCCCCCTTTCTCACTCCATTCCGACCACAACAGGTCTTTGCATCCTTCCAACACCCAAGTCGATTCCCACCTCGGGGCCTTTGCTCTCACCGTTCCTCTGCCAGGGACACCCCCTCCCCCCAATATCTGCTTGGCTTGAACCCTTCCCTTACTTGGGCTCTGTTTGAATGTCACCTCTCGCTGGCCCATTAGCTCAGTTGGTTAGAATGCAGTGTTAATAACACCAGGTCCAGGGTTCGATCCTTGCACTGGCCAGCAAAAGTAAATAAATAAATACAAAATAAATGTCACCCCTTCAAAGATACCTTCTTTAATAACATATCTAAAATAGGTCCCCTCCCATCACTGTCTGTCCCCTTCCCCTGCTTTATTCTCTTAATAGCACTTATAGGTACATCGCATATGATATTTATTGGCTTGGTTGTTAAACAGGTGTGTCAGCTCCTTTAAGACAGGGGTCGTGTCTGTCTGGCTCACTGAGGTATTCCCAGTTCCAACAGCAGGGACTGGCCTCAGTCGGTGCTCAGAAAATGATTATTGCATGAATGAGTGATTGAACAGATGAATTTATAAATGAATTTGGTGCCCACTCTGTGCTTGGCCCTGATGATTCACAATTGCTCATACAGAAGCAAGTGTTCAAGGAACTCAAAGTGACAGAAGCTCTGATGGAGAAGCCTAGGCAGCTGGGGAGCAACCACCAGGGGCAGGGGGAGATGAGTTCATTTCATCCATGTGGGCTGGGGTGGGAGTGAGGACCTGCCAAGCTGAGGAAGCAGCCCATGTGGGTCCAGAGACCCCCACAGAGTGCTGGAGGGACTGCAATGCATCCAGGATGGCTTCAACTTGGGGTGTGAAGGAGGAACCAGCAGAGGGGAAGTGAGAAAGAGATAGACGAGGCTGGAAAGGCTGTGGGCAGGCTGACTTCATAAAGGTCCTCAAATGCCAAGCCACAGGGCTTGGTCATTATCAAAGGCAGCAGGGAGCCATGGAAGATGTTTGAGCAGGAGCAGGACTGATCAGCCCTGAGGGGGAAAGGCCCAGCTGGCTGATGGGGAGAAACCGAGCTGATGGCAGAAAACGTGGAGAGGAGCCCTGGGGCTGTGGGGCCACAGGATGACATGGCAGTGGCTGTCTGAGTTCAAATTCTGCCCCCACCTACCCTGGCTGTGTTACCTTAGCCTGGTTACTCACCTCCCTGTGCTGTGGCTTCCTCATCTCTAACATTACATCTCTCAGAGTTGTGAGTGCTGGGCACATGGTGAGTGTTTGTTAAACATTCACTAGTCGGGTTGGCCGGTTAGCTCAGATGGTTAGAGCACAGTGTTACAACACCAAGGTCAAGGGTTCAGATCTCTATACTGGCCAGCTGCCAAAAAATAAATAAATTTTTAAAAAATAATTTTAAAAAATTGACTAGCCTTATCACCAATGAGCCAGGCAAGAGGCCATGGGACAGTGGAGCTGCTAGAATCTCCATGACAGCCAGAAGAAAACAGGCCACAGCAACCCCTGCTCAAAACCCTCCTGGGCTCCTATTGCTCTAACCCTATGGCCCTCAAGACCTTACACTGTGGTCCTGTCACCTCCCTGACCCCATGTCCTCTCACTCTCCATCTCACTCCACTCCAGGCCTCCTCCATGGTCCCCAGAAACCCAAAGCTGTTTTCTGCCTCTGGGCCTTTGCGTAAGCTGTTCCCTCTGCCCAGAACACATTTCCCATGACTGCTTCCCCCTCAAACTCATCTGAGTCTTCACTCAGAGAGGCCTTTCCCAGCCATTCTGGCTAAACGAGACTGGCCACTTCCCCTGGGGTTCTCTCTCTCAGCAACACGCTTGTTTGTTTTAGAGAAAATGTCATGGTGCATAATTATGCACTAGAGAATTTACACCTTTGCTTTCTGTCTCCCCTACTGGGCTGGGAGCCCCAGGAGAGCAGGGAGGCTGTCTGTCTTAGTCACAGTTATAATTGCAGCAGTCTGCTAAGGGCCTGATGCATAGTAGGTGCTCATTTTGCTGAATGAATGACTGAAAAAATAAAAGAGTGAGAGAGAAATAGAAAGGAGAGAGGGAAAACAGAAAGACAGTGGGGGGAGGCTCATGACCTGCTACTATACAGCCCTCAAGCTAAGAATGTTTTTCCACATTCTTAAAGAGCTGGGGGAAAAAAATCAAAGAAGAATGTGCAACAGAGATCTTATGTGGCTTGGAAAATCTAAAATATTTATTTTCTGGTTTTTTACAGAAAAAAATATGCCTACCCCAGAGTTAGTACATTAGTTATCTATTCCTATTAAACAAATTACCCAATACTTAGAGGCTAAAAACAATAGAAGCTGATTGTCATTTATAGTCTCTGTGGGTTAGGAAAACCACAGGGAATGGCTTAGCTGGATAGTTTAACTCAGGGTCTCTCATGAGGTTACAAAATGTCACCTGGGGCTGTCAATGTATGTGAAGGCTTGACTGGAGCTAGAGGACCCACCTCCAAAGCAGCTCACTCACATAGCTGACAAGTTAGTAGGGGCTGGTGGAAGGCCTCAGATCCTTGCCACATGGACCTCTCAACTGGGCTGCTTGAGTGTCCTCACAATATGGCAGCCAGCTTTACCCAGAGCTAGTGATACCAGATAAAGAAAAGAAGGGAGCCACAGTGCCTTTTATGACCTTGTCTTAGAAAGCCCACACCATCATTTTGCATCATCCTGTTGGTCACCTGAGCCAGTACTGTCCAGTATGGACAGAGACTACACAGGGCATGATTACCAAGAGGCAGGGATCACTAGCAGGATAAGTCCCACTTGGCCATGGTGTACAATGTATTTAGCATGCTGCTGGATATGGTTTGGTAACATTTTGTTGAGGATTTTTGCCTCTGTATTCATAAAGAATATTGATTGTTAGTTTTATTCTCTTGTGGTATCAATGTCTGGCTTTGGCATCAGGGTATGTTGGCCCCACAGAAAGTGTTAAGAAGTGTTCCCTCCCCTTCTATATTTTGGAAGCATTTGAGAAGAATTTGTGTTCATTCTTTAAATTATTGATTGACTTCACAACTCAAGCCATCTGGTCCTGGACTTTTCTTTGTTGGGAGGTTTTTGGTTATTAATTTTATCTCTTTACTTATTACAGGTTTGTTGAGATTTTCTATATCTTCTTGAGTCAGTTTTGGTAATTCGTGTGTTTCTAGAAATTTCTCCATTTCATCTAGATTATCTAATTTGTTGGTCTCCAATTGTTCATAGCATTCTTTTATAATCCTTTTGATTTTTGTTAGGTCAGTAGTAATGTCCCTGCTCTTTTTTTCCCCAGCTGTCCAGTACCCTGGACCTTGGTGTTATCTGCACCACACTCTATCCCACTAAGCTAACTGGCCAACCCTCATTTCTAATTTTAGCTATTTGCATTTTCTCTCTTTTTTTCTTAGTCATTATAGCTAAGAGTTTGTCAACTTTGTTGATCTTTTCAAAGAACCAGCTTTTGGTTTCACTGATATTCAGTTGTTATTCTATTCTCTATTTCACTTATCTCTGCTCTAATCTTTGTTATTTCCGTCCTTCTGGTAGCTTGGGTTTAGTTTGTCTTTTTTTCCCCTAGTCCCTTAAGATGTAAAATTAGGTTGCTGATTTGAGATCTGTCTTCTTTTTTAATACAGGCATTTACAACTATAAGTGGCATGTTGTGTTTTCATTTTCATTTGTCTCAAAGTATTTCTTTTTTTTTATTTTTGGAAGTAGTTTCTAATTTCCCTAATGATTTTTCCTGTAGCACATTGATAATATTTAAGAATGTGTTGTTCAATTTCCGAACTTGAGGTGGGAGTTTGAGTTGCATGCAACTGTCTGCTGCAGGTGCAGCTGAAATCCAGGTGGATCAAGGAAATGACTTGCAAGGCAATATATCCACCTGTGTGCATATATAAATATCTAATTCCTCTGTCTGGGGCTGCAGGATGTCCCACTTCTCTGTGTACATTTGTTTCACTCTTAAATCATGTCGGTTTTATACAAAACAGATAGAAAAATTTAAAATTATTCAGATGCCCACACTGGCCAGTTGCCAAATAAATAAATAAATAAACATAAATTTGTGAGGGTTATTAACTTAGTCACAGAAACCAACTCTGGTTGATTTAAGCAGAAAAGTTTATTTAAGAATACTTGGGAGCAACAGACAAAATTTGGTATATCCATACAATGGAATACTATTCATTATTTGCAATAAAAAGAAATGAACTAATGACATGTGCTAAAACACGGATGAGCCTCAAAAACCTTATGCTCCGTGAAATAAGCAGACACAAGAGATACATATTGTACGATTCTATTTACATGAAATGTCCAGTAAAGGCAAATCTATAAAGATTACTGGTGGCCTGAGGCTGGGAGTGGGGATGGGAATTGAATATAAATAGATACAAGGGCTCTTATGGGAGGGATAAAAATGTTCTCAAACTCAATCAGGGTGATGGTTGCACCACTCAGTCAAGTACTAAAAATCATTGAAATATACACCTGAAATAGATGAATTTTATATGTAAATCACACTTTAATAAAGCTGATTTTTAAGAAATACTTGGGATCTCACAGAGTTGCCAGAAGAAAAGAGAATGAGGCTCCAGGTCTCAAGGACACAGACCAGTACTGGAGAAGACACAGTTGCAGTGACCACTGGGCTGAGCCACCACTGACAGTGGACACTGATTCGTTATCAGACCCACTGCACCAGCAGCCTCCGAAAACTGGACGTTGCTGCTGCTATCTTTCTGTGGCAGCTGACATGTGGTCCCTCCCTCCCTGCATGGCCTCTGATTTAAAGTCAGAAGCTCCTCCGGGGAGGTGGGGGAGGGTGTGGTGGAAACAGTGTGATGTGCTCACCTAACTGATTCCTTGCTTTCTGTCTACTACACTAAATGACGTTTCCCAGCCTCTCCTGCAGGTGAGTGGAGACACGTGATGGGTCTTGGCCAATGGAATGAGAGCAGAAAATATAACGGTCTCCTGGCTGAGGCAGTTAAGAGTGTGTGTGCCTTCTGCACAGGTACCACATTACAGAAAATCCACTGGGTTCTGCAAACAAGGGACATTTTCTAAAGGGAGGAAGAGCTATTATAGATCAAAAGACACTTCACAGAAATATCTACCAAGTGCCATATGTAGACCTTGTTTGGATCCTGACAAAAATAAGCCAACCTTCCTGCAGCTGTTTGTTAGAAAAGAATAATAAAAGGACTTAAAAATAAATAATAAATAAAATGAATCAACCAAAAATAAAACATTTTGGGGACAGTCTGGAAACATTGACCATAGATTGGGTATGAGATGATATTAAGGAATTATTGTTTATTTTCTTGTGCATGATAATGATATGTGATTATGCTCAAAACAAGAAGTTCTTATCTGTTAAAAAATATGTTAAATATTTATGGGTGAAATGATATGATACTTTGACTTTTCTTTAAAATATTCAAGCCCTGAGGTTCTGGCTCTTTTTTTTTTTTTTTTTTTTAAAGATGACTGGTAAGGGGATCTTAGCCCTTGACTTGGTGTTGTCAGCACCACGCTCACCTAAGTGAGCGAACCAGCCATCCCTATATAGGGATCCAAACCTGTGGCCTTGGTGTTATCAGCACCACACTCTCCCGAGTGAGCCACGGGCCGGCTCGAAGTTCTGGCTCTTGATAAGATGGAGTATGCCCACCCTGTCTCTCTGATGGAAGGCAAGGAGCAGCTATCTGAGGACTCTGAAAAGTAAGAGGGCTAAGAGAGTGTAAAGACGAGCCACTGATGGGAGAAAATATTCATAAAACACATATCTGATAAAAGACTTATTTCCAAAGTATACCAAAAAAAATCCCAAAACAGAAGAACGACCCAATTGAAAGCAAACACCAAGATATACAGAAGGCAAAACAGCATATGAAAAGATGCTCAGCATTATATGTCATTAGGGAACTGCAAACTAAAGCAACAATGGGATACCACTGCATACCTATTAGAATGGCTAAAATCCAAAACACTAACAACACCAAGTGTTGGATGGAATGTTGAGCAACAGGAATTTTCGTTTATTGCTACTGGGAATGCAAAATGATACAGTCGCTCTGGAAGACAGTTTGACAGTTTTTCACAAAGTTAAACATAGTCATTTCATATGATCCAGCAATCTCACTCCTGGGTGTTTACCCAGGTTGAGAAATTGCTCCAAGAGCTGGGAAGTGACACATACCAAGACTGTCTGGTTCCACCGTGTGCCCGCTTCATCTCAATCCTCTACCTCAATTCCAGCTTGAAGGAGCTTTGGCTGTCAGCTGGCCCAAGTTCATCCTGACTATGCCATTTCTAAGCTGGGTGCCTTGAATGATTTACGTGACCTCTCTGAGACTCAGTTTCTTCATCCGTAAAGGGGACAATGACACATAGGCCAGGGCACTGATACTAAGATACTAAGATACTAAGGCCCAGGGCACACTCTGCAGACAGCCTGGAGCCCAGCAAGTTTCTCCACTCACCAAATTCATTTGAGCAGAGCCCCAAAACAGGTTACCCAACTTTTGCACATAATGCATTCCTGGAAAAGTATGAAGGTGATTTCGCAAAACTCAAACGATAGAAATCTGTGCTGTCAAGGACATTCCATTCACTGAGGACTACACAAATTATAAAATCCCACATTACTTCTCACCTCTTAGGCATCATTATCAAAGATATATTTCAAGGTTTTCGTAAATATTATTTTAAAAAATAAATTGGATTTATCTTACTGGACATTTTTTTTTTCTGATTACAAAAGTGACAGATGCTTGTTGCAAAGGAAATTCAATTGTTAGAGAAATATGCAATATGGAAAATTAAGGTGGTGTGGATGTCCACATGCAGAAATGCACACGAGTGGTTTAGTTATAGCTCCAGACTTTCTTATGTACATACCAGCATATGTGTTATATACACGTATATGTATATGAGGGGTCTTCAAAAAGTTCATGGAAGAATTCATATTATCTTTAACTCAACTTTTTCCATGAATTTTTGAAGACCCCTCATATGTATACAATGTACATATATATCCACCAACATAAATAATTCATCATTTTTTCAACAACAAAAAAGATCATATGAATTATTTGGAGGTTTGCCTTTCTTTTTTGCTTAATTCTATGTCTGGCCATCTCCTTATATTGGCAGAGAGAAATCTAGCTCATTCTTTTGAAGAACTGTATAATAATATCCCATCGCATGGATATCCCTAATTTATGGGCACAGTCCCCTTTAGATGGACACTTCTCGATTTTAGCAACAAGGTCACAATGAATACCTTTTACATGCAACTTTGTGTTCGTGGCTAAGTAGTTCTGGGAGTGAGACTGTTGGGTCATGGGGTAGGCATGTGTTTTAAGGGTCCCCAGGATTTGTTTTAATCGATGTCGTAAGACATGCAGATGTGGAAATGACTGTCATGAAGGGAAAAGTTTATACTCACAGATCCCTAGAAACAGGAGGCACAGCATGCCACACAGGGATATACAGAGCCACATGGGGGAGCACAAGGGTGGGCCAGGAGGCAGAGGGAGTGAGGGGGAGACGTAGGCAGGAGCCTTTATTGTGGTTTCCATGGGAAGGAAAAGGTGAGGCAGGGTCAGCAGGGTTAGGATTGGCTAGTTTGAACAATTTCAGCAAGCTCTAGGGCATAGGGGCTGTCCCTAGTTGTCAGGCACCTAGCCCTGGGGTGATCAGGGCAAGTGGGTAGTGGCCCTGAGTGTGAGAGCCCGATAGAGGAGGTGGAGGAAGCGTGGGCTTGGTTTCCGTTAGAAAGGCATACTCAGGGGAAAGTTGTTTGTTATCTCGGAACTGGCCAGTCCTGGGAGGGGCAGTCTCCCCAGGGTTATCAAGGCCCCAGATGTCAAAGCTTCAGAAGACAGAAAAAGAAAGACGTGGTTACAGCCACGTAATATCTTAGTAGCAGATTTCACCATGTTGCCGTGCCTGAAGGTTTGGGCAAAGAATGCTCTTTCCAGTGGTTTGGCAGATTTCTCATTTCCCTATACCTTCTCCAACTCTAGGCATTCCCAGTCTTTTTTATTTGGTTACACTGGAGGGGATACTGACTAGATTGCGAAAAGCACACATATGTTCCAGTTATGTCCATTTCCATCGCAATTAAACACAGAGCCACCCAGCTTAAGCCTCAAAGGGTCCAGCCCAAGGTCAAGATGTGCTGCTTTTGGCTGGTCCACTCACAACATGGTCTTCACCTCTCTCCACTCATCCCCTTGCTCAATAAGCCCCAGCCATGCTGGCCTCTCGCTTTCTGCAATGGGACAAGCCCTTTCCCACCTCAGGACTTTTTGCAAAAGCTGCTTCCTTTCCCCAGCACCTTTTCACCTTGGAGACTACTATTCACCTTTCAGAGAGATCTTAAGGAAGTTCTTGAACCTGTTTTCCCATTTTTAGTAATATTACCCTCTTCATCAGGCTACTGTGAGGATTAAATGAGATACATAGTTTAAAGCCCTTGAGGATTAAATGACACATAGTTTAAAGCACTTGAGGATTAAATGAGATATATAGTTTAAAGCACTTGGCACAGTGTTTCAGAAAGTGTTATGATTTCAGCTCAAGGGGCACCTCCTCCAGGAAGCCCTCCCTGACCACCCTGCCCAGGTCAGGTTCCCATGTGTTAGCCCTCCTCATGGATCCCCCAATAACTTTTTCTCTTTTTTTTTTGGTATATTTCAAAACTATAATTAAACAATTACTTCTGGTATCATCTGCTTCCTGTTTCTCTTTCCCATTAAGACTATGAGCTCTAGAAGGGCAAAAATGGCGTTTGCCACATAGGAAGTGCCTAGCACCATACCTGCCACATAGGAAGCATTTGATGCATCTGATAGATGAACGAATGGATGGATCTAATGAATTCCATTTTTGACTCAATTATACTAAAGTGTCAGAGGCTACCCTTCTTATCACTGTTTTCAGCATGTGAATTTTCTCCTTTTGCATGTCTTTTTATAAAAATAAAGGATAGAACACAGTAATGTTCATGCCACTGCATAAACAAGCCTCATCAGCCTGGGCCAAGATAGCCACGAAACTCAAACAGAACTCCTGACAGGTAGGTGGTGTCCCCACGTGATTGCTGGGAATATTTGCCGTTCTGTTCATCTACAAATGTAAAAATTCAATACTCTGGTTATGTCTCCTGTCTGTCCTTCAAAATCAACTTTCATCCATCTTTCCATGGTCCTGTGCCCTGAAAAGAGGCTGATTGCATCAATGGGCATCCTTGCCCTCCTTCCTTCTGGGCTCAGCAATGAGAGCCTCCAGCAGGAGATGGGTGGGCAGGAGGGGACAGAGGATGGGGTCTTTATTCCCCTCTTCTTGAATGTAGGCTGGATCTAATGGCTCGCTTTAAGTGTACAGAACATAGGCTGGCCAGTTAGCTCGCTTGGTTAGAGCATGATGTTAGTAACACCAATGTCAAGGGTTCGGATCCCCATAGCGACCAGCCACCAACAAATAAATAAGTAAATGTACAGAACATAGAGGCAGTGATGCCATGTGACTTCTGAGGTTAGATCATGAAAAGATACAAAGGTACAAGCTCCACCAGGCTTCACCTTCTTGGATCACTTGCTCTGGGGAGCCCAGCTGCCGTGTTGAAGGCCCCAAGCAATTTGCTGTTGCCTCTGCCTGGAACTCTCTTCCCCCAAGTATCCATGTGGCTCCTCCCCTCACTTCTTTCAGGTCTCCCCTTAGATGTCATTTCCTGCAGGCTTTGCTAATCCCCCTTTACCCATTCCCCTACCCCAGCTCATTTTTCGTCTCATAGCACTTACCATATCCTGTCCTATTATAGATTTGTTTCTTGTCTGTCTCCCCCACTAGAATGCCAGCTCCATGAGGGCAGGGATCTTGGTTTTGTTTGGTGCTGTGTCTGCAATGCTTGGAACAGTGTGTGGCACAGAGTAGGTGCTCATTATGGTGTCTATTGTGATTAGAACCTAGCAGACCTGATTGTGTCGAGGCTGGATCAGACTCCCACCTGTTTCCTGCCCACTCGGTGCCCACCCTGGCTAGGGGATGGGACATAGCTGTGACCTCCCCTTCCATGGGGCAAACTGATTAGTAATTGGCAACTATGATGGGAGAGCCCTTCCCGACCTCCCCACTTCCATCAAGATAAAAATCCCAGCTCCTGTGTGCAGGCTACAGTCCCCTGTCCCTGCCTGAAATGCCACCATTTAGCCACAAGGAACCATGAACTGCTTGCAGGTCGCTGACATAGTCTTTAGAGTGGGGTGCATATGTACCCCACAAACAAAGCTTAGGGTTCAACTGGAAAACATCAGAACATCTATATTTTTTAATCTCCATTTTCCACTTTCTAAAGAATATATCTTTATATAATAGGAATTATATAATATAACATTATAATCTACAGACTGGTGTAATTGTATTTGTATATAATGTATAAATAAATATCCATCTGGGGTGGAGCTTCAACATTTTTACTGACAGCAGTGAGCAATGGAAAAAAATGTGTAGAGTCGTTTACCCCAGTGCCACTTTGCCCCACAGGGGACATTTGGCAATGTCGGGAGACATGTTTGGTTGCCACAACTGGGAGAGGGGTGCCACTAGCATCTAGCAGGTGGAGGCCAGGGATGCTGGGCTACAATGAACAGAACAGCCTGCCACCACAAAGAACTATTCACCCCAAGATGTCAAAAGTGCCCAGGTTGAGAAAACCTGCCCCAAAGCACCGGACTCTCTCTTGCCTCTAAAGCCATCTCTGATGTCCCCAGGATGGGCCAGAGCACCACCTGAGTCACCCCAGCCCCTGCGCTGGGTTGAAATTGTCCTGTCCCACTGGGTTCTCAACCTTCGGGTTTGCAATGCAGATTCCCTGGAGACCCTAGACAGCCGGATTGTGCCGGGCTGCTAGCGCCCAGGAATCTGTATTTCTCACGAGCACCTCACCCTCTCCCACCCATACACTGCCTGTCCCTGCTATGGGTACGTAGTACATAAGACCCAGTGACAACTTAGTTAAGTGTCTATGGCATGCCAGGCGCTATTAAGTTCTCTACTGGAGCATCCCGGGCCCGCTCTCTCTGCTCCAGGATGCAGGCACCGTGATCGTCCCCATTTTACAGAGGAGTAAACTGAGGCTCAGAGAGGTGACGGTGGCCGAGTGAAAGAATCACAGCGAGAAAAGGGGCCTGGGTCCTAAGAAGCGCCTGATTCCTGGGGTAGGGAGGAGGACGCGGAAGAAGGTGACGAACTCGGGGAGCACGCGCTGGTGGAGGGGGGGACGCGGGGACTCGCCGCGGCCTTCGGATGCGGCCCCGCCCCCACGAGGGACGTGAAGACGCGGACCCCGCGCAGCGTGGGGACATGTGACCGACTGCAGAGGCCGCGCCGCCTCCCCCGCCCGAGGTCTGCGCGCTCCGCCGCAGGGTGCAGACCCCGGGCGCCCGCCTGGCTTTGGGGCGCAGGAGCAGAGGCGGAGCCGGGGCGGAGCCAGCGCTCCCCGGTCCCCCCCGAATCGAAAGCGAAAGGGGCCGGGGAGGAAGGGCGGAGCTGGCCGCCAGGCGCCGCCCCCTGCCCTGCGCGGCTGCTGGACCGACGGGCGCGCCCAGGTAGGGGGCGGCTGAGCCGCGCAGTGCGGACCCCCGCGGGGACCTGCGTCGCCACCGCCGTCACCATGTCTCAGGAAGGTGTGGAGGTAGGAGATGGCTCCGGCCGGGCCGGGGGGCCGCGACAGACGCCGAGGAAGGGCTGGGGACGCGCAGGGGGCTTCGCAGTTCCCGGGGACCCCATCGGAAGCCCAGACCTTCCACCTGGCTGGCGCTCGCCTCCCTGGGAGAGGAGACTGACCCCCAGATCCCCCAGAGCGAAATGCGGCCTCCGCGAGGAAAAGCGGGGGCTGCAGGGTCAAGGGTTAGAGGCCAGGGGTTACCTGGCCAGCCTCATCCCCCGCTAGGCTGGGACGCTCGTCCCAGTCCGCGTCCTCCCCCAGTGCCCTGTGGGGACTTTGGCTTTTTCCAGGAAATGCCGTAGAGGGATGGGGCGGGGGCGGGGGGAGGGTTGCGGAGGCCAAAACCAAGGGTCAAGTTCAGGCCGGTAGAAGGATGCCTAGAGATGGGGGAGGGGCGATCGCTCCTCTCCTTCCCCCCCACTGGAGCCCCCTGTCCCCAACCAGCTGGAGAAGAGCATCCGGCGCCTCCGGGAGAAGTTTCATGGGAAGGTGTCCTCCAAGAAGGCGGGGGCTCTGATGAGGAAATTCGACAGCGACCACACCGGAGTGGGTCGCTCCATCGTGTACGGTAAGCTGGTGGTCCCGGTGCGGTGCGGGACAGGATTGAGATCATCTGCCCTGGAGGTCCCAGCCTTGGGAGGGTCTGCGTTGCTGCTCTGCGCGGCCTGGAACCCCACAGACTCTTCAAGGGCCCTTCATTTACACTTACTCTCCCACCAGGAGTAAAGCAGAGAGATGGACAGGAACTGAGTAACGACCTGGATGCCCAGGTAACCTGTCCCCTCTCCTGAAAAGACTGGGTAACAGAAGGAAGAGCAGAGGGGACCCGCGCCATCCATGGTGACCCCCTCCGGATGAGGAGCGACTGGGCACTGTCAGTCAACACATCCAACCCCGTTCACTTTTCCACCTCTCAATTGTGTGTTTGGCCAGGGAGCAAACAGTAGGCGCTCATTACGTGCTGACTGTATTAAATGTGGGAAAGAGTCAAGAAATCCAGGCAGTGAAATGAACCAGGATTAATGCCACCGTAGGGGAGGCCGAGAGGTCAGGGAAGGCTTCCTGGAGGAGGTGATGCCGACACTTCAAGGATGGGGAGGAGTGAGCCCTGGGAATGGAAGAGGAAGTGAATGGATGACAGGGGTCGTCCAGGGAAAGGGAATGGTGTGAGCAAAGGTGAGAAGGGACCTGTCAGTGGCAGCTCCTGGAACAGGAGGAAAGGCTGGGGTGAGCAGGAGGTGTGGGAGGAGAGAAAGGGAGGCCAGCCCATGTGTTGAATGAATGAATGAATGAATGAAGGCTTTGAAGCACAGGAGAACCACTTTGCCTCTTAGCTTTGGTGGCTAGTAGGCTGGATTTTACCTGCCTGAAAGGCGCAACACAGAGTTGTTAAAGAGTATAATAAAATACGTATTATACTCTTTACACTTATATATAAAGGGTACGATAAAAATAATCGCAAAGGGTAGCATTGATTGAGCACTTCCCATGTGGCGAGACTCCAGGAATCGACTTATTTCATACCACAGCAACTCCATGAGACAGGCTGTATTATTTATCGTCCCTATTTTACAGACAAAGAAACTGAGGCACAGAGTGATGAAGTCACTTGCCAGGCTCCTGCAGCAAGCAGGTGGCAACTGGGATTTGAACCCTGGCCACCTGGAGTCAGAGCGTAGGCTCTTAGATGCCCCTCAATAGGGACCCAGGGGAGTGAGTGGCTTGCCCACATTCCCACAGCTGGAAGTGATAGAGCCGGGATTAGAACCTACATCTATCTGAATCCCCAACCCAGGCACTTAGCCTAAAGCCACACAGCCTCAAAGAGGCGACAATGTGAACGTGTGTGGTGTTTGCAGGCAAGGAAGCGTATGAGATCCAGGCCTGCTCCACCACACTTGCTCAGGGTGATTTCAGGCAAGTGCTCCCTTAGCTCTGGGCCTCAGTTTCCCCACCTGAGCAATGGGGATAACAGGTGTGCCGACCTCTCAGGGCTGCTATGAGGTCACACCTGGCTCTCAATAAGTGGGCACTGCTGTATCTCCTGGTGAGTTAGGGACATCCCACTCTCATATGGGACAGGACCCTGCGTCACCATCCGAGAGCCCCAGATCAGGGAATCCTCCCCCAGCAAACAAGGGTGAGAGAGGCCCGAGCCCCATCCCCAGTCTCAGCCCCTGGTGTCTCCACCCAGGACCCTCCAGAGGACATGAAGCAGGACCAGGACATCCAGGTGAGTTGGTGGCTAGTGGGAGGCCAGGGTGTGGGAGGGGGGAGGAGGACTTGCCTTGGGGGAGAGGTGGACATCCATAGTGGCAGGAGGAGGAGGCATCTGTAGGGAGAGGAGGGCTGACATATGTTTCTGTTGGTGGAGGAGGGGTGACACCCCTCTTGTCCCCACCCACTGCATTCCGCAGGCAGTGGCGACCTCCCTCCTGCCACTGACGGAAGCCAACCTACGCATGTTCCAGCGTGCCCAGGACGACCTTATCCCTGCCGTTGACCGGCAGTTCGCCTGCTCCTCTTGTGACCATGTCTGGTGGCGCCGTGTGCCCCAGCGGAAGGAGGTGATAACCCAAAACTTGACCTTGATTCTATCCTGAATTCCACTCCTGATCCCCTTCCTCAGTGGCTGTACCTCTGACCTAAGGACACCAACCCCTGAGAGCCTAACCCCTGACCTCCAACCTCATAGCTCAACCTCCATCTCCGATCCCAACCCCCGATCCAGAGCTGGACTTCTGACCTTCAACTTGAGAAGCCCAACCCCTTCCCCTAGAGCCTGATTCAACAGTTCGACGGCTGCCATGGAAATCGAACCTGACCCCCAAACCCCCAAATCTGGCTTCTGAACCCCCTGACCAATAGTGTGCTTCTGGCAAATGCTCACCTAGCTCTTGCAAGGGAGGAGAGGGAGCACAGATTTGTAGTGTTTGCCAATTTCCATGGTGTAAATATTCCCACCCTGGTCAATATCAGGCTACCAATGTGAAGTCAGTGAAAATGGAGTTGGGCAGCTGCTGCAGCACACAGCTAACCATGACCCCAACTCCAGACACCTCTGACAACCTCTGTCCCCTCCCTATACCCCCAGGTGTCCCGGTGCCGGAAATGCCGGAAGCGCTACGAGCCAGTGCCAGCCGACAAGATGTGGGGTCTGGCTGAGTTCCACTGCCCGAAGTGTCGGCACAACTTCCGGTGAGGGTGCTGACCCCCACCCCCCGCCCCACCCCAGCCCTGCCCCTCCCTGCCCTGGCCCCGGCCCCACCCCGGCCCAGCCTCGCCCTCAGCCCCTCACAGCCCTGCCCGCCCCCAGGGGCTGGGCACAGATGGGGTCCCCGTCCCCCTGCTACGGGTGCGGCTTCCCCGTGTATCCAACACGGATCCTCCCCCCGCGCTGGGACCGGGACATGGATCGCCGCAGCACCCACACCCACTCCTGCTCAGCAGCAGACTGCTACAACCGCAGAGGTGAGGCCCCCACCAGGTGTCATCCCAGTGCATCCCGTAGCCTCCCCCGACCCTGAGTAGTCTGCATCTACCTCTGGCCTTAAGTACCAAGGTCTCTGTCCCCTTCCCCATGCTCCTTGAAGCCTCAGTGTCTGTGGCCACTTCATATCCCGTGGCAGCCCTTCCTTCCACATGCTTTCCGTGGCTCCCAGTCTCCTTGGCCTCTGAGGGCTTGACCACGAGGTTCTGAGGTTTCACCCCAGTGGCCCCATGCTCCAGGGTCCCCATGGCCTCTGCCTCTGTGGTCTCTGTGTTTTGTCCCCTGTAGTCTCGGGTGACCCCCATTTCCCTAGGTCTCCTGTAGCTTCAACACCTCTGAATTCCCGGTAGCTCTGGCCCCCAGAGCCCACGTGGCTTCAGCCCCCTCATCCCCAGAGTCTGAGGGGACCTCGAGCCCCATGACCTCAGCACCTCTCCCTCCCCAGAGCCCCATGTACCTGGGACATCCTGCGCACACCCCAAGAGCCGGAAGCAGAACCACCTGCCCAAAGTCCTCCATCCCAGCAACCCCCACATCAGCAGTGGCTCCACGGTGGCCACCTGCCTGAGCCAGGGCGGCCTCCTGGAAGAACTGGACAACCTCATCCTGGAAGACCTGAAGGAGGAGGAGGAGGAGGAGGAGGAGGAGGAGGAAGAGGAGGGCGGGCACAGGGAGTGACCCCTGCCAGGTGCACATACAAAACAGACACGGTCTGTGGCTACTTTGTGTTGTTATAAAATAAGAGCTCAAACCAAGATATAAATGCCCTTGGGGAGCCATCTGCGTCGGAGATATTGGCTGGGGGTGGGGGTGAGATCCCTGGGTCCCATTTTCGGGGCCCTGGGGAGCAGATCGACAGTGGGAAGGTCTGTGGGACATGAGCCATCAAGGAGGTGTGGCCAAGACAACTTGGGCTCCAGCTGACAAGCATGCTCTGGAGCCTGGGGGACAGATGGACAGATAGTCACAGCCTCAGGGGCCGGATCAGCATGGCAGCCTTCTTGAGAGAGTAGGCCCCACCACGAAACTCAGCCCAGTAGACACCATCTTGGTAGCGGCTGCGGTAGTGGCCACCACGGTGCCATATGCCATTGAGGTTGGAGTGGGCACAGGCATGGTACCACCAGCCTCCCCGCTGGTACAGGGCGCAGTTACCTGATGGGAGAGAGAGTCCATGTCTTCTCACCAGAATAAAAGGCTCTGCTAGCACCTCACAGTGCAAGGCTTTTGCGAGGCATCCCCTGAGCCTCCCCATCCTCATTGAATACAAGCCGTGATCCTCCATCTCCTCACCAAAATAGAAGCCCTGGCCTCACTTTCTTCTTTGGAGTAATACCCTTAATTCCTTCCCTATCTCCTTACCAAAGTACAAGTAAAACCCTTCTCACCCTTTCTGAAAACTAGGAGTCTGCTGCTCATTATTTTATCCAGGAAAAAAAATCTCAACTTCCTTTCCAGAGTAAGAGTCCTAGCTCTCACCCTCTGCCTTCACCAGAACAGGAGTCCTAACTTTTATTGCCTCATCAGAGGAAGAATCTGGGCTCCCCATCCCCTCACCAGAATAAAAGTGCTGTCCCTTGTTCTCTTGCCAGAATAGAGGCTTGCTTATCCTGGTACTTACCAGAGGGGAGTCTTACCCCCCTTCTTTCATTCCCTCACCAGGACAGGGATTCCACCCCTACCCTCCCACCAGAATAAGAGCTCTCCTTACCAGAATAAGAGTCTTGGTCCCTGTCCACGGTGCTGAAGGGTTTGTCATTGTGCCAGGAAAGGGAATCTCCTGCATCACCATGGTACTGGCCAAGCCGCAGGCGGTAGTGGTCGCTCTCAGGCTCCAGGGAGAAGCCATCATAGCGGGCACGTGCCCCACGGCCTCCCCAATCCTCCAGGAGCACCAGCAGCTCATGGTCCCCACGGCTGGTCAGCTGATGCACAGGTTCAAGACCCAGCCAGTATTCCCCATCAGGCTCTCCAAAGCCCACCTGGCAGGGCAGAAAAGCCAGAAGGTCAGAAATAGGCTCAGTTCCTTGACCAACTCTGCTTCTGCCCAGCCACAGCCACCTTGTAGTGCTGCCAGGTGGTGAAGAAGTTGACAGAGCCATCTCGCCGCCGCTGGATCACAGTCCAGCCTCCACCTTCCAGCTGCTGCTCACACCATGCTGACACCACATGCCGGCCCAGCTGCAGCTCATACACTCCACTCTGCTCATGGCCTGCCTGGTGGGCCTCTGCACAGTCCTGCCATGGGCCTGTGGGCACAAAGATATGGGGGAGGCACAACGTAGGCCAACCAATCCCTTACCAGAGTAAAAGCCCTGATTCTTGCCAGTCCCCTCACCATAATAAAAGTCCTATCTCTCCCATTCCCTCACCAGAATAAGAGCCCTGATGCCCAATTTCTTACCTTATGAAGACTCTAGGTCCTTCTTCAAACACCAGAGCAAATGTGGAGTCTGGGTTCTTAAACCCTGATTCTATGTTCTCCTTACCAGAATATAAGTCCTGAACATGGCATTCTGAACTAGCTCAAATTCTCAACACAGTAGCAGTCCTAAATTCTTCATCCCTTCATCAGAAAAAGAGTACCTTCTCTCCTATTTTCATACCATAGTAAGAAGATTGGTCTTTTTATTATCAGAATAAGAACCATATCTACCTGTTCCATTATCAGAATAAGAACATCATTTCCTCCAGTCCTCTCACCATGAGTGGGATCTGCCATTAAAATTCTGACTCCTCTATTTCCCTCTACCCACATTGCACTGGGAATCCTCGGCTTCTCACTCCCCCAGCAGCCCTGCGTGCATCTTACCTGCTGGCTTGGTGGGGACAGCAGGGTGCCCTGCAGGCATGGGAGAGGCCAATGGTCCCTGTTGTCTCAGGATCTGGTCCCTCTGGGGTTCTGGGGATGGGTCCAGCCTCCTGCTGGTGTCATTGGTGCCACCTACCAGACTGACTGGAACCACAGGTACCAGGGGAGGTGGTAGGACCTGGAGTGACCGAGAAAGTCAGAGGTGATTGTACTAACCCTCAGCCCAAGAGGTCCGGTTTCCTCAGGGGCCAGGGATGGTGGGTAAATCTCCCTGCTCCCAGATGAGCTGGGGGTCAGGAAGGGGGTGTCCTGGTCCCAGGACTGATCTTCTCAAAAGCCTAATTCTTGGCTTTCAAGTGCAGATGGAGCTGGGCTTAAATATCTGCTCTGGAGCTCCTTTTCTGTACTTTTCAGCCTCCTGCTTGTCTCCTTTTCTGTACTTACTGAATCCTCCCACCAATCCTGTAAGGTAGCAACAATGTCATCTGAAACTCTGGGCCAGACATGTTCCAGAACTCAGAAATAACACGGCGGGATCGAGACAGTGATACAGGGAGTGTTATGTACTTTACATAACGGCCCCAATGGGGGTCTCTGGTCTCTATCTACGTGATAATAAAATGTTTAATTAGGGGCTGGCCGGTTAGCCTAGTTGGCAGAACGTGGCGGTGTGCTGACAACACCCGAGGTCAAGGGTTCAAATCCCCATACCGGCCAGCCACCAAAACTATAATAATAATAATTATATGCTTAATTCCAGGACTCTGTGAATATTCACATTAAGTGGATAAGTAAAGACCATACATAGCCACCAGTCACGTTTTGACCTAAATAAATTATGAGAGTGGGCGGGCAGGAATCCGATTTTCGGGGGGTTTTGAATTTCGGAACTGCAGATAAAGAGATCGTGGGGTTGCACGAGGCCCATTTTGCAGCCGATGCAGCAAGTGGCTGCCATCCAGGGAGGCTCCGAAGTTACCTGCTGCTGCCCGCCCGCGCCCCCCGGGCACAGGCGCTCCAGGCGGGCGATGAGGCCGCTCTGCTGGCTGACCAGCTGCGCCAGCTCGCGGAACTTGACGTCCAGCTGGTGGAAGCGGGCGGCGGCGCGCTGCGCCTCGGCAGACGCGTTGAGCACGCGCTCCCCGAGCAGCGCCAGGGCGGCGGCAGGCTCCGCCCCCGCCCCCGGCCCCGCCCCCGGCCCCGCCTCGTGCTGCAGCTGCGCGCGCAGCTGGCCCAGGCGCGCGCTCAGGCCGCGGCTCTCCTTGCGCAGCGCGCGCACCTCGCCGGCCACGGCGCCGTCGGCCGCCGCCAGCCGCTGCAGTTCGCGCAGCAGCTCCTCGTGGCGGCCCAGGCGCATGCGCAGCGCCGCCACCTCGCTGGCGTTCACGGCCTCCGGCGCCGGCCGTGCGGCCGCGGGACTGCTCCAGCACACGGCGCCCGTGAACTTCTGCTGCGGCAGCACGAAGGTGTAGGTGCAGCGCGGGGCGCCCGCCCGCGCCCACAACGCGCCCAGCAGGAGCAGCAGCTGCAGCGCGCGCAGCCGGGGGGCCGACATGGCCGATCTGCAGGCAGAGAAGGAACGAGAAGGAGGTGGGAGCCGGGAGCCTAGACTCGGCCCCGACTCTCAGGCCCGGCCGGCCAGACCCATCTGCACCCCCGCGGGAAATGCTGCGTGGCTCGGGGTCCACACAGGCGGTGTCCATCTCCCTCCCTCCGGGGCCCCAGAGAGATCCCCTCCTGGCCTTTCCACCGAGTTCCAGGCGCCCTACGGGACAACGTGTCTGTGCATTCATTTTACAAACATGCATTGAGCATCTTCTGTGTGCCAGCCTGTTCTAGGCACTGGGAACAAAACCCCAAAATCCGTGCACCAGTGGGCAAGGAAAAAACTTAATAAGTATAGGATTGATAGAGTATATTGGACGGTGCTAAGTGCTAACAGTAACAGAGGGAGGGTTAAGGGGATCTATGCAGGGGCAGCTTGAGAGGAGGCAGGTGCGAACAGGATCTGAAGGAGGAAGCCATAGAGGTGTCTAGACAGAAGCGTGTACCAGGCAGAGGGAACAGCAAGTGCAGAGGTCCTGAGGCTGGACCACGCCTGATGTATTAAAAGAACCGCGGGGAGGCTGGAGCAAAAACAGGGAGACTTGGGTGGGAAGAGGCAGGTGGGGTGAGGGCAGGTCTCACTAGCAAAGTCTTCGCATCTCTCTAGTCTCCACGTCCTCAGACCAAAACCCCAGAGTCACGGTGTCTCCTCCACAGCAGACCCAAGCCATCAGCCAGGCCTGTCAGTTCTGTTTAGACCCTGAATTCCTCCACATCCCCTCTTCCCTTTCCTCCACCCCCATTCCGAGCTCAAGACAGCATCTGGATTTCCTTCCAGCAGCTGCCTCCCTGGTCTCCAGTCTTGCGCCCTTTATGTACGGCCCCCAACAGCAGCCGGTGGATGCCTCATTTTTTGGCCATCATTTTTGTTGTTGTTGTTGTTGTTTTGGCGGCTGGCTGGTATGGGGATCCCAAACCCTTGACCTTGGTATTATAACACTACCCTCTAACCACCTGAGCTAACTGGCCAGCCCTATTTGCTACTGTTTATTCCCCATCCAAATACCAGCTCCTTGAAGGGATGCGAAAATCAACTAGCTTGTGTATTGATAAATTTAAAAATAAAAAATAACAGCTCCCTGGCTGGCTGGCTAGCTCACTTAGTTAAAGGCCAGTGCTGGTAACACCAAGGTCAAGGGTTCGGATCCCAGTACTAGCCAGCCACCAAAAACAAACAAAAAACATATCAGCTCTCCAAGGCAAAGTCTGGGTTTTTGTTCAGTGCTCTGTCTCCAGTGCCTAAAACTGCCTAGCAACCCCCTCCCCCAAAACCACATGCCCCAGGGTCTGCTGCGCTGCCCCCCAACTGTTGTGCAGACTCACACAGGTGAGCTCATACAAGTGTCTTCACTTGAGGGTGTACTTGTATACTCGTGGCCCTGCAGGGTCCACAAAGCCCCCCAATGCCTTCAATCCTGAACACACCAGGGATTATACACTCGCAGCATCTCAGAATGTGCGTGCCTGTGTCCACACATCTCCCCCATCTGCGCCAAGTTCCACCGCATTCAAACCCACACATCCTGGTGGCCACACAGACACATACCTGCAGTCTTCATCAGCACACAACGTTGGCACATTCACACATTCAACAAACACTCCTTGAGTGCCTCTTGGGTGCCAGGGGTTGTTCCAGGCAATGGGGACACAGCCTTAACGAAAACAAAATCCCTGCCCTTGTGGAGTTGACATTCTAGTTGGGCAACAGTAAGTAAAACAGTCGATAGATAGGTCAGAGCATGATCATGCTTAGGAGAAAATTAGGTAGGGAAGGGGCTGGGAGTTCTGGGATTGGGTTTAAATACAAGGGTCCCCTGAAAGGTGACACTTGAGCAAACACCTGAAGAAGAGAGAAGGGGAGCATCCCAGGCAGAGGGAAGAGTATGTTCATAGGCCCTGAGGTCGGACTTTGCTTTTGATGTGCCCAAGGAACAGCAGGGAGGCCTGTGAGTGAGCAAGGGGAAGCAGAAGGAGTTAGGGCAGGGAGGTGACAAGGCAAAGTCCTTGAGGAGGCCGTGGGGGTGGTGTTTTACTCGAATCAGGCGGGAGCCATGGAGGGTTCTGAGCTGGAGAGGGGCACATTGACTACTGTACTCACACACCAAGCAGGAGCTCCAAAGGGCGGGGTGGGCCAGGCTCTTTTCCTTGTCCCCAGTTCTCAGACATTGGGCCACCCACAACAGGGATGAACCAAAGCCCCATGGAGCTAGAGTGTGTGTAACACCCCCTGATGTTCACACTCTCAGCCTGGGGTGAAGAGGAGGCCTGGAAGCCCCCCAGTTAAGCTGAGGCAGTGGTCTCCCAACAGACAGAATCAATCTCCACCTACACTTCACACTCTCACCTCTCACGACCAAGACTCTGAATCCAGCGAGGCTCGCAGCAGGCACAAGAAGTCCAAAGAGGAGCAGAGGGTCTAGTAGGGCCTCTGAGCTGGGGGAGGGGAGAAGCCGATGGAAGGGAAGAGAGGAGGGCTTGGTAACCAGCCCCCAGCCCCCAGAGCATGGGAGTGGAGCTGTGATACTTGGCCCAGGAGCCCCAACTGTAAATATTTAGCATTTCCCACGTGAGAACTCAGGCATAATTGCCAGACCTCCCTGCCTAGACTACCAGAGCCTGATAACACAGGTCAGTGCCCTGAACATCCCTGCACTTCCTCCCAGCAGAGCACAGAGTGTGGGAGGCTGCAGGCACTGGGTGGACAGGCAGGACCCTGGCTGATACCCCACGTAGAACATCAGCGGGCTCCTGCTGTGTGCCAGGCCTGGCTCTAAACCCTGCCCACCTTTCATCTCATTTAATCTGTGCAACCTGAGCTGGCTTCAGTGTGTAGCCTCATTTTACAGCAGGGATAACAGGCTCAGAAAGGGTGAGCAACTTGCCTTCAGTCACACAGCCAGGAAAGGACCACGATGGGATTAAGCCCAGGTAGCTTGGCTTCCAAACTCACACATGTATATAGCGGTGTGTGCGTAACAAGAGACACAAAGACACACACACACACATAGTCCAGTATGTGGAGTGGAGCATACAAACCAGTGCTCAGAGCAGCAAAGATAGATGGCATTGGTATGTAATGTCCACAGATTTGCCTGACACACACATAATTCAGGTAACAACTGTACGTTCAAAATATGGTCACACATACACACAGCACAACTTAAAGGGAAAAACATCTTAGACGCTGAGTGTGTCTGTACCTGTGTGTCAGACATGCACACACCCAGGGACACGAAGTGACACCGTGGCCAGCACAGACACACCTAATGCCCTTCTGGCACACCGTGGATGTGTCCATTTGTCTCCCACACACCCGGTCATGTTTTCACACAAGTCAAATCACACAGGGACAGATCGGAGGGAGATAACCATGCAGCCATTTGTCAGAGGTACAAAGAGACTCACGTAGAGCCCCCTGCAGCCTGGGCCCAGGGTCCCCACCGCCGCGCAGACACACCCTGGGGAAGCAGTCTCCTGCCCCCGGTTTGCAGCGTCCCGGACTCCCGAGTAACCCGAGTGGACTCCAGGGCTGCAAGAGGAAATGTTCATCCCAGATCTGGGAGAGGCTGCCAGGCTGGGCTCTGGGCCTGGGCTGGAGCCCCCCCCACCAATGGGCCCCTCGGCCCCCTCCGGCTTCCCCATTGGCAGCAGAGAGAGAAGAAACCTCATAAGTCATAGAGAGAGGCTGACAGAAGGGAGGGAGTTAGAGAGACAGAAAAAGGGGAGACATGGGGGGAGATGGCCAGAGACACGGGGAGATGAGGAGAGACGTGGGGAGATGAGGAGAGACACGGGGAGATGGGGACAGACATGGAGAGAGACACAGGGAAACGGGGAGAGACACGGGGAGATGGGGAGAGAGCTGAGGCTGAGAAGAGAGAAGGGGATGCGGACAGAGACTGAGCAGAAAGATGACAACTTCCGATGATGGAAGAGACGACTCATGACAGACAAGGCTGGAAGAGAAGGACGCAGGGACGGGAAGAGGGGACGGGGAGGGGAGACCGCTGGGGGAGGGGAGAGCTGGGGGGCGGCAGATGTTCAGTCCGGGGCGGGGGCGTCTCTCCCCCACCGCAAGGTTTTGGGGAAGAAGCCAGAGGCCTGAAGCCAAAACTGGAGCTTGAGCGGAAAGGGGGAGGGGGTGAGTTATTCACCCAGCGCCCGCCTTGCCATGAGTTTCCAGAAGGTGAGGTGGAGTTTCCATCCCTCAGCCCGCGCGCAGGAGCTGGAGGGTGAACATGGGTATCTGCCGCGGGGGCCACTCCCTTTCCTTGCTGCTCCTCAAGGGCCTGGCGCCGGTGTGCCAAGCACTGTGCGGACCTTCTCTGTCTTAACTCGCGAGTCGGGGGACACTCTCATCCTCACTTTGGGATACTTTAAGAGCCTCGGAATGAAGAGAGTGGTTATTAAAATCGCCTAGCAGGAGGAAATGGGCAGAGGCGGGATTCGAACCCGCCGATCACTTTCTCCGAAGCAGGGAGTCGCGAAGCCCCGCCCCGGTTTCCGTAGAAACAGGCACCCAGTGTCTCCATAGCAACGCCTCCAGCGATTTCCCTCCCCGCTCTCCGAGGCCGCCTGGTGCGCATGCTCGTCTGATGGCCTCATCGTGCCGTTCAACCACCTCCCCGTGACACCTCCCAGGCGCCGGAAGTGAGCCGCGCAGCGCCGGAAGAGGCAGGAGAGGCTTCTGGCAGAGGTGGCCTCGTGGAGGAGAAGGCAGTATGGGGCAGTCGGGGCGGGTAAGGCACGGCGGCTGGGGAGCGGGTCGCGGACGGCGTCCCGACGGAGGCCGCGGCGCTCACCGCTCGCCTCTCGCCCCCCGTAGTCCCGGCACCAGAAGCGCGCGCGCGCCCAAGCGCGGCTCCGCAACCTCGAGGCCTACGCCGCGCAGCCGCACTCGTTCGTGTTCACGCGGGGCCGCGCGGGTCGCAGCGTTGGGCAGCTCAGCTTGGACGTGCGTCGTGTCATGGAGCCGCTCACCGCCAGCCGCCTGCAGGTGTGCAGCACCCAGCCCTCCTCCACCCACCCCGGACACCGTCTAAGCACCTGCAGTGCCAGCTTCCTCTAGGACACTGCGGGAGGTCTCAGGCTTTCCAGCTGGACAAAAGGGCCCACGTAGGGACCGGCGTCTCTGCTCCTCAAGGCCTTGTGGGGTTGCAGCGGGGGCGCGCAAATGAGCTCACCCGTTTGGGGCTGAATTAGGTCCCTAAGCGTGACGGTTAAGACTGGAATCTGAGGGCCAGCCCGTGGCTCACTTGGGAGAGCGTGGTGCTGACAACACCAAGTCAAGGGTTAAGATCCTCTTACCGGTCATCTTTAAAAAAGAAAAAAAAAGGAATCTGGAGACAGCAAAGCTGATTGGAAACTTGGCTCCTCTCTAAGGCCTGGAGCAAGTTACTTAAACTTTTTGGGCCTCTGTTCGCTCATCTGTCAGATGGGGAGGTGCACAGTAAGCAAAGGTCAGAGATGTTGTTGGAATTCAAGTCTTATTGGCTCTAGAGACCAGGATCATTCCGCTGCCCTGGACTTTTGGCAAAGTCAGATGCAAGAAAGAGCATAACAGGATCGTCAGCTTAAGCTTATACAAAGATACTTCAAAAAGTTTGTGGAGCAATAGAATTAGAAGATAATATGAATCTTTCCATGACCTTTTTTTTTTTTTTTTTTGGTGGCTGGCTGGTCGTCAGCACCACGCTCTAACCAGCTGAGCTAACTCAACTTCCATGAACTCGTTTAAGTACCCTTGTAGTCTTTGCTACATAAGAGATATCTACATTCATTCCTTTTTATTTTTGTAATTTCCAGGTTCGAAAGAAGAATTCGCTCAAGGATTGTGTGGCAGTGGCTGGGCCCCTTGGGGTCACACACTTCCTAATCTTAAGCAAAACAGACACCAATGTCTACTTTGTGAGTAGTCACCCAGAGCCCTCATCTCCCCTCAGACTCTCTCTTCCCCTCATCTCTCATGATGAACCCATATGCCTCTGAGCTGCCATGATTCTGGCTTCAAAGTAAACGCTCTGAAGAGATGGGGCGAAGGTTCCCACTCCCCCTGCTCCCTGGCTGGACACCTCCACCCTTGCTCATCCTTTCTTCTGTAGAAGCTGATGCGTCTCCCAGGAGGCCCCACTTTGACCTTCCAGATCAAGAAGGTGAGGGGTGGAAATGGTTGGAGGGCCGTGTGGGGTAAGAGCTGGGCTTGGGGATGGCCCCAGCTGCGTGTGGTTGGTGGTCACCCACTCCTCGCTCTGCCCTGCAGTACACACTGGTGCGTGATGTGGTCTCCTCGCTGCGCCGGCACCGCATGCACGAACAGCAGTTTGCCCACCCGCCCCTCCTGGTGCTCAACAGCTTCGGCCACCACGGTATGCACGTCAAGCTCATGGCCACCATGTTCCAGAACCTGTTTCCCTCCATCAACGTGCACAAGGTGGGCCAGGCCTGGTGTGGTGGAGGGGGCGGGCAGCAGGTACCACAGGCCCTTGGATTGATCACTCAGTCCTTGCCTCCCAGCTCTGAGGCTCCAGGGTCTGCTGTGTCCTAGGGTGAAATCCCACTTGTGTTCCGTGTTGCTGGGCAAGAGTGTCCAGAATGCTGTCCCCACCCTCTGCCACACTCCTGTGAGTTGCTTCCTCATCTGGCAGAGCCTGGGCAATGTAGCATCTGTTGTTGTGGCTCTGTTTTACAGAGAGGGAAACTGAGGCTGATAGATGAAGTTGCTAGTCTGAAGTTAGATTCAAGGGGACAGGACTGGACTTTTTAAATCTGTCATCTCCAGAGCCTCAGCTCCCAATTCCTAGCACTAGCTGTTGTCAAATTAGGCTTACTATGATAAGATGCCAGTCATTGGGGAGTCTGAGGAGGTGGCCTCCGCTGGCCCTAGAACTGGGATTCTAGCCGTGGCCCAGGCAGTCCATGGATGCTGCTTGCAGCCCTCCCAGCCTCCATGGTATTAGCAGTGACAGCCCCCACCCCCCACCCCCCACAAACTTGCCGTGTGATTGCTGGAGCACATAGGCCATGCGCAGCTCACGTCCCTGCTCTTCCTCTCCCCTCAGGTAAATCTGAACACCATCAAGCGCTGCCTTCTCATCAACTACAACCCTGACTCTCAGGAGCTGGATTTCCGCCACTAGTGAGTGCTCCGGTGGGGTGTGTGCAGACTGGGGATCCCCTAGTGTGGCTGATGGCAATATTGCTGCTGAGACTCTGTGACTGCTCAGTCTCAAAGTAAACGCCCTGACACGCCGTGGGAAGGGAGGGGTGTAGAGCTGACCTCTGAGCTCATGACCTCTAATGTCCCCCCCCCACCCACCCCCGGTCCATGCAGTAGCATCAAAGTCGTTCCTGTGGGTGCCAGTCGTGGGATGAAGAAGCTTCTTCAGGAGAAGTTCCCCAACATGAGCCGCCTGCAGGACATCAGTGAGCTGCTGGCCACGTGAGGAGGGCATAGGGTGGGAGATCACTGCAATCCGGGGGACCCTAGAAATGTCCTGGGAGACCGGGATCCCCTGCTGAGCCCCACATTTCTCTGCACAGGGGCGCAGGGCTGTCAGAGAGCGAGGCTGAGCCTGACGGCGAGCACAACATCACGGAGCTGCCCCAGGCCATCGCGGGGCGCGGCAACATGCGGGCCCAGCAGAGCGCAGTCCGCCTCACCGAGGTGAGGCCCGGTGGTGGGGCGCCTTGCTCGGGCAGTCCTAGCACCGATGAAGGACTCACCCTTCCTGCATGTCCCCCCAGATTGGTCCTCGGATGACACTGCAGCTCATCAAGATCCAGGAGGGCGTTGGGGAGGGCAATGTGCTGTTCCACAGCTTCGGTGAGGCTGGCGGGGTGTGGGGGGCGGGGTTCTGAGGCTGGCGAAGCGGGGCACGCCTGGGTCTCAGCGAACTACATGTCTTTCCTCTCAGTGCACAAGACAGAGGAGGAGCTCCAGGCCATTCTGGCAGCCAAGGAGGAGAAGCTGCAGCTCAAGGCCCAGAGGCAGGACCAGCAGGCCCGGAACATCCAGCGCAAGCAGGAGCAGCGGGAGGCCCACAAGTCAGCAGCGGCTGGCCGGTGGGAGGGCAGGCAGGGTCCCCGCTGCAGGCTGCCACCCTGACTGGCTCCTCCCTTCCAGGAAGAAGAGCCTGGCAGGCATGAAGAGGGCACGGGCTGACGGGGACAGTGACGCTGAGGACCCTGGGCCCCCACCAGAGGCAGAAGGGGCTGACTTGCAGGAGGAGGAGGATGAGGCCGAGTATTTCCGCCAGGCAGTGGGCGCAGAGCCTGACGAGGGTTCGTGGCAGGCTTGGTGTGGCTGGGTGCCCAGGGCCTGTCTTTGTTCCGTGGGGACCCTGACACAGTCTCTCCCCACAGACATGTTTCCCAGGACAGCTAAGCGGACACGGCTCACCGGGCGTCCAGGCAAGAAGCAGCAGGTAAAGGATCGGAAGCCAAAGGAACAGAGGCCAGACCACAGCAGAGGTCGAGGGGGTGACTGGAGGCCTCCAAAGTCCAAGGGCAGGCCCTGGGGAAACCAGGCCAAGCCAGGGCTCAGAGGGGCTGCCCAGGAACGCAGGCGAGGCCGGCCACGGCAACCGAAGAGAGTGGCTTGAGCCCAATCCTGAGCCGTGGATGAAATGCCCCAGATTGGGGCCCGAGAGATGCTGTCCTGGGCTCTCACCTGGGACTCCAGGTGTGCCCTCGGTTTCCTTTCATAAAGGAGCGGATGTTCTCAGTCCCCCCAGTCCAATAAATGCCTGAACTTCTCTTGAGTCTGCGTCTGCTTTCGGTATGAGTCAGCAGCATCCGGAAGTCTGACCTGGTTTCCACCCTAAGTCTGGGTGCCATCCCCCAGCCTGGGTCACAGTGGAATCGTTTTACAGGCCAGGGCAACAGGCCCGGATGTTCTTGGTCTGTACATCTCAGCTCCCCCAACCCCCATGGGTCCCGCCCACAGACAGGGTGGGTGCAATGAGGAAGGAAGCCGGGGTGGAAGTGAGGTGGGTTCCCAACCCGTGCTGCAGGCTGGGATTGGAGCTGCCAGCCGAGGTGAAGCCAGCTGTGCTGTTGGTGGCCCGGGGAGGGGCCCCCTCGGGACAACGTGGGCTGCACACTGAGGCTGAGCTTGGGCAATGGCGGCCACCATGTCAGGTTAGGAGCAAGTGCTGGGTCGGTTGAGGTGGGGACACATCCAGGGGCCTGGCTCCCCCAGCTCAGCCCTGCGCAGTGGCGGTGGTGTTGGCTGATACCCAGTGGGCGGAGGGGAGATAGACGAAAACCTGCATCTGAACAGACTTCCAGAGCAGTCTGGCGTGTGGGGGAGGGGCGGTGCAGGTCACAAAGAGCCAGTGGCCCTCCTGCTGGATAGGGAGCAGGCCATTTTTCAGATTTCCAAACTCAGGTTGCGGGTGGAGTGCATGAGAGGACACCAACCCCAGGGCACAAGCTCTCCCATGCTGTCTCCCAGCACTGTTGTGGGGACTGGGAAGCCACTAGTGGTCAGGAAAGGAACGCTCCCACCCTCCTGGAAGAGATGTTCTCATGAAGATACAGGCTGTGGAAAATTGAGCAGGGAAGGGGGACTGGAGGGACCATGGGGTGCGGTCGCATTGTTAAGGTGGTCAGAGTGGGCCTTCCTCAGACAAGACCAGAGTCCGGAGGAGGTGAGGTAGGGAGGCTCTAGGACACGTGTGGCCGGTGACTCAGGCAAAAGGAACAGTTAGAGCAAAGGCCCGGCTGCAGAACGTGCCTTAAGGAGTGGCCAGGAGGCCAGGTGGGGTGGCTGCAGGGAGTGTTGGGGAGCGCGGGTTGAGGGAGGGCTCCTGGGGGGCCTTGTGAGATAGCACAGGCTCTCCCGAGGCGGGCGCTTGGAGGGCTGCGAGCCCTGGGTCCGAACCTGGTTCAAGCGCTCATGGCGACCTCTGGTGGCTGTGGGGAGAATAGACTCAGGGCAAAGGCGGGAGCGGGTGACCAGGGCAGAGGCGCTGGCTGGTCCAGGTGGGAGACAGTGGGGGCTGGACCCAGGTAGAGTGGAGGGAGTGACAGATCTGAAGTGAAGCCGGCAGGACTTGTTATTGGATTGGGTTTTGAGGAGGACTGCAGTGGGGTGGGGACTCCCTTGGGCTTCAGCTTTTCCACCCCAGGCCCAGCAGCTCTGGGCAGTTAGTGCTGGGTTACATGCATCCCTCAAGAGCAGTGACCCCCTGGCTCACCCCAGCAGGTTCTCAGGGTGTAGGACCCACTGGGAACTCAGCAAAACTGCACGCTAAGGACTCATGAAGAGGGACTGGTGTTGCTGCAGACGTGGGCTCTGAGGGCAGCAAGAGCCACATTGAGGAAGGACAGGGCTCAGCAGGTGACATCCTCTGCCCGTAGGTGCCAAACCCTGCCCAGCCAACTTCTCGGCAGCTGCTGACCGTATCCTCAACAGCTTCCAGGAGGGCTTCCTGTGGCCCGTGCTGCTGGCTGATTTCTTGGTGGCTGTGGCAGGCAACGGCCTGGCCCTGTACCGCTTCATCACCCGAGAGCAGCGCCCGTGGTACCCAGCCGTGGTCTTCTCAGCCCAGCTGGCAGTCAGCGACCTGCTCTATGCCCTGACACTGCCCCCGCTGGTGGCCTATTTCTACCCCCCAAAAAACTGGCGCTACGGGGAAGCCCTGTGCCGCCTGGAGCACTTCCTGTTCATCTGCAACCTGCAGGGCAGCGTTATCTTCATCACCTGCGTCAGCCTCAACCGCTATGTGGGCGTCGTGCACCCCTTCTTCACCCGCAGCCACCTGCAGCCCAAGCATGCCTGGGCTGTGAGCGCTGCTGGCTGGGCCCTGGCAGCCCTGCTGGCTGCACCCATGCTCGGCTTCTCCCACCTGAAGCAGGAGGTGGGCACAGGCAGCATCAAGTGCGTGGGAACTGCAGGGGACAGCCACCTCGAGGCCTACCGAACCTACAGCCTGGCACTAGCGGGACTGGGCTGCGGCCTGCCACTGCTGCTCACGCTGGCCGCCTACTGTGCCCTCGTGCGTGCCGTGCTGCGCAGCCCCGGCATGAGGGCGGCTGAGAAGCTGCATGTGGTGCTGCTGGTGGCCAGCGGTGCAGCCCTATATGCCAGCTCCTACGTGCCCTACCATGTCACACGGGTGCTGAACGTGCATGCTCGGCAGCGCTGGAGGGCTCTCTGCCCAGGCTTTGCAAATGAGACCCAGGCCCAGGAGGCCCTGGAGCTGGGCTTATATGTGAGCCACCAGGTGATGCGAGGCCTCATGCCCCTGGCCATCTGCCTCCACCCACTGCTGTACATGGCCGTGGCACCCAGCCTGGGCTGCTGCCGCCAATGCTGCCCTCACTGGAGGGGGTGCCGGGATCCAGGGGACACCGAGAGCTTTGGCCAAGCCATGCCCCTAGATGTCAAAGCCACCCCCAAAAACCTCAGAGCCCCGGTCCCCTGAGCTGACCTCGTGACCTGGCCTATCCAGAGCCTTCTCACAAGGTGCTGGGACTTGCAGCAGAATGAGAACCTGGAACACAGCAGGCCCCAACCCCGAGGTGCCACTTCCTCCCCCAAAGGCCTGTGGTCATGGCCAGCAAGGGACTAACAAGAGCCATGGCTGGAGCAACCAGAAGCATTTCCCACCCACAGCACTGACCCTGAGGTCCCCACCAGGCCAGGGAGCACAACTGTGCCTGGGGGGAGGGGACGGGGTTGGCCTCACAACCATATGGTGCGAAGCCCATGAGAATAAACAGGACACGCATAGGGTGATTTTGAGCCTCTTTATTGCCCTGGACACCCCCTATTGCCGAGGGTCCTGGAACCGAGCAATGGCAGCAGCTGGCTTAGTTGGTTGATGGTCTAGAGAGAGAGAGAGAGAGGAGGTGGCGAGGATGGCAAGTGTGGAGGGCTTCAGACTACAAAGGACATCCCAAGACCCTCACACACACGTGGGGCCCCAGTGGGGTGGGGGAGGACGAGGCAGCGTGGTGACCACAGCACAGACAGGGCCTGACCGGCAGTGACCAGCCAGGCCCTGCTGGGGACTAGCAGTGGGCCCCAGCACAGCAGCTGACACCTGGTGCCTGTTGGCCCGCCTGCAAGGTTTTTGAAAAGGATAACAAAGGACCGTCACCTCAAAACAGGCTTGGGGACTATTAAATCAGCACGGGGCCCACAGTCGGCCCAAGTGTCAGCTATGATGCTGTGACGAGGCAGGGGTGGAAGAGGGACCCGGGCTCGGGGCAGGGGTCTTACTTGGCCCACTCAACGTTAAGGATGAGGTGGTCATAGCCGAAGCCGGATACCCCGGCGATGGCGCGTGCAGCATCCTCTCGGCGGTGGAAGCTTATAAAGGCAAAGCCCTGGGGGAGGAAGTAGGGACAGGGTCAGGGGGCCCAAGCTGGGACAGACAACGCCAGCCCACCCCAGTGGCCGCCCACCCACCTTCGACTGGCCAGTGGTTTTGTCCTTAGCCAGGTAGATGCGGGAGATGGAGCCAAAGGGCCGGAAGAGCTCCTGCAGGTCGGTCTCACGTGTGTCCTCTGACAGGTTGGTGACGCGGATGGTGGCGTTGTCGTCGGCTGTGCAGGTGAGGCAAGGCAGCCTTGAGGGGGAGGCCCCACCCAACCCCAATGCGCATGCCCCAGGGGTAATTACAGGGCGCCTCGCGCGGGAGGTGTCCACCTGCCAGCCCCGCAGCAGAGCACCCCTCACCTCTTCGGTTGGGCTGCATGGACTCCCCGCGGCGGCTGGCTCCGTCACGCAGGCTCGGTGGCACATACTTCCCTGTCTTGTTCTGGGTGGCCTGCACGGGCTCCAGCTCTGGAAACCAAAAGCACAGTCAAGTTTAGCCTGGTCCTGGGGCAAACAGAGGGAGAGACGGGCCCCAGGGCCCAGCTCTGGCAATGTCTGCCAAGCCACAGGCATCCTGTTGGTCCCTTTGAGAGCCAGAGCCTCGGTGGCGACAGTGACACCAAGGTCACATCCAAGAAGCCAATAGCACTCAAGCATCCTGCTGGGTACACTGGCAGAGTGAGAACCCACAGGGGTGAATGTGGTCACAGGTGCCAAGAGCTAGAGGAGCGTCAGCCTCACAATGGACAGCGACAGCAGTAACGTGACCTATGGGTGGGGACAGCTCCCAGGTGACAAGTGCACTGTGCATGCAAGCCACAGCAGGCTGCCCAGACTCAAACTGGCCACCAGCAAATCATGCAAGAGACACAGACTGCAGACAGACACATCACGCAGACACACACACAGCCAGCGTCAGCATCCTGGGGCAGACAGACACAGCCCACCCAAGTCAGGAACCATCACACAGAGTCACCAGCAGAATCACAGCTGGTAAGCCACACATACAGGGGTACAACCGTCCTCAACCATACGTGGTGTAGTTACACATGCAGGCATGTACACATTTAAGAACACAGGAGCACAACCCCCAACAAGGGTGACAGGGACAAACACGGGCCACCACAGCCTGGTGGTGCTGATGCTGTACTGTGGGAGCTGACAGCCACAGACAGCAGGTGACAGCTGAGGACTCTCCCACGGGTGCACAAGCCCCCCACAATGGCCCACCGGCGTGACCCCAGGCCCCACACCTCCTGGCAGCTTCTCCTTCTCGCCGGTGGACAGGCCCAGCTGCTCGGCCAGCTCCTTCTGCATGGGCCCCAGCGTGTCCTTGTAGGGGCAGCGGGTGGTCCAGTGGTCACCCTTGCAGATGCGGCAGGACACGATCTTCTGGCCCTTGAGCTTGTTCATTGGATCCTCCTCCTCCTGGCAGTTCAGGTCCTGGCGGGGGGTGGGCAGTGCAGCTCAAGGGGGGCTGCTGCGTCCCAGCCAACAACACCCCGGACACCAAACCTGCCCCACTGTCCCACGTACCTCTTTGCTGGTGATGAATGTCATGGAGACATCGTCACTGACTGTTGTGGTGGCCACATTGGGCCCTGGGGGGTCAAACTCTGAGTTGCCGAACTTCTTCCAGTTCTGAGCTCAGGGAGGGAGGCAAGACATGTCAGGAATCAGGAGCCCACACTGGAGCACCCCAGACCTACAAATGCCAACCCTGAACGGTCTGAGCCTTGAACCCCATTTTCCACCTTCCCCAAACACCTCCCATAACCGTAACGGTGACAGTTCCCGTTTCCTGAGTGCGCACCAGGCCCTGGCTGCCCACCAGCTCCAGGAGACAGGGATGGCTCTGAGAGCCATGTTCCAGACAAGGGAATGGAGGCTAAGTAGGGGAAAGGGCACCAACCGACCATTCCTGGGGCCTGTGCAGGTCGGTGGACCTCAGGGACGTGCAGGGGTCACTCAGTGAGGGGCCTTCAGCTAGGCAGACCACCTAAGCTCAGCTCCCTCCCCTACAAAATGGGGACCATAGATGCTTCCCACCAACCCGAGCTTCTATGCAGATTGAATGAGAAAACACTTCCCGCAAAGTGCTTGGGTGTGGGGCCTGGCACTACTGCTATTGCTTCTTCCAGAAGCGCTCAGCCCTGGGTAAACGAGAGCTGTTATGATGACCTCAAGGGAAGGCTTGGTTGGGTTCCTCCAGGTGGACAGGCCAAAGGGAATAAGAATCTAACGTCACCAAGCTGGCCGGTTAGCTCAGTCAGTTAGAACATGGTGTTATGTATAACACTACGGTCAAGGGTTCGAATCCCCATACCAGCCAGCCACCAAAAATCAAATAAAAATTCCCTTCAAGAACCTAATCCCACCCACTCAGGCACCCTGGACTTTTCAGGACCCCAAGAGAGTGCAAATACTCCAGGCCTCAGTTCTGCTTCAACAAAATAGGTGCAAACGGTTAAACGCCATCTCTGAAAACAAAGGCCCTGGGAACAAGGATTCCCAGGTCCTCTGGCGCAGCCCTGGGGGAGCCCCCAAAACAGGGATGGACGGGCTCACCTTCCTCCTTGCAACAGCCTTTGAGGCCTTCCGGGTCTCAATCCTGAAGGTGCGGACAATCTGTGGATGGGAGAGGGGAGGGGAGGGCTTCCTGTGCCTCCTGGGACCAGGGCATCTTCCTCACCAACCCAGCCACCACACGCCGCCCCTCCTGGTCTAAGCATCCCCAACCACAAGGGCACTCCCCCCTTCCCCCGAGCCTCACCTTGAACTTCTTGCCATCCTCATCTACCTTGTACTCGGTCACTGTCTTTATGTTCCCGGTGATGACCTCCTTGGGAGGCGGCAGTGGAGCTGGAGAGGGGAAAAGATGAGGGGAACAGAGCCCTGGGTAATGGGGACAAGAAGGAACCGGCCTGGGGAGAGAGGCAGCCTAGGGATGGAGTGGAATCGTCACTCACCTCCCGGGAGTAGCTCAGGCTCTGGGCTGGTGTCGCCGGTGGCCAGAGGGATCCCCTTGAGCAGTTCGCTGGTGACACATTTATCTGCCAGAGGGAGTGTGGAGAGGTCAGCTGCGGGGGGGGGGCTCCCAAGCTGAGCTGGAAGGACTTTGGGGTGACACTCACACCAGGATCTAAGGAAGGCGGTACCAAGAGCAGAGGGCTGGCCAAGCAGGGCGCTGGGACAGCCCCGTGGGGACTCAGGGCTGGCTGTAATAACCTCAAGCAGTGGCAAAACGTAGGGGATCCCTGGCATGAAGGTAGGGGCAGGCCATAAAGCCAAGCAGGCGCTAGTACAGCGGCAGGAGACAGGCTGTTACAAGCTCCTCCCCGGAGTGGCAGAGCAGTTGCGAGGACCTGGGCAGTAGCAAGGGAGAAAGAGGGACTGGCCAGTTAACAACCGGGGTTGGCAAGAGGGTGGCCCCCATGACGATGGCGCGGGGCAGGAGCAGGCCGTGACGGGGGGTGCAGGGTGGCGGGGCTGGGGGCTGGCCGCGGTGACCCGGCGCGACCGGGTGCAACTCACCGTCCTCTCCCTCCTCTTCCACCTGGTCGGCCCAGCTGGGCTTCGAACTGCGGGGACAGTTTCCGGGTAAGTCAGCGAGGTCTGGCCTCCGCGGCCTCAGCGCACCCACGCCTCATGGTACTCTTCGAACCCCAAACCGCCTCCCGGCGCCCCCTTCCGCAGCCCCCGACTCACTCAAACTCTCCAGTCGGCATCGCAAAGTCTTCTTCACGCAGCCCAAGCCCGGAGCAAAGAGCGGAAGTGGAGGGAGAAGAACGAGACTTCCGGTGCCGCCGCCATCGCCTAGAGTAGCCCGGTCTCTGCGCCCACAGCGCCCCACTGCGGACGGAGATGGAGGCGCTGTCTGTGTGTGCGGCTGGCGCTGGTACCCAACCGTACTGTTCCCATTAACCTTCTATTTAAATAAAAAATTCAGTAATAAAAACAAAGCTCACATATTGGAGGCTTATTGTATGCCACGCACTGTGAGGCGGAAAGGATCATTTCCATTTCGCGGCTGAAGAAACTGAGGCTCAGGAGAACAAACACTTTTGCCTGGGCTGTTCTTCCTCGTCTGGGGAGGGATTTGATTTCCTGCTCTGGGTGATGAAGATGTCAAATGGCCCCTCAGCTATTGTCCTTTCCTTTGTAGCAGTCTTGGCTCTCTGATATTGCCCAGTTCGCCTTCTAAGAACACACACGCTCAATGGGAGCGTTGTGGCTCCCCAAGGGGGTGAAAATTGGTTCTTGGGAAGAGGAGAAAACCTTAGATATTTGCGACCCTCTAACGCCAATCCTATCAGACAAAATCTTATTCCTAAGTATTTAATTTCTATCATTAGGGAGAAACCTAATGTAATTAAATTGAGATTAATGTAATTGATTTAAATTCAATTTCAAAATAATTTCATTTTTCTTCTTAGGGGGGAGGTAATAAAAAAAAAGTTGAAAAACACTGCTCTGGACTGTCAGCTACAGAAAGCAGACATATGCCTTCTTTGTTTACCTCAGGGGTCCCAGCACTCACAGGGTGTCTGCACTCTGCACCTGCACATAGTAAGTGCTCAATTAATGGGCATTTGGGAAGAGGTAGGAACCAGATCATAAAGGACTTTCTAAACCACATTATGCTCTTTATCCTGTAGGCTGGGGGGTGTGAATGAAGTCACTGAAGTGTTTTAAGTGGCCATCCAGGGTGACCAGATTTTCTTGTGAGAAAGATTATTATGGAAACCTGTGGTGAGCAGAGTGGAAGGGAAAGAATTAGCAGCAGTCCAGGAAGGCAGCTGGGAAAGTGAGTTAAAGAAAGATGGGTACATTGCTGTAGACTTCCAGGAGGGTGGTCTGGCAATATGGATGAAACTATAAAGTTTGTACAAAGGACCAATAAACATCTGTACAAGTTTACCCAAATTTACTCCGAACAACACAATATCCAAACAGCTTAGCAGATGGGAAAAACTTTAAAAATTTGGTATTATCCAGTGACAGATATAAAGAAACAGATACACACATTGTTAGTGCGTGAAATTATGCAAGCTTTTTGGATGGAAATCATACATCTACTAAACTTAAAATGCACATGTGAATTTTCCTTTGAGCCAGCTAATAATTCAACCTGTGAGTAATCTGTAAATGTATGCAAAGATGAGAATAAGATGCCCAGGCAGTATTGTCCATAGTAGTAAAAACTGGAAACCCTGATCTGCCCATCCTCAGGGGCTGGTTAAATAGATCAATGTATGCTATGCCATAACCTGTGAAATGCTATGCAGTCTTTTAGGAGGTAACATGTGTGCTCATGTTAAAAAAACAAAACAAAAAAACGCTCCAAGATAATAGGAGGAAGCAAAATGTAATATGGCATATATCGTAAGAAACAATTTGTGTAAATCTTTAATAGCACATAGATATGCAGATAGACGCAAACCACTTTCTGGAAAGAAATACGTGAAACTGTTGGTGAGAAATGTTTTTGAATGTAAGCATCAAGGGAAAAAAGCTTATTTTTGCACTTTGCTGCTGTATTTAAAATTTTTACCATGTGTATTTATTATTGTGATTTAAATAGAAATATATAAAAATATAAAATCATTTATATACAATTTATATAATTTATATATATATTCATATATAATATGCATTTATGTCATATATGTGAGATATAACATGTAAATATATCTTTAATGTTTTTAAATTTTTCTCCCGTTCTTTTTTATAATATTTTATGGACACATAATTGTACATTTTTATAGGGTACTACTGTGTGATATTTTAATATATGTGTACAATGCATAATGATCAAATCAGGTTAGTTAACTTATAAGTCACCTCTAACATTTATCTTTTCTTTGTGTTGGAAACATTCGATATCCTCTCTTCAGGGCTGGCTGGTTAGCTTAGTTGTTTAGACCGTGGTGCTGAAAACACCAAGGTCAAGGTTTCAGATCCCAGTACAGGCCAGCTGCCTTAAAAAAAAAAAAAAAAATCCTTTCTTCCAGCTAATTGAAAGTATATGATAAATTGTTAACTATAGTCACCCTACAGTGCTGTAAAACACTAGTTCTTACTCCTTGTATCTAGCCATGACTTTTTATGTGTGATACATGATAATATATGATGTACGATATAAGATACATTTATATCCGTTAACTTGCATTCCCACTTTAGGATTGGCCTAAGAAAATACTCATGTGTGTTCAAATTAATAAAGTTGTCTGTAAGAAAATGTTCAGCACAGTATACCTTAAAAGACAGGACAATTGAAAACAGGAGAACAGCCATCATTAGTAAGAAATTAGCCTCATGTTTAACTTTTCTAGGTAATGTCAAACTATCTTCAAAGTTGCTATTCTAATAACCAAATAAAATTTAAAATAAACTAAAATCTAAAATAAACTAAATAAAATTTATACCTACTAAGAATGGATAAGAAATTCTTCTGTTGTCTACAACCTTACTTTTGGTCTTTTTTTTTTTTTTTTCTACATACATGTATGCTATTATACCATATGCAATTTTGTATCTTTTAAAAATTTAACATTAATATGAACAATTTCCAATGTCAACAGTTGTTATTAAAATATGATTTTTTAATTACACTATATTTCGTTGTAAGGATATTTGAGCATGTATTTGACTCTTCTCCTGTTGTCGACCATAACTATACTTCCGAGACTTTAAAGAACTTTGTAATAAACTCATTGATTATAATCTTTGGGAAAAAAATGTAAATAAATAAGGGATTAGCTAAATATCAGCTCATCCATACGAACACTACTCTTGGAGAGAAATTGTATGTCTTTGTGAATGAACAGACTTTGCATCGGTAATTCTGGGTCTTTCAATATGGCTTTATCTTTACTTCCTTTTTAGTATTTTTCTATATGTAGTATTTTTTCCCTAAACATCAGACATACATCATTATTACAAAAAGTCAGGTATTTTCTAAGGAAAAATAAAAGGGGCTTCCAGGCAGCATAGATCAGTAGGGAGAAAGAAAAGTCCAAGTCCTCCTGTGGCCCTTCCTCATGCCACCAACATTCCATCCACATCCAGAATTTCTGCAGGAAGCAGGCCAGGCCAACAGCCCAACAAACCCCAAAAAGCCCCTTAGGAGGGATATAAGGACTGGCAGGGTATGCTGTGCCCTGGAAACTTAAAGGGGACTTTGTAGATCTCACCAACAGTGGAGAATTCCACTTCTAGGTATTCTCCATAAGACACAGAAACATATGTTCACAAAAAGCTACACATTATAGAATATGTACACCAATGTTCACAGAAGCTTCATTCACAATGGCCCCAAACTGGAAACAATTTGTGTAAATTTGCTTAGGATGCCATGACAAAATACCACAGACTGGGTGGCTTAAACAATGAAAATTTACTTTCTCACAGTTCTGGATGCTGGAAGTCCAAGGTCAAGGTGTTGGTAGGGTCAGTTCCCTCTGAGGCCTCTCTCCTTGGCTTGCGGACAGTCGTCTTCTCCCTGTGTCTTCACATGGTCTTCCCTCTGCATGAGCCTGTGTCCTAATCTCCTCTGCTTATAAGGACACCAGTCATACTGGATTAGGGTCACCCTAATGACCTCATTTTAACTTAATTATCCTTTTTTTTTTTTTTTTTTTTTTGCAGTTGGCCAGTACCAGGATCAAACCCTGGACCCTGGTGTTATTAGCACTACACTCTAACCAATTGAGCTAACTGGCCAGCCCTCATAATTATCTCTTTAAAGGCCATATCTCCAAATTCAATCACATTCTGAGTTACTGGGAGTTAGGATACATAAATTTGGGGGCACACAATTCAGCTTATAACACAACACAGACATCCATCAATAGATGAATGGATAAAAAAAGAAACTGTAGTCCATCTCTACAAGGGAAATCTGATTTTTTTATTTTTAGGTGGCTTGTGGGTACAGGGATCTGAATCTTTGACTTTGGTGTTGTTAACACCGCACTCTAACCAACTGAGCTAACTGACCAGCCCTCTATAATGATACGGCAATAAAAAAAAAAGCAAACTACCAATACACACAACGACATGGACACATGTCACAGACACAAAAGAATACACATGGTTATGATTCTACTTCTGTGAAATTCTCAAACAGGCAAAACTCATCTATAGTAACAGAAATCAGAACTGTGTTTGCTCCAGGGGTGGACGGGGCTGGTTTGGGAGGGGCGCCAGGCAGCCTTCCAGAGTGATGGGAATTTTCTATATTTTGGCGATGATGACACAGGCAAATAAATATATAAAAAATAACCCAGATTGGCTGGTTAGCTCAGTTGGTTAGAGTGCAGTGTTGATAAACCCCAAAGTCAAGGGTTCAGATCACCATACCAGCCAGGCACCAAAAACATAAATAACAAAGCTGCACACAAAAAAATCTGTGCACGGTAATAATAAAATCTAGGGCTCTCTGGTTAGCTTTCTTGGGTAGAACATGGTGCTAATAACATTAAGGTTGAGGGTTTGGATCCCCATACTGGCCAGCCAATAATAATAATAATAATAATAATAATAATAATAAAATCTGGAGAGGAACAAAGTAAACTTCAGAGTCACTCCATCCCAATTGTTTCATTTTTATTATTTGTGGAATTTTTGCTCTCTAAAGTCACCTCATTTGTTTGTGGTGTTTGCCAGCCTGCTCCTCTTTTGGGTCAGGGACAGTACTGGTCTCATGGCTACATGCCCAGCCCCATGACTGGAATCATCAGTGCTCAGTCAGTAGTCATATGATGCCATTTCTGTAAGTTTTCTTTTGGTGGCCACAGATGGCTGCATGGGAGTTCGGACAGACAGGTCACATTACACATGTGCATGATAATGGTCACTTGTGGAATGACACCCTGTTAGAGGGGCTTCTACGTGCAGCAAAAAGTGGAGAAAAGTGCTGACCATTAATTTTGGTTATTGTGAGATTTGTTGTACTACTTTTCTACAGCTTACTTTTTTGGGGGTCAGGCAGCTGGCCGGTACAAGGATCCGAATTCTTGACTTTGGTGTTATAACACTGCTCTCTAACCAACTGTGCTAACTGGCCAGCCTGCATATCTTTAAAAACTCCAGACATGGTTGAGGGAGAACACCAGGTGGCAGAGAATTATATACAGTGAAATACACCTTACCTAATATTTTTAAAGACACAGGAAATACTAAATTGTGGACATGAAGATGTGGCTACTGTCAAAAGACAGACAAGAAAGAGACATGGCAAGGTTCTGACAGTGGTTGTGTCTGAGGAAGAAGATGGGGACCAGGGACGCAGAGGGGCTTTGGCTCTGCCTCCCGTGTTTAAGAAAACAACATGTTGCTATGGAGGATGGTATGGTGGTTCCTCAAAAAATTAAGAATAGAATTACCATGGGATGAGGCAATTCCACTTCTGGTTTATACCCAAGAATTGAAACCAGAGTCTTGGACAGATGTCTGTACACCATGTACGTAGCAGCAGCATTATTAATAATAGCCAAGAGGTAGCAGCAACATGAGTGTCCATTGATAGATGAATGGATAAACAGAATGTGGTATACAGATCCATACAATGGAATATTATTCGCCCTAAAAAAGGAATGAAGTCCTGATACGTGTGACGTGGATGAGCCTTGAAAACATGCTAGGTGAAATAAGCCAGACACAAATGGATGAACGTCGTACGATTCTACTTATATGAGGTCCCTAGAAGAGGCAAAATCATACAGACAGAAAGTAGAACAGAGTTTACCAGGGTTGCCCACTTCGGCAGCACAAACAGTAAAATTGGAGTTTACCAGGGACCAGGGGATGGGAGAATGCAGAGTTTTGGTGGTTTTTTTTGGCAGCTGGCTGGAAATGGGGAGTTTAATGGGTACATTTTCTGTTTGGGATGATGAAAAAGTTCTGGAAATAGATATTAGTGATGGTTGAACAATGTGAAGGTATTTAATGCCACTGAATTGTACACTGAAAAATGGTTGAAATGGTTTTTAAAAAGTTAAAAAACAAAAAAGGGGGGGTGCTGGCTGGTTAGCTCAGTTGGTTAGAGTGTGGTGTTGATAACAACAAGGTCAAGGGTTTGGATCTCCGAATCAGCCAGCTGCCAAAAAAAAGTTTAAAAAAAAAACCCAGCCATGATTCTTGCCTGAATAAATTAGATCGTTCTGGGTTGCAAAATTATCTGAATCTATTCCTTTGCCTATATTTATTAACTGCTATTTTACCAGAAATGGAGCTTTTCTTCATCAGCAGTCGGGATCTGGTTATCACTTAAGTACAGTTCCTGCTGGAAAGAGAAACAAGGCTTCATTTTTACCTCCTGTAATGATTTCAAAGTTAGGCATTTGTTTAACATCACCTCAAGCAGTAATGAGTCTTTGCTGGCTTTGAGCAGATAACATTGATTAAATCTATGTCAATCCACTACAATCACTACTCTTGATGCTCCAGTTCCACCAGGTGTTTCTTACTGGGAAGAAAAGGCTGAACTTCAACCTGACAGAATGAACATTCCCTGTTAACTGAGCACAGAGCACCCTCTCAGTCCACGAACCTGGCCCAGCTTGGTGCTCTCAGGATGCACAAGAGTTTGGCATATGTACCTCACAGGTACGTGACCCCAGAGGAACAGCCCACCACCCAGTTAAGACCCACATCAGAAAATAGATGATGGTTCCCATTTCTTACACCAAAGTACATTTTCAAATTGTTCTTGGCAGAGGATTGTATACCTGAAACTGAGACCTCAACTGGAAAAGTAGCACAAAAACAAGGGAATTGAATAAAAAAATCAATATACAAAATCTATAGTCAATACAAGTCAATCACCTTTTTGTAGGCAAAGGAACACAGTTTAGAAATTAAGAAGACATTAGCAATGAAGGGACTAAATGCCTAGGAATCAAGTTAAGAAATCTGCATAAGCTACCTAGATGAAAACTTCAAAACACTATGAGGGACATAAGAGAATATTGGAATAAACAGAAGGACCGACCCTTTTCTTAGAAAGGAAGGCTTGTCATTAAGATGTCAATTTTTCTAGAAGTCTGTAAATGTAATTCAATTCCTATAAAAAATACACACTGGAACTTTAGAGGATGTGCCAATTCTAAACTTTTGACCCAATGATTCAACTACTAGAATAGTATCCTAGATATGGATTATTGCACATGTATTAAAATGTACGTGCCACAATTGAGGGACATTGTCCCATTGTGGGACAGTAGTTGTTTCCAAACAATAGAAAGATAAGACAGTTTAAGAGATTCCAAGCGATCTATTGTACAACACAGTGACTATAGTTCACAATATACTGTATTGAAAAATGCTGAGTAAAAAAAGGAAAAAACAAAGAAAAATGCGAAGAGTAGATTTTAAGTGTTCTCACCACAAAAAAATAAGTATGTGAGGTCATGAATGTTAGTTAGCTTTACTTAGCCATTCCACAATGTATATATTTTAAAACACATTGAACACAATATATGTAATTGATGGAGTTTGGATACGTTGTCCCCTCCAAAAATCATGTGGAAATTTGACCTCCAACGTGGCAGTGTTGGAAACTGAGTCATGGGGGCGGATCCCTCATGAATGGATTAATGCTCTCCCTGGGGTAGTGGGGATTAATGAGTGAGTTCTTGCTCTATTAGTTCCTGCAAGAGCTCTTTGCTTAAAAAGACCCTGGCACTCTCTCTCTCTTGCTTCCTCTCGCCATGTGATCTGCTTGTACCCGCCGTCTGCCTGCCACTTTCCGCCATGAGTAGAAGCAGCCTGAGGCCTGTGCCAGACGCAGCTGTCCCAGAATCATAAGCCAAATAAACCTGTCTTCTGTATAAATTACCCAGTCTCAGGTAGTTCTGTTACAGCAACACAAAACAGACTAAAACAGAAAATTTTTTCAATTAAAAAAATTTAATATAATAAGGGCTTTCCTTCTACTTGGCAGTAAAACTACTGATACACACTAAACGCATGGATGAACCTCAAAAATATGCTGGGAGAGAACCCAAACACAAGAGCCCATGCAGTGTTGAGCAGTCAAGTCTCCTATGGAGACAGAACTGGACCAGAGGTTGCCTGTCGGCTGCAGAAAGATTAACTGGCAGAGGCACAAGGTGACTTCCAGGGTATGGAAACATTTTATAACAGCAGGGTGGGGGGACAAGAGAGACATTCCTAGGTAGAACAATCTTCAAGGTGCAAAGTAGTTTTTTTTTTTTTTTAAAAGATGACCGGTAAGGGGATCTTAACCCCTGACTTGGTGTTGTCAGCACCACGCTCAGCCAGTGAGCGAACCGGCCATCCCTATATGGGATCCGAACCTGGGGCCTTGGTGTTATTAGCACCGCACTCTCCCGAGTGAGCCACGGGCCGGCCCAAGGTGCAAAGTAGTTTTAATAGACGCTATTGTTTGTAGCAGACAAGCTATCCCCATGTGTTTGTACTTGTGCATAGAATGACTTTGGAAGGAGACAAGGAAGGCTTCAGTTGTCTTGGTCAAGGTGCCTGAGAATCCAGAAAAGACAGCATGCTTTTCATTACACTCGCTATATACTTTTTTTGTTTACTTAGTAGGTAAACTGAATATCATATACTTTTTAATGTTTAAGCTTTAAAAAAATAAATAAAACCTCTGACAAGGGAGCTTTACCATAGACCACACTGAGTTGTGTTTATAATGTGTGTTTGTTTCCTATTCAAAAAATAAGCTGAGATCCCTGTTTTGGTCCTTTCAAAAGCAATTCACATGTTAAAATGTGAAATGTCACAGAAATATGGAAGAAAACACGTTTATGGCCTGGCAGCAGGGAACACCTTTTTAAGTAGTCTACAAAAAACAGAAACAACAAATGCAAATCTGCCTCCTAAAAATAGAAAATCTCTGTATGGCACAGATATGATGAACGACGATGATTTGAGGGAAGGGAGTAATCTCTAATGCCCAAAGAGCACCCAGCAAGGACAAAGTCATTGTCATCACAGAGCAAAAGAACAAATTCCAGTGGCCACCGGACACATGGAAGTGTTGTCACTATTAAAAAATGCTAACATAGGGCCGGCCTGTGGCTCACTTGGGAGAGCGTGGTGCTGACAACATGAAGTCAAGGGTTAAGATCCCCTTACTGGTCATGTTTAAAAAAAAAAATGCTAACATGACTCACTATTCAATTGAAAGGATTAAAACAGAGGCAAAAGCCAGGGTACACTATAAGACAGTTTGCACTGTTGGTGGGGACAATGTTAAATCCTCCCCAGAGGTGTAGTTGAGCCACATTTTTTTCATAATTTTTTGGTGGCTGGCTGGTATGGGGAACCGAACCCTTGACCTCAGTTGAGCCACACATTCTGGAGGAAAAATATAAAAATATTTACAGTCAATGACCCATAAATCTCTCTAGATACTTCCCTGAGGGGACGAGGAAAGAGAACGCACAAGGATGTTCAGTACAGTGCAGTTTATAATAGCAGAAAGAAAGGAACACCTAATTACTTCAAGAAGTTTGTGAAAAATAGAATTAACTAATACAAATCTTTCCATGAATTTTTTGAAGTACCCTCATATTAAAGAATCTAGTAAACTTTGCATTCCAAAGATATTTAGTCTTAGTTTTAAGACTAAGACATCTGTGACTCATTAAGTGAAAAGTTACAGTTGAAGTGTCACCGAGTGGGCCATTTACAAATGTACACATAGAGATAGATGGTGGGGCAGGTGTTACTCAACATTCTGGTGGCCCTCTGGGTCATGTGTGCTGGTGATTGACACTTATTTGTGGGCTTTGGCTTTGTTGGCATTTTACAGCAAGTTATTTTCTGAAGACAAACCAAAGGTTTGTTTGTCTTAGGATTCAGTAGGATTGAGGCAGGCAGAAAGTGCAGAAAGCCTGCTAACAGAATTAATAAGCAAATAAAGGGTTTTGTCTGGGGGTGGCCAGTGCTTGAGGGCAGCTCAGGGGTGAGCCCTCTCATCTTGCTCCATCATCACTGCATGGGGATCTGCCCTCATGGACACAAGATTGCTGCTGCACCACCGGGCACCACAGACCATTCCAGACCAAAGGCTACGAGGCCATAGAGAAGGCCAGTCAAGACTTCCTTTGAAGTGGTCATCAGTATGTCCATATTAAAGTGGAGAAAAAGCCCAAATAAAAGAATTAATAGGCTAAAAGAATGACTGTAGATTAAGCGTCAGTTCTTGTAAAAAGGGCTATTTTGAAGGTAAATCTTGACTGAAGCTTTAGACGTGACCTTGATGGGCAGTGGGAAGGAGTCACAACATGTGAAATGCCTTGAATAGAAATTAATTGACTTTAAATAATTTTGCCTAACATCACAAATAACAATTAAGAAAACCCCTTTACACTGTTAAATAAATAGATAGATAGATAAATAAATAAATAAAAGGCTTTCCTGTACCAATTCAAGCGTTCAGATCCCTGTACCAGCCAGCCGCTAAAGTAAATAAATAAATGGCTTTCCAGGAAGTTCCATTTGTATCTCATTGGTGTGAACTGAGACACACAAGTTAACCCCCATCCCCAAACACACACGTGGACGCGTGGAGTGACCTAGCTTCAGACGGACACCTCCTTGAGGATCATCTTTGGCGCTGAGGAGCCGGTTCCTGTCCAGCCACAGCCAGGAGCCCTGTGTAAATCATGAGTCACCACCCAGGGTGGTTTATAGGAGAGATTTATTTGAAGAAATATTACAACATATAAAAACTACATAAAGTCTTAATTTCCACTCATACAGTGGTAGATTTGATATAATGCATAATAAAAAACTTTTAAAATCCAGAATGCACAAAGTACTGCACAGTTTGACCACTAAGTCATTAGTTGATAGGAAACCTCACAGAACAGCTTCATGTCAGCCAAGGCCACAAACACTGTGTACAACACATTTGAACTGACAGACTGACATGTTAAAAACACAACATCATCAGTGCATGTGGGAGACTCCTGGTGCCAGAAACAAGGGTGACGGGAGGACAAAACTAGTCCTTAGTAGCTTTCTCTTCCTTTATTTTAGCTGAAGGGAAAAAAAAGAAAAGTCATTCCAGGGTACAAATACAGCATTACACTAAGCCACAGGCAGGTATAACAGACACGTGAAGTTGGGAAATGTACAAACGCCCAGGTACCTCTAGTGTCTCTAAGTGGAATATTTGTGGAGACTGGGCACTCCTCAGAACTTCCCTAGAGGAGGTTTCCCAATCCAGGTGCTTGGGTTAGCATCGGAGGCAGATGCCTGCCACGTCAGCTTACTCAGCTGGAGCCAGGAAAATGGCCTGAGAGCTGACTGTTAGGCCAACGTGACCACGTCCTTACTATGTGCTGGGCCCCTGTTCACGTGCAATTCACTTAGTCTTCACAGTGGCCCCTCGAGAAAAACGGGGCAACCAGGGGGATAGGTGACCCGCTCGAGTCCCAGAGCCTAGAGTTTATCTAGTTGGCTGCCCCCACGTGCACATCCAGAGGGAAGTCAGGCCCAGGAAGACCCCCGCCCACCCACCGACCCATCCCTGCCATACCTGAGGCACTCTCTCGAGCTTTGGCCAACATACACAGCTTGATCTCCAAGCCAATGGCTTTGGCCAGGGGAGGTGGCACGGCGTTACCCACCTGCAGGAGGGAAGGAGGATGGTGCCTGATTTGGCACAGCCAGGACCAATGCCCAGGGTAGGGCTGCTGCCAGCCTCTGCTCAGAATAGAACAAGAATGACACGGGCACTAGGCCCCTGGGGAGTGGGTCCTGGGCTCACGCTCACTTGGACTCCCAAAGCCCCTCATCACAACAGCCCTCAGACCCTCCACCCGGACCATCCTCCCACCCCAACACCACACATCACTAACAGAGAAGGGGGCCTATAAAGGGCTTTAGGAAACTCTAAAGACAGATATGGAAGCCACCAAAACATGCTGAACTTCCAGCTAAGAGTGGATGCTTCTGGAGAATAGGATTGGGGGAAAGGGGTGAAATGGGCGTTTTCACTGGAATCCTGAGGCAATGTTGGGTTTTTAAGCCATGTGCATACGGTATTTCAATGGGAACATATTTAATCAAGAAACGGCCAACCCAACATTCTACACATCAGTTAAGAATTGGCTCGTTTTAACCTTTCGCCATAGTGACATTTAACCTGCTCCTTCAGTGTGTGTGGACTTTCCTCTGGGCTAAATCTCTGCCTTAGAGCTGTAAACGTAGCGCGGTCTGACTCATGGGCTCCCTCGGCCCCAAGGACACAGGCGCTTGGCATGGCTGTCTCCATTGTGAGTGCCTAGTCTACTCGGCTGACAAGCTCTGGTGTTCAGCGTCCCCTCAGAAGTGACTGTCTGTGTGGCGCTCCCTGTTGGACCACGCTCCGCCAAGTGGCCTCTCCTGTCCACTCACCTGCCGGTGCTTGTCCAGAATGTTGCCAAACAGCCGGTAAGTGTCTGGGAAGCCCTGGGAGCGGGCGCATTCCCGCACACTCACCACACGGTGCTGCTCAGGGTGGAGCACGCGACCCTGGGGGGCGAGAGGCACAGTGGGGCAGGGAAGCCAGAGCAGAGCCCACATGCCATCAGGATGGGGGGAAACTATACCAGCTAAAGCCCAGCTTCCACCTTGGCTGGAAAGCCTGTCACCATTGGCACAGAGGGGGCAGGTGGCGAGTAACACCGGACCCTGAGGTGCCTTCCCCATCCACCTATGCCAAAACAGGCCTCCATGCAAAGCACAGGGCTTGACCCCCGCCCCTACCTGCTTGCCCATTGGCTCAGGGTTGGTGACAGTCGTGCTGAAGAAGCCGTCCCATTCAAGCCTCCCGTAGAGGCCAGCCCAGTGGTTGTGCCTGTTGCCAGTGTGGGGTAAGCACCAGGGGATGAGAGTGTTGAACTGTCTGGCTACGGGGTCGCAGGCTTTGCCGGCTGCAAGAGAGGACCGCCATGAGGCTGCAGTCATGGGACTAGACAGAGGCACAGACTGGATTTTGGAGTTTCAGGAGGGCAGAGACAGCACCTGCTATATGCAGAGCCCATCCAGGGACAAAGCAGCCAATGGTCTCTGTTCCATGGGCACAGATCATATTACTTAATGCTTAGCAGCTGTTTACCTGGGGACACTCAGGCTCGGTGTGTCTGTGCCCTACCCAGGGTCGCTGGGTTAGTGAGCAAAAGCCCCAAGTGGCTGCTGCTGGGGACACCCCAGGAAACGGTCCTCCTCCCGCCAGACCAGTGGACCACTGCAGGGGAGCACAGTACAAGGCAGCCCCACCTTCCACACAGGAGCAGACCCCACGGAGAGCCCCCAAGCTGCTGCGGCCATTCTTCCTGTCGTGGTAGGTATACCGGAGCTTATTGGTCATGGTGCCATCAGACAGCCGCACCTGGATGTTCGGCAGGTCACGCCAGTCGGAACCTGGGGCCAGGGGAATGTGCCGCATGCGGGCTGCCACCAACTCGCTCATGTCCTGGAAGAGCATGGAGGACCCCACGTGTCACTTAGCATCCGAGCATTTGTGATGGGCTGGGCACCATTCTAGCACTGGGAACAACATGGTAACCAGGGACCCTCATGGGGCTCAGATCCCATTGGAAGCAGACAGACTCGGGGATGACACATGTGCCATGAAAAGGAACAGGGAAAAGGAACGGTGCAGGGGAGCAGGGCAGGGTAGGAAGCAACTGACATCTGAGCTGAGCCCGCAGGAGGAGGAAGAGGAGCTGGCTACATGGAAAGCTGGGGGAGGGCGCAAAGGACCGAGGTGGACACACCTGGGAGAATATGCGAAGATGAGTGGTGAGAGGGTGGGCAGTGGACAGACCCCACTCCGGGCCTGTCCCAGGACAGCGAAGTTCTGACCAATGCTTTACCTGACTGTGGGGGGCCAGAGGAGAAGCAGGGGACAGTGAGGAGTCAGGGCTGGGAGCCAGAGAAGATGAGGGTAGCTTGGATTAAGTGCCAAGGGCAGAGAAGGCAAGAAGCCAGGGGCTGGGCACTGGCAGAGAGGATCCTGAGGAAGGAGCTGGCTACATGGAAAGCTGGGGGAGGGCGCAAAGGACCGAGGTGGACACAGCTGGGAGAATATGCGAAGATGAATGGCGAGAGGGTGGGCAGTGGACAGACCCCACTCCGGGCCTGTTCCAGGACAGCGAAGTTCTGACCAATGCTTTACCTGACTGTGGGGGGCCAGAGGAGAAGCAGGGGACAGTGAGGAGTCAGGGTTGGGAGCCAGAGAAGATGAGGGTAGCTTGGATTAGGTGCCAAGGGCAGAGAAGGCAAGAAGCCAGGGGCTGGGCACTGGCAGAGAGGATCCTGAGGAAGTCTGGAGTCTGGGAGCAGGTTCCACTTCCCACCCAGAGCCTTGGTAGCTGGGTGCAGGACCCAGCCCTCAGGGAGACATTACCTTACAGATGTGGTCCCTGAGGATGGGTTGGTACTGCGAGCCCCGGAGCTGCCTCTGGAACCAGGACTGTGGCTCCCCGTTATAGGAGATCTCTGGTGCTGAGGCTCCATTCCGGATCTCAGGGAGGTCAGACATCGTGTCCCGCACAGTGATGGTTCGGAACGGGCCTGAGCTCAACCTGCAACGCAGCACAGCAGACAGTCAACACCTCTGGGACACACACTGCTACTGTCCCTTCGTCACAGTGGCCATACCCCAACTGCAGGCATTGCCCTCTCCAGAAATGACCACCTGGCTTGGAGGTCAGAGTACTGCCCAGGGCCACATAGCAGCATTCTTTGCTCAGACTCCATCTGTGAGGGGACAAGCCGTCGTGTGGGCCCTGCTGGCAACCGCAGCCAGCCACCCTGCACGTGGTGTTTACGCAAGGGATGGACGTGGGGTCAGGACATGACTGAAGGTGGCAGAGGGCTGGATGCAGTACTGTCTGCTCCTCGGCTCAGGCCTTTCATCAGAGGCCCCCGACACCGAACCCCCCCAGATGAGGCCCACAATTAGGGGTGAGCAGCACCTCCTACCTGGTTATGTTGCTGACAAACTTCTTGTCGTCCACCACCACACTCAGCTGGCAGGCCCGGGGCGCAAACACGTGCAGAGGCTCTGGGAACAGGGGGAGCTTCTCTCCAGGGGCTGCAGCCAGGATGATGGCCCGCCTCCGCGTCTGGGCCACGCCATACTGACCGGCCTGCATGTGGGAGGGCCAGACACACGCCCACAGTCAGCGAGGACCCCGATCAGCCAGACCCAGGGCCGGAGTCAGCAGCACCTGGCTCTCAGGATTGGGCTTGCTGGTACTAAGCTCACCCTTAGAATCCCTAGTTACCCCAGCAGGTTTGCTCCTAAGACGAGAAGATGGGACCAGATGAAAAATCAAAAGGAGCTGACCCTGTGTGGGGCCACTGGAGAAGACAGAAATGAACCCCACTGGCAATTCCAGTGCTCTTTGGAGAACACCATAAGGGACCTCAAGGTCTTAGCCCTTCTGGAGGAGAGTGGCCGGGGGAGGCCAGGAGCCCTGCCACCTACTGGACAGCTGTGGCCACAAGGGACAGAGGACACACTGCCAACAAGGCCTGCCTGGTGAGCTGGAGACTCCCTGAGCCTGAACAGAGGGCCAGGTGGCACTGGCACTCGCCCACTTGTCTGGACACTAACTTCTTTGTGGCCAACCTCATCCTCCCATTTTGGCGACTGTTTCGGTTTCAGTTATGCCCTCAACTACTGAGCAGACAGAGTGGGTGCTTTCTTTGCAGGTCAGGCCTCATTCCCACTGACCAACCCATGCCTGTCCCTGCAGATGCAGCCTCCAGCAGCCACCTGGGGCCCAGCCCACCGCCTTCTCTGGAGGTTTGTGCACACACACGTTCCCCAAGGAAAAATGCTCGTTTTTAAAGCCTACCTAATGGTTCAGTCGAAACATCCCTGTACTGATCTTGCTGCCCCCTCCACTCTGTGGAGGTCTAACTGTTCCCCTGCATTCCATGGCCAGCCCCTACCGTTCCCCATTGAGGGAAGGAGCTGGAAACAACGCCACAAGGAGCCCCTGCTCCTCCAGGCACAAGAGAGAATGCTGCTCTAGAGAAGACTCCAAGAGGTGGGCTTGATGGGTGCCAGCTCTGTGTGCTTTAGATCTAAATTCTGAGAGCACCATGGCAGTGGGTGCGGGCTCAGGCCTTTGAACCCTGTTTCTGATTAAGGATGGTCTGCCATAGTCCAGGGGCTGCTAGCCCTGCCACTACTCTCCTGGCCACCCCACTGGCCACCTTTGCCCTTGTCCCCACAAGGGCCCACCTGCAACACGCCGAAGGTGCACTGGTAGCCCATGCGGACCAGGCAGCGGAGGGTGAGCTTCAGGACCATGGAGCGCTTGAAGGAGACAAAGTTGCGGACATTCTCCAGCAGGAAGTACCGAGGCCGGTAGTAGTCACAGTAGCTGTGGAAGGCGGGAGAGATTGCACGAGTCACCCCCACATGTGGAGGGAGGAAGACCCACTCCACCAGAAGCCACTCCCATGTTAAAGAAGCTGTGCCCCCAACTCTCCAAGTCTCCCCCTAGAGAGAGCCAGGCTGTGAATTTCCTGAGCACAGAGAGCAGATGTGTCACCTCAGACAAGGCATGTCACCTAAGCAGAGGGGCAAAAGTGAAACCAGTCACTGCTAACACGCGGCCTAGCCAGCATCTCAGCCCTGGGGCTGGCTGTCTAGTCCCTTGTGGGCAGCAGTAACTCAGTGGTGCTTCTCCCTGTTTACCTGAGGAAGGAGACCACCAGGGAGTTTTTGAACTTGGAGTAGGTGCGCGAGTTGAAGCGGTTCATGCCACTAAAGCCCTGGCAGGGAGGCCCCCCGCACAGCATCTCCACGTCGCCCTTCTGAGGCAGCCGCTGGCCGCGGGCGTTGGTGGTCTCCCCCGCCATGACCAGCTTCAGCAGGACATTGCAGTCCTCTGTGAACACCGTGGACCCAGGGTTGTTCAGCCGGAATGCCTGGGCCGCAGGGTCCCACATCTCGATGGCCCACAGCGTCTCAGAGATGCCTGGCAGGTAACAGGGCAAAGGCAGCTTTGAAGGGCCGGCCCGTGGCTCATTTGGGAGAGTGTGGTGCTGATAACACCAAGGCCACGGGTTCGGATACCTATATATAGGGATGGCTGGTTACCTCACTTGGGAGAGTGTGGTGCTGACAACACCAAGTCAAGGGTTAAGATCCCCTTACCAGTCATCTTTTAAAAAAAAAAAAAGGCAGCTTTGAACCCTCCTGAATGGGGCTCTTGAATCGGGAAGGTGACCAGCAGCAGGAAGTTCTTTCCAGCAGAACCTGCCTGATTCAGTTTTACTAGGTGTCCAGAGACAAAACCTACTGGCACTTACCTGCTTGATGGAAGCCTTCCGACAGTCCCCCACAGCCTGAGAACACATCCAGGGTCCGCAGCTTGGGCAGCTTTATTTCCATCTCTGGCTCACTCGGCTCACATGTTTGAGACTTGGCCCTGCCTTTGCCTGGAGGGGACAGGCCACACATTAAATCCACTCGTCAGAGAGTCTTACACGCCTGCTCTCTTACACGCCTTGTTAATGCAAAGATGGCCTCCTTTTGAGTCGTCGCAGCAAAGCACGAGGGAAAGGCAGAGACTCCCAGAGTCGATAACATCAGAGGCTGATCTTTTACACTAAGTGACTCACGGTGACCTTGGGTTACAGAAGAGAACCTTGAAGAGAAACCTCTGGATGGTGACGTACCTTTGCCCTTGCCCTTCCCTTTATTTCCAGGGCTACGGGCGTGGTTTGGAGGATCTTCAAAGGTTTTGCTCTTTGCGTTATAGGCCTGAAAAGGAGAGAACCACAGTAGTCTGGCGGGGAAACGCACTGGGCCCCTCTCTAACAAAGACTACTCAAGAAGTTAGTTTGATAAACAGTGACTTAGTGTCTCCCTAAACAGGGCAATAATCAATAGCCACCAATAAGAGTAGTTTGATTTCATTATACTGGGAACTTTAAAAATATCCATTCTATAAATAGAAATATTTTATCTGGCTGACACTGAAATTCCTGCTATTATAAGTCCCTGTACTATTCATTCTAGAGACAGGAAGAAGGGTTATGCCAAGAGACTGATGTCTAATTAGGCTATCCAGACTAGAGGCTGAGAAACAAGGACACATATCATTTTAACACAGAAAAGCCAAGCTCAAACAATTTAGGAGTAATTAGCTTGATCAACAGGCTCCTGGAACCTCTGTAACCAGGGCCATCTGCAAGGTCCTGTGGGCCTGGCCTGGACACGGGTGCCTGGCTAAGGGACTGAGGGCAGGGCTGCGTCTCCCAGGGGAAGGGGCACCTTCTTCCAACTCACACTAAGACACTGGTCAGGCTAATGGAGACCACATAACAGTCCTCAAGTAAACTTTAGTTGCACTATTGTATTTAGTTGTATTAGGAAATTAGTAAAATTTAGATGCGAAATGTATCCATTTTGGATCACTGCATTTTTTTTTTTTTTTTTTTTTTTTAGCTGGGAGTGTTAAACCCCAGAAAGATGTGAATGTCAGATTCATACTGTGGATAACTCTGCAACAACTAAAGCTTTGCAAGCACCGCCTGGACCTCCTGCGAAGGCTTGCGCGGAATGGGTTCCTGTCAACCAACTACCTGTTTCCTGTAAAAGCCAAAACCCCAACGTCAAGACTGAATGTTAAACCTTGAAGTAGTTAGTTCAGCATGACTGACCAACAACAGTGACCACTGAAAGTCAAGCATCTTATAAACTAGCACAGCTAAGAGCCCAACTTTTTCGCACATCTGTCAGGGAAGCCCTGCCCTCCAGTGACCCCAGACACCACCTCAAGGAAGTAGAAGCGGTCTGGGCCACCCGCAGAGTAGTCCTGGAGGCACTCGGGCAGGTCTTCCCCGTACTCCACGGTGCAGCGGCCCTGCACAGCCTTGAAGTCCACCACAGCGTCCTCGTCGCTCCAGTAGAGCAAGTTGATGTCCGCGTGGTAGCTTGCTGGGGTGGACTTGTGAGTGTTCTCAGGCCTGCAAGGGAACACGAGGCTCAGTAGGAATTCTCTTCTGCTTTGAGCTTACAATGATTACATGAGATCACATTCCTGGGGTGCTCAGTGAACCCCCAGGCAAAGACCACGTCCCCAAGTTAAGTCAGCTTGGTATACCAGCCCCTCACATAGCACCTGACACTACAAATGGAATAGGATTCCTTTCCAAGAACACCCAGAACAGTCTGCTTGGTCCTTACTGCCCCAGCTTAGCCCAAACAGCCCATCCCTGAACTGGGAACTTTGGCTGCTGCTTCCTGTTAGAAGCTTTTCCAAAAACAAACAAAAAAAGGGGGGTGTGTGTGAAGCTTTCCCAGAGCTTCTTTTTCTCGCCTACACCATTCAGACCCCTTATTTTCTTTCCCGTAGGCCTCATGGCTAGCTTAACATCAGAACAGCCAGGTTAAGCAACTTTCCCCCCTTCTCCCCCTCCCCTTTCCCTTTTCTGCTCCAGGAACTGAGCAGGGAAATTCCTCTCCTGGGAAAGGGTAAACATGACCAAAGGAACATCTTGTGGGCTGCAGGAGCAGGGTTCAGGCTGGAGCACTCTGCACTGATATAGCAGCAACACTAATTAGAAGCCTATGCCCTAACCAACCATGTGTTAGCAAACTACAAGGGCTGTGTCACCTTGCATACCACTTATATCGAAATGACCCATTATTCTGCAGAACCCTCAAAGGCTTATAAACCCCTGTTTTCCTTTGTTTGGGGGAACTGATCTGACTCAGTCTCCCCTCCATGTTGGTGGAAATAAAGCTGCATGGCTGAAATGGTGCCTGGCTCGGGTCTCTCTCTCCCTTTTCTCCATCTTGCTGAACCTCACACTGATTACAGACTTCAGAAAATCTTTGACAGACGTCAGCTAAGAGGTAAAGCAAGAATATACCTCTCTGTACAGGTTAGTTTCAGGCTAGCTTCTAATCACTACCAGCTACTTGGATCTAAGAAAAAACTGATTTAAGCTAAGAACTTGGGAAAAGTAGAAAGAAAAACCCCAGAAACAGGAAGGAGGGCCTGGGAAGGGAGGAGGACAGGGTGGAACCTGGACAGTCATAAATGAAACTTAAGAGGTTCTCTGGGGATGCCTCATGAGCTCAGGACATTCCACCCCTGCTTTGGCACACTCTGGACTTCTGTTTAAAGATTTCTTTTGAAGGATGGCAAAAGAAAAAAAAAAAAAAAAAAAAGGTTTCTGTTGGAGAAAGGGCTCTGCAGCTTAAAAATAAGGACCTAATAGCTAGGACTATGAAATTATAATTATAGTCACTGTCAGTACCCCCCAAATAATCAGAAGCCCTTGGAAAAACAGCTACCTCTACCTAACTCTTAAAACACAACTGAGGTGCTGTCACAACCCCGTTTGAGTCAGAGCCTTCTGTAAGAGTCTGCAGCATCACATCAGAGTAGAGGCCTTGGCCAACCTGTAAAACTTGTTGATCCTGATCTTGATGTCTGTCTCATTGGGCCTGCCATTGCTCTTCTTGGTGCAGAAAATCTCTTTTATCCGGCCAATGCGGTAGGGCTCGGGGGCGTCCAAGTTGCTGCCTTTGATGTAGTCAGAATACTTCCGGTAGTGCTCTGGGTACAGGTCTTCGTCCACAGGCTCCTTCCGTGGGCGTTTCACAGGGCTGGACAGCTTGATGCTATAGAGAGGCAACTGTTAGGTATAACTGGATATTCAACCTTAGAGGAGTTAGTGCAGCATGACTGACTGGTGACAATGACCATTGAAAGTCAAATATCAGAAAAAAATACCAGGGCTGGCCAGTTAGCTCAGCTGGTTAGAGAACAGCCTTAGAAAACCAAGGTCATGGGTTTAGATCCCTATACTGGCCATCCATCCAAAAATTCTTTTAAAAGTCTAACACACCTTTTAAGCTAATACAGCTAAGTGCCCTTAAAAAAGACTTAAATTGTGGTTGACATTAAATCTCATTCATAGCTTATTCACATGTTCCATCCGCACTGCTTATAGTGGCAACTAAAGCTACTCAAATATACTCGAATATCCCCAGCTCCCTGCCTCCCGGCCACGTGGCATTTGCACTTCCTGGCGTGACTGGTTCCGGTCAGTGCATGTGAGCAGAACTGCTTGGGGAGCATCCAGCTGCTTTCCCTGGGCTCGGAGACTAGCTGCTTCTCCCCCCCCCCCCCCGAGACTAGCTGCTTCTGAGGAGGCTGTGGCAGCTCCTCAGGAGTACTAGATGGAGTTCCCTGAGGAGCAAGTGAGACGTTGCTGTGGTTTTAAGCCACTGCAATTTTGGGGTTGTCACTGTGGCATCACCTATGCTATCCTGACTGAGGCACCAATCTAGAACCGATGCTAGCACCTCACAGGGAAGGGGATGTGGGGTTTGGGGCAACTCGAATTTGGTGGACTGCTGAGGGAAAGCTGGGTGCCTGATTTGGCTGCTAAGCCCATCTGGCTGCATCCTTTGAAGACTGTCTGCCATTCAGGGAGGCAGCTGACTTGAGAGGCAGCTCTGAGCATCTGTGCTTGACTCCCGGCTGGGCCAGGAGAACCCAGCCAACAAAAAAAACCAAGGACGACCGGCGCCAGACAGGGTGACATGCCCCGATCATGCCGAGGCTGGGAGGACCCCACTTTCTTGTGTTTCATAATCCAGAGTAACTGAACTGAGGACACGAAACAGGTTCCCCCCAGGACTCCAGAAAACTAGAATTGCAAGTCAGGAAACTGAACTAAGTTTGGAAAATGTGGGTTGGAATTCCAACCACGTACTTGTTCTTAGAATCAACAAAGATAGACCAAATGTGGGAATTATCTGTGGCTTTGATGTTTTTCCCTAAAGAGCCTGACCCCTGATATGTAGAGACATCTTCTGATGTAATTCCCATTTACCAAGAGGAACTCACATTTAGGAGACCTTTACTTTAAGCAGGTGCTATACAAAGCACTTTTCTCTCCACTCATTCAATCCTTAGAGCTCTAGCAAGGGAGATACCACTCTCCCCTCCTATACACAGGCAGTGGGAGAAGGGGGCTCTTGGCCCAAAGCCCCATGCTGGTCAGAGGCGGAGTGGGGAGGGAACCCAGCTGACTCCAGCACTCTTAGGCAGTGGGTTCTCTCACTGCTCGCAGACTCCAGCCTCACTCTGCAACTGAGTTACAGCTGGTCTACACTGGACAGCTGGGCACTATGTTTGCCACAGATGCTGATGTGATGGATTGGGCAGCAGCTGGGACTGCAGGGTGCCAGCTTTGTGCAAGGGGACATCGCAAAGCCAAGTGGCACTCACTTGAAGGTGAAGGCCTCAGGAGGCAGGTACACACCATCGCCCACCCGATACTGGATACCGTTCTTGGTGGCTGAGCTGTAGAGAACCCGGCTGTCCAGGTCTTCAATCTGCTCCAGGACCCGGGGGATTTCTTTTTGCCTCATTTCAGCCAGACGGGCACAGCTTGCACAGAACCTGAAGGAACGAAGGACAGAAACAAGGCCCTGAGGTGGCCAGAAGTGACTGTAGCAGCAGTCGCTGGCATAACTCAGAGGCTCTGGTGACCACAGAGAAAACATTTGCACACAGTTGAAGGGACTGGCTTTCTTGTACTTCACGTTCAAACTTTGCAGGCACTTATTTGGGACCAAAGCCCAGAGACAGAACGCAACCCAAGAAAATTATAAGCCCATTTCATTTTTGAGCCACTGATAGAAAAACCCTAAGATGTTAATGGATAGAATCTAGAACATAAGAAAATTATAAGCCCATTTCATTTTTGAGCCACTGATAGAAAAACCCTAAGATGTTAATGGATAGAATCTAGAACATGGTTAAGAACACACTGTGAGCAAGAATGCAAAATGGTTGGGTGAGAAACTCAAAACAGAGGTGGCTCGTACTGTTCTTTCTATAATGGCTGAAAAGGTATTTGATTTTTTTTTTAGCATTATGCTTGATTAATAAGCCCTAAGGGAGAGTTGGAGACTCCAACAGAGATCAAGCCAAAAGCCAGCATCAGGCTGATGGAGAAACACAAAGTGCCTCGGGGAGCACTCCCTGCCTCCACCCTGTCACCCGTGTGCTGCTCTGCAGGCGCCAGCTGCTGCTTTTAGTCAAAACAAGCGAGGTACAGAGTGAGAAGGCACGGGGGGGAGGTGCGGGGGGAGGCCGTCAGCCAGTTAGTTGGTTACAGTGCAGCGTTACAGCACCAAGGTCACGGATTCAGATCCCTGTACAGGTGCAAAAAAAAAAAAAAAAAAGGAAGACACAAGGCACTAAATGTTAAGAAAAGGTCCTCCCTAAATGCAGACACCTACTAGTTACAATCAAACAGAGCACAAGAGCTCAGGTACAAGAGAAAGCACCTCAGAAACGGAAGAAAACCTGCAAGATCTGCAGTGTGCACACACTGAGGAGCATGCAGAGTACTAAGGTACAGAGACACATCCTGCTGCTGGATGTGGAGACTTCTTATAAAGGTGACTTCAGGTTGTCAACACACTTGAAGCAATCCCATCAGAGTGGGGCTGGTCTGTGGCTGGCACAGAAACCAGGTGGGGGGAGTGGGGAGCAAGCCTACCAGATGGAAGCACGCAGAAAGCTAGGGTGATCCACACAGAACGTCGACCTTGAGTGTTCACAGGACAGCGTCCTAAGGAGGGGACAACCGAGTCCCATCCCAACACTCACTTGTACTTGTTGTCCTCTGTCGGCTGGGTTTTGGGAGGAGACTCGAATCTCGCATAGTCTTGGTCATACCACAGCTGATAGAAATAGGTCTTCCCATCATCGTTGTCCCCTGCCAGCATGGACTCGGGATCCAAGCCTCCCTTTGGGGATAAGAATGTGTGTCAGCTGTGACCCCGTATGGTGAGGCTGGGACACGCGAGGGGCGCCGGGCACTCACCTCCATGGCCCAGGTTTCTGAGGGAGCTTTATAAACAACCTTCACTTTGCTGTGGATGTACGAAAGCTGCATGTCCTCACACTCATCTACCAGGAACAGCTCCAGAGGGTCCGATGTGGCCCCAAGGACCGTATCTGTCCCAGCGCAGAACCAGTGGGCATGAAACATCTGTCCATTGCTGCTGTCCTCCCACAGTGCTGTGACTCTAGAATCGGCAAGAAAGTTCTAACTTGACCAGCAGATCTGGGACTGAGTCTACCTGAGGGAACTTGTAGCTTTTTTTGGTTTTAATTTAGGGCAAAGAGCTGCTGCTGATATTCTGGCAAAATCAGCATCTCCTACTTGTTCCTGAGAAAGTGTATGCTGAAGTCAAGATAAGGGATGGATACAAACCTGGCTAAATACAGTGGTTTTGAGGAGTCATCTGGAATGACAGAGACACAGTCCCCCACTTCCAGGGTTTCTGCATCAATGCACACCTTCTTATAATAACTCTTCTTCCCATCAGTCTGCAAATGAGAGAGTGTAATTTCAGGTGAGGATGGTTTTGAGGGTCCTTACTGGGCTTCACTGGCGTGGGCCTTTGTAACTTTATATAAAAACGTGACTCAGTGATGTCATTAAGAAGTCACGGGGGCTGGCCGGTTAGCTCAGTTGATTAGAGCGTGGTGCTGATAACATCAAGGTCAAAGGTTCAGATCCCCTTATCAGCCTGCCACCAAAAACAAAAAAAAAAGTCATTTACTCTACCAGCAGGCCTGGCTACTAAACAGAGCACCCACCTCCCCTGGCTGGAGCCAGCAGCAAAAGGCGCTCCCATCTCTCCCACCTTGGCTCTGCACTTTGGTGCCAGCCGCAGCTCAGGTTCCAGGATTAGATTTCAACATGACTGACTACTCCTGACTCCTTACCGTGGCTCGTGAGGCCACAATCTGACCCAACTCTCCCACTGCCCATCAGCTGTGGCTCAGTTCACTCCAGCCACACTGGCCTCCCACCTTTCCCCCAAGGATGTAAGTTCCCTGCCACCCCAGGGCAGTTCTTTCCCAGACCATCATGGCTGCCTCCAATTCAACCTACTAGGTCTCAGCTCAGATGTCACCTCCTTGAGTCCTCATGGCCACCAGCCCCCCCCCAGCCCTCCACCCTGCTGGGCACTCATACTACCTGACAGTACACGTGCCTGTCCTCTCACAGGGTGTAGCCTTGTCCGGGGCCTAGAGTCGCACCCAGCAGGTGGCAGGCCTCACATGTATTGAATGAACCGACTGCATCTTTGGTTTAGGGACATCAGAGAAGCATCTGCTCTCAAGCTTTGAGAAACTGACCCTTAAGACAGGTGGGTGGCCACAGAACAACTGGGAGGCTATCTGCTAGTGCCCCAAGAACACCCACTGCCAAGCCAGAGGGGGCTGTGACATCTCTTCAAAACAAGCTTTGGAGGCTAATCCACCTAACGCCTTCAGAATTATGTCCAATGCCCATTTTGGAATATTAGGGAAACCAAGTTTTATGGGTACAGACAAAAATGCCTTTTTGGTACATGGCCATGAGACTTGGCCCCTTGGCCAGTCCTATTCCTCTTGCAGAGCAAATGACCAGGCTTCTTGGCTCCAGGGCTCGGCTGCTGAAGAGGTCTCTTGGCAAGACACAGGAGACAGCCGGCTCATCAGTAGCACGGCAGTAAGCCAACCGGGAGCCTTCTCCAAGGATTACCTTGACAGCTTCTCCAACCCAAGAGATCCGATTCTTGTTCTGTTTCTTTTTCTTCCCCTGATGCATTTTTTTGGGTGATGGCATCTCTGGGATATTATCATCGACTTCCTCGTCATCATCTGCCTCCTTCATGGCCATATTGGGACACCTGCAAAGTCACTTGTTATAACTAATGCCCTCTCCCCGCCCCCCTTTTTTTTGCTGGCTGGCTGGTACCGGGTTCCAAATCCATGACCTTGGTGTCATAAGGCTGTGCTCTAACCAACTGAGCTACCTGACCAACCCTAACGCCCCCTTTTTAAGTAAGGCCAAGTAGGGCTCTTTTAGCCAAGTAACAGGGACAGGTCAGGTGATAGCAGCAAACTAAGGAATCCTGTCTGCTCTACAAGTTTCAACCCAGCTGTCCCACACCAAGTGGCCCCTGTGCCATGGTGCTCTTGCCATCAGCTGGCATTTTCCTCTGCCACTAGAAGAGAGATCCCACCTACCTCCTCTCCTGGCAGGCCTGCTTGCTCCGTCCACTGCCACCAAACTTAACCATGTCCTTACAGGCTTTACACTTTCCACACTCGGGCTGCTGACAAACCTAAACAATAGCATGAAAAAGATGAATCAAGTGGCCATTATTAGCAGTTAATAACCAGTAATTTTTGGTGAGTTATAGTTTTTTAAAAAGTGCATATTCAACCCCATAAGAAGTATGATAAATGAAAGTTAGAAACAAGACACTATTCCTACCCTCCAGACTGGCAAAGGTCAAAAGCCAGCCAGGTGGTGTGGGGAAATAAGAACTCACACTGCTCAAGGGGCAAACTGATAAAACCATTTGGGGAGCACCCTTCTACATCAAAGTTAGTTATAGACACCCACACTCAGCAACTGTGCTCCTAAGTAGAGACACTTACAAGAAGCTTTGTTCCAGGGTGTTGCTGCTTTATTTGTTAACACTGAAAAGTTGCCTATCATTGAAGAATAAGTTGGGACATTCATATAATGAAATAGTACGAAATAGTTAAAATGGGTTAACTAGATCTACCTGTATCAACACATATAACTAGTATCTTACGCATTTTTGAAATTTTTTAAGTTATAAACATTGGGTATACATTGCTAAATGAAAAAAAAGGCAAAAAAAAAAAAAAAGAAGCAAGAATGGTAAGGATATAGAAATTCCCATCAAGTGAAATAAGCCAGGCATAGAGGGAAAAATATCACGTCCTCGCTCATAAGTGGGAGCTAAGAGAGAAAGAAGGAGAGAAAGACCACAGTGGTGCTTTGGACTTGCAGAGGGAGAGAGCATACCTAGGGTGGTGGGGTGGGTGAGCAGGGAGGGAGAGGTAGGTCAGGGATTAATTGGGTGGGGGACATGGGGAATAATCACAAGTTGTGGTAATGGGCATGCTGACAGTATTGATCTGGCCATCACATCTTGGGCATGGGTAGTGACGGTCAGCCTTGTACCCCATGAATATACATAATCAATTAAAATAAATAAAAATAAAAAGGACTTTTTTCAAAAAAAACAAAAAACAAATTCCTGTTAAGGGCACCACTGAAGATGAAAAGAAAAACTCCGAAGCTGGCATGAAGCATGAACGCCACTTGGTTCTGAGGGCAATTGTTGTATTTCTGCATTCAAGGGTTGGTCCAAATTAAAGTGAAATAATACGGGCTGGCCGGTTAGTTCAGTTGCTTAGAGTGCAGTCTTGATAACACCAAGGTCAAGGGTTACGATCCCCGTACCAGCCAGCTACCAAAAAACCCCCCAAAAAACTTATATAATAAAGTCAAATAAAAGATACCACAATATACCTTATCTCTGGGTCATAGGATTAGGGAGTTAAGTCCTCCAAAGTGAAGCCTATATATATATATATATATATATATATATAAAAACATCACAGTAAGAAAGAGGCCTTTTAAAGGCCTCAACTCTAAGTGGGATAAAGCCCCCACTTTCCCAGGGAAGGGAAGACAGGGCAGCTCCCGGGAGGGCTTTCTCCGCTCAGCAGCAGCCGGGCCTGTGTGGTAGCTGCTCCCTCCAGGACCTTCAGACACCCAGAGATACAGGCAGAGGAGACGCCTCCAAGGACGCCAGGCACGTTAGTTCATGACAGTGGTGTCAACAGCAAAGTGCCGGAGCATGCCTCACTTGACTTCTGTCCTATTTGTGCTATGAGGCACGTGGGTTCTCTAGACCACTAACTCTGTCTCCCAACTTCTGTTTAGGGGTCACATTTGAGCAGTGAGAGGCTCAATCCACAATGAGAAAGGGAGCTCCTCAGAAAGGAGGCCAGGAGCCGCCATCTCAGGGGTGCAGAGTCTGGCGCAGGTGAGTTTACCTCACAGACGCCACACCGCCGGCGTTTAAAAGTGTTCTCCTTGTCTTCTCTGTCGTCCTTTTCAATTTGCTCTGCGAAGAAAGTGTCAAAGATCTGGTAGACCAGCTTTGTAGTCGTGGCTTTCGTGGGTCCTTTATCCTTCTCCTTGGCAGGATGCCTGAAGGTCCGACGTCTTTCGGCTCGCCTGGGAGAGAGGTTTCCACCATGTCAGCACACTGGGGAAGAGGACACAGGCAACTCTGCCTTCTCTGGTCTCAGGTCTTCGGTTTTGCTCCTCTGTGTCCTTACCTTTTTCCCAGGGTGACCCCAGCCAACTTGATCAGGTCCCTCATGCAGGGAGTCAGGAAAATGGGCTGCTCGTCACTGTCCCCAGCCTCGTCATAACTCTCTACCTGTTCCACCACAAACTGGGCGTGTCGAAGGAGAGAATCCTCCGTGAATCGGTTCAGGTTGAGTCCAGGAGGAGGAACAGTGGTCTTTAAAGAAACAAAGACATCAGAAGTTTCTTCTATGCTTACACAAAACTGTTCTAATCGAACTGAAAAACAGTTTCTGCCAATTCTGGACATGAGTTTTCTAGCAACCTCTATATTGTGTATAAATGGGGATAAATCCCAAACTGCCAAGAACCTAGGCCTCTCACCTCAATCTTATTGATTAGGTCTTCATAGGTCGAGTCGGGATTGTTCTGCAGGAACTCGACCACTATCTTACTTATGTAGATCTTCTCCTTCATCAGCCCAAATATCGGTGCATACTCTGGGCAGGGATTCATCAGAATGTATTCGGCAAACGCTGGAGTGAACAGATGACATTTTAAAAAGCAGTTTGAGCCTGATGGCACCTACTGTGGCCACAGGGCAGGGATGAGTCTATCAAGCTTACAGAACAGTCTGTCATTCCATGCCCAAATGAAGTATAATGCCTTATAGCTCATTCCGAAGTGGCCTAAGCCAGCTGGAGAATGGAGACTAGTTAAGGGAGCTTTCACTGAGCTCATCACTGGTTTTTGAAATTCGGTCTGGGTTTGAGTTGTAAGAATATGACCTACTTTTATAACCTGAGGGGCAGTTCCAGGGCCAGTTGTAACTAACGGGAGAGGCCATCCCAAATAAATCCAGTATAGTTCCCACATGGTATGTTCTCTTACAAGTCTGCTAAGACTTCCCACCAGAGCCCAACCAACCCCCAGGAAGGACAGGAGTGAACACCCCTTTCAGATCCCAGAACGGCCTACAACTGGCCACACACTTACAGGTACTGAAACCAATGAGGGCCTTTTCCCCTCCATCAAAGCCAGTGATCCACCATTCATTTATGGGGCCAAGATTTTTGCCATTAACGCCACCTAATTGCAGAAAAAGGAGAAAAAGTTTTCCAAAAGGAAATAGAATAGGAGCTATCACTCACATCCGAAACGCAGGAGGGCTATGTGGCACTCTGAGTGCTTAGCTTTTTTTTTTTCTTTTTGGGCAGCTGGCCAGTGTAGGGAATCTAAACCCTTGACCTTGGTGTTATCAGCACATCCTAACCTCCTGAGTTAACCAGCCATCCCAAAGCTGACATTTCTTATCAGCCAGGTGGCCTTCAGAGCCATTTCACTCTCAGATGTTCATGGCACAAAGTCTCAAGCTCTAACTTTAACGGGCAGTGGTTCCAGTTGAATATTGCTTTGTATGTTTTATTTGTTTTAAAAAATCTATCCAACACATAACCCCAGAACATTCCACTTACCTTCAAGGGATGGGTTGTCTTCATATATTGGTTTTGCTGAGCCAGAAAAGTAGAGCTCAACATTCTTCTCAATGAGGCCAGTGTCGATTGGGCACAGATGACCATGCTTACAGTACACGCTAGACAGGAAACAAAGAGGTGCTCACTAGCTGACCTGTAGAGGTGGGTCACGGCCCAGTTGCCATCAGGCACAAGGTGACGGGGCCATGTACGAGTCCTAGGCTCAGTTGTCTTTTTGGTTGCCAGAATATTAGATTAGGACAGGGTTCTATCACCCAGTTTCTACCTGATTCTCCTGCCCATGCATCAAGAATACATGTACCGAGAGATGAGCAAGACTGACAGAGGGAGAAACACTGGCTTCTAGAACATATTCTACTCACTGTTGTACAACCACCACCTCTATCAAGCTCCCGAACATATTCATCACCCAAAATAAAACCTCACAACCACTAAGCACTCACAGGACACTCCCTCCAACCCCCAGTCCCGGGCAACCACCACTCTGCTTTCTGTTTCCATGGATCCACCTACTGAGGCTATTTCACAGATGGCTGATTTTGTTCTGTGAGTTGCACCTCAATAAAAAAATTGGTTTAATAACAAAAAGCAGTATGAAAAGAGGGGTGCACCAGGGGTATGGGAAGGAGGGACTTCTGCCTCCTTTGGGCGTTAAATCTCAAACACAGGGCATCTACAGTTCACTGGCCAGACACTCCTTGACATTTGAGAACATGTTCCTAAGTGAAGAATCACAGAAAAGCAAGATGCAAAGTTCAAAGACAGGAAATGGGGGTTCTGCTTATTGGGGGCCTGCTCATGCTGGCCTCAAGGACTACCATTCCCCACCAGCAGTGCTATGCCATCCCTCAGTGTGCCCATATGGGGTCTGCACAGGCCCTGGAGAGCACGTCACCCCCCACTCCCCACACACACATGGCCTAGTGCTGGGGACACCAGACATGCTCATCCTTGAGGCTCACAAAACTTTTAAAAAGTTGACTGCCAGGCTGGCTGGTTGGCTCAGTTGGTTAGAATGTGGTGTTGATAACACCAAGGTCACAGGTTCAGATCCCTGTACCAGCAGCTGCCAAAAACCAAACAGACAAAAAACTGAACACTTCAAGCTGGGCTCCCCTATGTGCCAGGCATGGTAGACAGACAGTACACGCTAGACAGTGTGCCCTCAAGACTTAAGGTCCTGGGGAAAAATAGACACAGAAGGACAATACATATATATATCAAGGGAAGCCTCCAGAAAGGGAGGATCTAGTTCCCAGGCTGATGGACCATTTCGAGGCTCTCTTTAGAAGAGACATTGGAGAAAAGCTCTAAGTCCCAGGCAGGGGCTGGACCCTCTGGAGCTCATGACTTGTCTCTATCCACCCCTTTCAGGCCAAGCACAGAGGTACCTAGAGTCCCTAGGTACCCAAGCAGGCTGGCTCCAGTGGCCTGGGAAGTGTGTCCTTAGTGCCACCATCCCACTCCACAGGAACAAGGCTACAGCAGTCCCCGACGTAAAGAGGAAGCAGAGACATTTGGGACTGTGGCAGCCCCAGCCCCAGATCCTGGCTCTCTCTGAGGCTCTGTCCTGAGGAATGCCACAGGAAGGCCCATGGGTGTGACCATCACCTCTATCTGCCAAAGCAGCATGCTTCATTTGTGCAGGTCAGAGTTCACGACCCTGCTTTGGGCCAGGCCCTGGGGATCGTGGTAGTCGGATGGCATCTGATCTGGATCCAAATCCCCATGCTGATGGGGTGTGCATAGAGGCATGACCATCGGCCAACTGCATGGGGGGCATGTGGATCACTGGAGAAGCAACACACTGGGGTCTGGTCCCAGCAGGCATGAACCCCCCCATCCTGGGTGGAGAAGAGATGGTGGGAAAGACTGCCCAGGAGCAACAGCCACCTGGAGCTTCCAACAGGTGTTCCTAAGAGGCTCCCCCGTCCTCTTCTCAAGGGAAAGGAAAAGAACAAGGCCGGAAAGGAGGTAGGTCTATTCCTGGACAAGCCGTTTCCCACAAAGAAACAGGTGAAGCTGTGAACAGATGCACTGACAGTGAGAGGGAGCAGAGCAGAACCAGGGATGCCACAGAGCAGGAGGCCTCTGCCCACTCAAGGGCCAAGGTGAGCCTTGGCCATGGCACAGCCAGACACAAGGGCCTCCCTGCAGAGAGAATGCTACAGTCACTGCCACAGCCCACAAGGCCCAGTGTGACCTGCCCCTGCCCCAGCCTGGTCCCTGCTTGCTGATTATACCCCCCACCAGTCACCTGGACCCAGCTCCCATGCCAGCCACACTAGCATTGCCCCCTCCACAGCCAGCCCACCTCTGAATGGCGGTCCCATGGTCCCTGCCCCCACCCCCAGCTGCTCCTCCCTCAGCTGTCCCCTCAGATGGTCCTTTTACACCACTGAGGTCTCTACTCAAGTCCCTGTCCCTCTGTCCTCAACAGAATGTCTTTTTCCCACCCGTTCTCTCCACTCACCAGGCTTGTAAAATCTGCGGTAACTGCTATTACCTCACAGGTGTCACTTGTTTGTTTTCTGTCTCCATGAAGGCAGGGACCTGAGGGGCTGTACCCACACCACCCAGGGCAGTGCCCAGCACAGGGCTGCCCTCATGTGAATGCAGGACCTTCAAGAGGTGCACAGACTAAAGGCTTGACACATAGTTTTAACAACCAAACCAAACAAAAAACAACCAGCAAAGGTCTACTACACCTTCACCTTTGTGGCTCTTAACCATGGTGTTCACAGCTTAAGAAATGTTGTAAGTTAGACAATATCCTGGTGAAGTTCTTTATTAAGACCTTCAGTGTCTTCAGGGAAGTGCCTTGTTTTACAAGGCAGCCGACACACACACACACACGCACATGCACACGCAGACATAAGCGCACACACAGACACACACGCGAAAAAGAGTATCAGTTACCTGAAGCACGTCAGCTTGTGTTGGGGAAGAGCCTCGTAACTCTCAAAGCCATCTTCGTTGTCATCGAAGATGGACAGTTTCTCATTTGTCAACATCTGTGGCTCATCCAACTGAGGGACATGCGACCGTTAGGCAGAGGCACAAGAGACGGGAAACCGAAGGCTGAAAACAGGACTGGAACTTACGGCGTCCGGGGGGTGCTGCTCATACTTGAGATCGGGGTCGTCCAGGTACTGGCCACACTGGATGCATTTCGGAGGGTGGGTCTGTGGGAGCATGAACACAAAGGGTGCTCAGAAAGGCAGGGGTGGGCGGGCCCACGAGCACTGCACCCAGGTGTACGTTTACCTTGGAGCTCACAACTGCTTTGGTTCTAGCCATTTTTTTTTCCGTTCTGAAAACAAAGCACAAGATCATTTTAGTTTTTTAATTATTTCAGAATATATCAAAATCGGCCCTGTCTGATTTGTGTCTAATCCACCTGGTGCAGATGAGAACCAGCTACCAGGGGCAAGGTGCGGGGCTACAGGTGGCTCTTCACTACCCAGAGGAAGACTGCCTGACACAGCTTCGCCTGCATTCACTGACCCGATCCAGTACAAAGCTAAGGCTGTTCTAGCAATTCTCCAGAAAACCCCTCTATGTTTTTTTCTAGAACAGTCATGTTAGGATTATGATCTTCTTTGTATAAAGACAAAGGTAAATTCTTACGGTTCTTTGGGTGTTGTTTTGCGTCTCTTCTCTTCCTAAATGAAGAAAACAAAACGGGAATCAAGAGTAAAAAAATATCTCACATTTGGATAGTGCTTCAGAGTTCAGAACTTTATCCACAAGATTATCACAAAACTTAGAGGTAGGGAGGAAGGCAGGCAGACGACTAGTAGGTGAGACCTGACTCACCCCAGTGACTAAAATCTTATTTATTTATTTATTTGTTTAAAAAAGATGACCGATAAGGGGATCTTAACCCTTGACCTGGTGTTGTCAGCACCATACTCACCCAGTGAGCTAACCAGCCATCCTATACAGGGATCTGAACCTGTGGCCTTGGTGTTATCAGCACCACACTCTCCCAAGTGAGCCATGGGCCAGCCAAAATCTTATAATCAAAAATCTTGAGGCTGGCCGGTTAGCTCAGTTGATGAGAGTATGGTGCTGATAACACCAAGGTCCAAGGTATGGATCTCCTTACTGGCCAGCTTCCAAAACAAAAAATCTTATAACCAAAGAGTTCCTTAAAAGATTCATGAGAGAGACCAATTTTCTTAAAAAAAAAAAAAAAAAAAAAAAAAAAAACCCTAGCTTTCCTGTACAAGTGGTATCTCAAGGTGAATAAGTAATTGATAAGGGTGTTATGGGCTGGATCGTGCCCCCCCCAAATTCATGTTAAAACCATAACCCCCAATGTGACTGTACTCACATTTGGAGATAGGGCCTTTAAGGAGGTAATTAAGGTTAAATGAGGTCAGAAGGGTGGGGCCTTGATCGGATAGGACTGATGTCCTTTTAAAAAGAGTTAGAGACACCAGAGCTCACTCTTTCCATGCCCAAGCACAGAGGAAAGGCCATGTGAGGACACAGTGACAAGGGGGCCATCTGCAAGCCATAGAGACCTAACCCAGCTGGTACCTTAATCTTGGACTTCACCCTCCATAACTGTGAGAAAATAAATGCCTGTTGTTTAAACCACCTAGTCTGTGGTATTTTATTATGGCAGCCCAAGCAGACCAATCCAAGGGGAGATGTATGTCTGAGTTATTTCAGGTAAATGAAGAAATGATAGAACTAGACTATCGCCACTTTGCACCTCCTAGGGAAATAATGGATTTAGGCCTTGACCATTAAAATCATTAGATGAAAGTCTCAGGGGAACTTTATGATGGACACATCAGACAGACAGCCCCTGAGCCCGAGGACCAATCTTAACAGCAGCAAAAGACACATCTGTGCTTCCCAGTGTGATGCAACAGGAAGCATATAGCCCCAACTCAGAAGTTCAGGAACAACAACACAAGCCCTGCACCTGGTCAAACAGTCAGCAGAAGACAGGGCTGGAGGGAGATACAACTGGGAAAACTCAGAATCCAGAAAACACAGATAACTTTGCACAGATTACAAGTAAAAGAAGGAGCAGAAAAACTACAGATGAAATACTCAGGACAAATCTCAACCAAATATATTATACAGACAGACTTTGAATCCTGATTCAAACAAAGCGTAAAAGAAAAACAATAGAAACAACTGGCAAAATTTAAACACAGACTGGATGTTTGATATTATTGTGTTATGTTTGATGGTTGTGTTTAAAATGAGTCCTTTCCTTTTGGAGAGACTTCTTCTGTAAGTATTTCAGTAATATGTCTGGGCTTTGTTTAATAGCATCCAGGGGCAAGGGTGGGCTGAGGAGAACGGGTGGGCCCCGAGTTGGTAAGTGTTGAAGAGTGAGCTTGAATATATGGAGGTCTGCCACCTTGTTTTGTCTCCTTTTGGGGTATGTTTGAATATTTCCATGATAAAAAGTTACTTTAAAAAAAAAAATCACTTTCTTGACATACCCCAGCCAATGGGATGTACGAAATACAATGAAACTGAGAAACAAGGCCTTTACCTTTTCATCCTCATCTCTTTCATCAGAAACTTGTGGAGTTACTTTTTCAGGTTCTTTTTCTTCAGGTCTCCGTTTGGCAGCTCTGTTGGGCAAAAAATATACACTGAATATTAGCTCAGAAAAACTAACTATATCAGCAACATGTACCATAAATGACAAATACCTCCCTATCAAAAAGCAAAATATTGGGCCGAGCCCATGGCGCACTCGGTAGAGTGCTGCGCTAGGAGCGCAGCGACGCTCCCGCCGCGGGTTCGGATCCTATATAGGAATGACCGGTGCACTGAGTGCCGGTCACGGAAGAAAAAAAAAAAAAAAAAAAAAAAAGCAAAATATTCCCGGGGACTCTAAAGGCATGTGGACAATTGGTCATCCTGAAACAAGGCCTTCAGAGGCCCTGGCAGTCCCCCCAGATGTGGGGCTGGAAGCTAAGGGACACACGTGACTATGCAGTGGCAGATGCTGAGGACAGGCCCAGAGTTTGACTTGGTATCCGACCCTGCCCCAACAGATCCAATCTCTGAATAGCATCAGCAGTTCCCTATAAACTTTGACATCACAGGCTTCTACAACAGGTATTTTGGTAATTAAGATGACACAAAGACACAAGTATTTTAACTACTTACAGATCTTTGGGTTGACTTCTGTGCCTCTTTTCATCCTGAGAGAGAGAGAGAGAGAAATGGCAGGGAGGGGAGATGGAAAGATAAAGGGGGGAAAAGTTAGTTTCTGAGACAGAGCAAGACAAAATGCAAAGAGCAAAATATCAGTTAAAGGTCTCAGCACCGTGGAACCAGAGGACAGGAAGACCTGGGAAGATCTACAAGGCAGAGACGAGGCCTTAAACTTTTACTTCCTTAGTTCCCTACCCCCTACAAATAAGAGGGTACTAAAGAACCTCCTAGACCAGGGGTAAAGGGCCAGACACTAAACATTTACAGCTTTGTGAACCACATGGTCTACCACAACTACTCATCTCTGCCATAGACAATATGTGAACGTAAAGGTGTGGCTCTGTTCCAGAAAAACTTATTTGCAAAAATAGGCAGAGCCGAATTTAGTCTGTAGGCCATAGTTGGCCAACACCAGTTCTAGGACAGGTCAATGTAGAAGGGAATGTTATAGACATTTTGCTTATGACTAGATATTTTATATCTGTCCTCTGGTCAGGAATAAAGACTTCATACAGACAGGCAGTGAGATATTAGGGGAAAGAAAAAAAAATCAAATTTAGGAATCTAACATGGAAAAATAAGAAAGAGGAATTCACAACTTAGTCATCAAGTCTCTGTTATATATATGGACAATCTAGTATTTTCTAAGCCCAACATAAAAAATACCTTCCTGAAAAAATTGATTTGTTTAGTTCATAAAGCAACAAATCTATGTACTAATGGGTTTATGAAAGAGGAAGAAAAGTCAACAATGTCAGAAAAAGGCAAATGTGGGATCTTACATCCCCTTCTACCATGAGGCAGGAGTGCTGGCTGTGTGACCAGTGTGACAGGCTCCTGCAAGTTTCCAGCTGAGGTGCATGAGGAGTCTGACCACACCACTAAGCTCTCTCTGGTCGGAGGGGATTCCAGGCAAGAGCTGACGGGAGGTAACCAATAACTGGACAGAAGATGTAAGAGACAGTAAGATGCTACAGCAAACTAGAGTCAGTATCTAAAGGATCATCCACCACAGAGAAGCAGGGAAGCCCATCGCCAACCAGGTCAGAAAGAGAATGCTCATGACCCAGCAAGACTGTGACCTCAGGCTCCACACCTTGGATCTCAACAGGCAGAAAGCCAAATCACAGTGATGATCCTGGGACTCTCCTAGTTCAGCCTCTCTTAGACAGACCTGCAGCCCCCAGCAGATGACCTACATATCCCCCTTCCCTAGGGTTCAGGGAGCAGGATGGCCCTGCAGAGACACTTGCCATCCTACCTTTTTACAGAGGCCCAGCTTTGGTTCCATGTGTAATGTTCTAGGGTTTAAATGTGTTTGCTTGGCTGAATTGGAGGCAAGGAGGCTGGGGGAGGGGGCAGCACGGGAGCTAGACTCAAAACTTGAGACTGAAAGACTAACTAGTAATGAAGCAAGGCGTGGATGACATGTGTGTCTGAAGTGACACACACATTCAGACTTCTCAGTGGAGAGGGCCTTGAGAGGCTGGCTTCGTACACATCTCAGTTCAGGCACACACAGGCCCTCTCCACAGTGAAGGATAGACAGAGTTCAACGGAATGCTCACTATGCATCAGGCACAGACATGCAGCGACAGCCCCCAACCCTCAAAAAGGGGATTAGATCACTCGCCCATAGGTAGGTGGACTGGATTTGAACCCAGCGCCCTATCCCACACCATTTCTCCCAATCACACGGGAACATGAGAATAAGGTAGAGCGACGAAACGTAAATATCCCGCCTTTACTTTCTCATCTCTTTCTTCCTCCATGTCAGCGTGAGTTCCTGGTCTGGCTTCTCTGTCCAGCTCTTCTTTAGGTTTCTGTTTCGGTATTCTGCCACATAAAATAGACAAGTCAGTCAGCTCAGGAAGCCCAACACCTTATCAAGAGGCCCCCACAGTGTCCCCTCCCCAGATCTGGGGCATGGGCTGCTCTATCTTCACTGCAGGAAACCCAAAAGGCATTTATTACTCCTGAACTTCCAGTCATCAGAAATACCATCAACACTTTGTATGAATGTTGATCAGAGATGCCAGTGGTTTAAAACAAAAGAAAGACACTAAGACCACACTAACTTCTTGCAGCCCAATGGCAATTCTGCCTGTGGTGGAGGAAGGTAAGTGTCTGGCCCACGCAGGTTCACAGGAGCTGGCTGACATGCTGACTACATTGGCGACTGTGGAAAGCTCTCCCTCTGTGAGGGCCCTGCCACTCAGGTCAGGTATCCTGCCCACCTCTGGACTCAGACCCAGTCTCTACATGTGCTTCAGCCAACTGGATATCAACAGGGCTTGAAAAAGTGCTACTTTTCACTCCTGCCCTCATGCTCTGCCACTGCAGTGAATATGTGCTTGGGCTAGCCAAGCCACGGGACAGAGGAGGGTCAGCTGGTTGTCCCTTCCCAGCCTGGCCAAGATCAGCCAATGGCCACTGAGCTGCAGACTGGTAAGCTCAATATAGGCTCACTGTTTAAGCCTCTAAGATTTGGGGTGGTTGTTACACAGCCTTTTCATAGTAACTTAGAAGGCCACTCATTCAATGGCCTTCCACAAACACAGGACCAACTGCTGTATGACCGACCACCCCTGAGGAAGGGCCTGGGGTCAGGAGCAGGAATGGAAGCAAACTTCAGGCTTCACTGTGGTAGTCCAAGCTCTCACAAGCAGAACTCACCCTCATACTGTGTGCATAATTAATGCACCTAATGCTCTGGACCAACCCACTATTTTCAGCACACTCATGTTAGCAATCAAGTTTCACAACATAAAGCACAAAGGCGTTTTAACTATACTTACAGTTCTTTGGTTTGACTTCTGAGTCTCTTTTCTTCCTAAGAGAGGGAATAAAGACTAGTTAATTTTTTTCCATTTGGTCCTGATCTATTAAAGTGTCCTATGAAAATAAAATACCTGGCCCGGCCCATGGCTTACTCGGGAGAGTGTGGTGCTGTTAACACCAAGGCCCCGGATTTGGATCCCATATAGGGATGGCCGGTTAGCTCACTGCGTGAGCATGGTTCTGACAACACCAAGTCAAGGGTTAAGATCCCCCTACTGGTCATCTTTTAAAAAAATAAAATAAAATACCTAAACTGAGCCTATAGTCTAGTTGGTGGGAGTAAAGACTGTCTACTTTAGACACAGCAATTCTTTTTGTATGTGGGGTAAATAGACAAGAAATTAAAGAAACTCTTAGAGAATAGATCCTACGACACTGAAGTTTAAGTATTTTTAACCTCAAAATTCCTCTATCACCTCTTGTCAGTAAGTGTAGACAAACTCACACAAAGTAACTTTATATCAAATCTAGGAACCTATAAAGGAATAAAGTAAGATGGCCCCATTTGGAAAGTAGATCCATTGCAACATGACATATCATTTGGACCCTGAGCTAGACACCTAGCCAGAAAACCACACAAATCAAATGCAACCTCAGATACTCCAAACTCTAGCAGGTCTGTGGTTGCCATGGAAACTCCCCATGAACCTTTTCTTTTTAAACTTTCCGGAAAAGTAATCTCATAATCAAGATCACGCAACTCATAGGAAAAAAAGGTGTTGGGCTGGCCAGAAAGCTCAGTTGGTTACAGTGCAGCCTTATAATACCAACTTAACATGAGTATGTTGCCTGCAAGGCACATTTAATATTTAATATGACCTTTAAATCTGGTTCTGATAAGCAATGCCAAATCATTCTTTGTAATGAAGCAGGAGAATTCTACCTGAATTTGTTTGTAAAGAGATCAAAATGTCAGTGATATTGAAAGAAACACATTGCAGACCTTCCTACTGCAAGGGATTTCAATTTTACCCTAAGCTCCTCCTTTAGAGGGTGGTGGCTGAACTAGCCCATTAGGGCTGCTTGTTCTGAAATGAATTTGAGGTGTGTACCGACTGTAACTGCTGTCTAATTTTAGCTAGTATCAGGGAGGAAAGGTGATCAACTGAAGAGTAGCTCTTCAAGTACCAAATGGTTCAAGAATTACTGAATGCCTTAGTTGATCCCCCATAAGAGTAAAATAGACATCCACCCTTTAATGGGCCCCCAATAAACGCACTCGCTACCCATCCAAGTTTATAAAAAAACTTCTAATCGATGTCTTAACATGAAACAAAACCAAATGGGACCCCATACCGGCCAGCCACCCTCTCTCCAAAAAAAGACAGACACCCAGTGGGACCTGACATCTGTACCACAGAATCTTAACCTCTGATTTTACAAAGGCGAGAGACTGGGGAAAGAGTTAGTCTGATCTCACTAATAAGAAAGCAACTTTGTATCTGGATGATGCTATAGAATTTTAGTACTTCCCATGTTTGAAATGAGATTTTTACAAAGACCTTGTCAGCAAGAAGGATGGGCAGCCTAGAGGACAGACTGAAGCTCTGTGACTAAGTAGCAAAGGTCTAGGTGACCCCTAGGCTTAACACTGAGGTACTAATTACCACCACAACCTTATAACCCACCTTCCAGGTAGAGAACCACCAGAAAAATGAGTTTGAGAAGTGTTTTAGCGAAAAGTCGAGGCCATTTTGATCATTAGTGAAAGTCATTCTGTTTCTACACATTCCCTACCTCCTACCCCCTTCCTGGAAACAAATGGGGACTGTAAGAGATTAAGGTAGAATTAACAAACTTGAAGGTGACAAGGCTTTACTTTTTCATCTCTTTCTTCCTCCTTTTCAGTGTGTGTTCCTGGTCTCACGCTTTCTGGTTCTTCTGCAGGAAGAGGTCTAGCAACTCTGTCAAGCAAAATAAAACATACGCCAAGTGTGACTTACTCAGATTCTGCCCCAGAAGCCATTTTCTTAAGATCCTCCTTCCTAACCCTAGAAGCAATGTCTTTCTCCCCCCACACAAGCAATGTCTTAACATATGAGTACATTGCCTGAAAGGCACGTACTCATTTAATATTTAAGATTTAATGTGACCTTTAAATCTGGTTCTGATAAGCAATGCCCATTGCCCTTAATTCTTTGCAATGAAGGAGAATTCTATCTGAATCAAAAGTTTAATAATCTGACCCCAAATTCAGCATCCTCAACAGGTCTATGGTTGCCATGGAAACTTCCCATCAAGCTTTTCTTTTTAAACTTTCTGGAAGCTTAATTTCCGTTATCAAGATTACACAACTCATAAAACAAAAAGAAAGGTGTAGTAACTATTCTTACAGTTCTTTGGATGTAACTCTACGTCTCTTCTCATCCTGTGTGGAGGGAGGGGAGGAAGAACAAAACAGACAAGAATATTGGGTTCAAAGGAAGATCAACACCAAAAGCACAAGTCAAAGCATTAATACATTTGATATGGTTAAAAACAGGTGCAGGGGGAGGTTTGGGCTTTGGGGAGAAGATCTGGGAAACTGTCTGGTATTAAGGCTTACCACTCCTAAGACAAAGGCAAGGCCCAGGAGCTAGGCCAGCACATGTGAGCTTACTAGATATTATGTAGTGACGCTACATAAAAGCAGCAAAGATTCTCCACCTCATGTCAGGAATTGATTATTAGAAAATCCAAGTGATAGGGCCGGCCTGTGGCTCACTTGGGAGAGTACACTGCTGATAACACCAAGGCCACGGGTTCGGATCCCATATGGGGATGGCCAGTTAGCTCACTTGGGAGAGCGTGGTGCTGACAACACCAAGCCGAGGGTTGAGATCCCCTTAATGGTCATCTTAAAAAAAAAAAAAAAAAAAGAGAGAGAGAGAGAGAACCAAGTAATAATCTAGGATTCACATCAGGAGGTGATGACAACTTAAATGGGACACTATCTCTTTTCTCAGATAAATATGCTAGTACAGGATTCCCTAAGGTCACAAGATTTTCTGTCTCCTGGATACATGTGTTTATTTAATTTAGAAGGGATAAAAATATTTGGCTGGCTAGTTAGCTCAGTTGGTTAGAGCGCAGTGTTATAACACCAACATCAAGGGTTCGGATCCCTGTAACTACCAGCTGCCAAAATGAAAAAAAAAAAAAAGAAAAGAAAAAAAGGATAATAATATTGTGACCTTTATCTTGTTTCAGCTGGAGGTTACACAAACCTATACATGCATACCTGTGATAAAACTGCACAGAACTATACACACAGACACATAAAAACTAGTGCCACGTGAATGAAGTCTATAGGTTGTACAATGTCAATTTCCTGGTTTTGATGTTATATTATGGTAAGATGTTACCACTGGGGAAAAGTTGGGTGAAGCGTACATGGAAACTCTCCCTACGGTATCATACAGAATATATATATAAAATGTAAATATAAAATTCTGTCTCCAGACGGCCTTCAGACTCAAGAAGCAAAATCAACTTTTCCTGAGCCACCAGCCTGCCCTACAGATTTCAGACTCGCCCACCTTCACAATTTTGTGAACCAATTCCTTAAAGTAAGTGTCTCTCTCTGTGTATATGCATGTGTGTGTATATATATAATATACACACATACCCTATTGGTTCTGTTTCTCTGGAGAACCCTAGCTAAACTAAGTTTTTATTTATTTAGATAGACCACATGTTAGGGCACAATCAGTAAATAAACAAAAATTCTAGCCCTACCTGGTCTTTTTCTTCTTCATCAACAGAATCGTCCGATTTTGCTCTTTCAGACTCTTCTTCGGGTTTCCGTTTGGCGGGGCTGTCACACACAGTGAGGTGACTATTAGTTCAGCAAGACCCTAAACTTCCAGTGGGCCTTGAGTGACTTAACCTTGTCCTTTCCAAAATTACTCTCTTTGGGACAGATTCAGGGCATGGATACCTCCCTCCCTCCAAGGCAGGCCCTAATGGCCAGGATGCTGAAAGATCCTTCAAGTTCAGTGTTTCTTTGAATGACAGGTTTAGAATACTATATCATCATTCTGCAAGCCCTAAGAAACCATGGATCGGGACACTGATCAACAGCTGCTGCCATCACAGAAGAGATATCACACACCTCTGATGGAGGAATACAGTAGCGCCTATGAGAATGTCAGCCTCAAAATATAAGAAGTGGGGGGATGGTTTGAGCACGGTGCTGATAACACCAAGATCAAAGATTCTAATCCCCATACTGTCCAGCCACCAAAAAAATATAAAAAAATATATAGTGGAATATAACCAGGCCTCTAGCCCTATTAGTTTATAGGAAATATGAGACAAGGGAATACGTTGAATACCGAAGGATACAAGTGGCCAAATCTAGAAACTGGACAAACAAACTAATTTCTTTAAATAAACGGCAAGAAAACAAGAGGGAAGGAATCTGTAACTTGTAAGGCTTAAGGAACAAATCAATCAAATGTTTGTTGGCCACAAATGGGAAAATGTGAATACTGACTATATATTTGATAGCAAGGAATTCTCACATTTTATAAGACATGAAACAGTATTATAGTTGTGTTTTGTTTTCTTAAAATGAGACTGTTAAATGTTCATAATTATAGCAAAATATTAAAATAGAAAAAGTGGTCAAAAAGAGACATTATCTAGAAACATACTGAAATATTTACAGATGAAATGACATGTCTGGGATTTGTTTCAAAGTAATCCAGTTGGAAGGACAGAGCATATGGGGATATAAGTGAAACAGTGGCCATGAGCTGATAACTGATGCTGGGTGATGGGTATTCGGGGGTTCATTATACTAATTTTGTGTATATCTGGAGTTTTCTGTAAGAGTAAAAATAGATGAGGTCTTCAGAAATGTTATTCATGAGTGTCTAGTGAACAAAACCACAAGATGAAAACCTACACAATATGGAAGTCACAATCATTAAATTGCACCCTACCAATTCATGTTTCAGCAAAACCAGCTGGCCCCTAGAGAAGGCAACTGAACAGTCATCATAAACTGACCCCTTTGAGAAATGAGACGTGATGGTGGTCTGCCTGGTAGTTTTCCTTGTAATCCTGGGGCTAGGTGAAGCTTCAGCTGTTTAAAAAGAAAAAAAAAGCCACTATGAACAGGAAAGTCCACAGCAATAGTGCAGATCTTCAACATTACCAAGCTGTTGTGGAAAGCCAGGTTCTAAAGATTAAGCATTCTTCCATTTTTATTCTAGTCAATAAGCAGCTTGGTAATGTCACCAATTAGCACCTGCCAGCTTGCTGAGCCATCTCAAACAAGTTCCTATTCGAGGGGCCAAACCCTAAACCAGTCAAGGAAACAGAACCTCTCCTTACACTGTCAAAAAATGAAATGGCCAAGAACCAGACTTGTGCTCAAATCACATGCTGTTTTATTTAAAATTCCAGAAGAATTCCTTTGCTTACGAATTGGGAAGGAGTCTGAGAATAAACGGTTAGCTTAAATAGGCATAGAACTTCACAGAAGAAATAAATATTAGAAGCCCCTGTCATCTAATGCTTCTCATAAATTTAGATCCCATATTTTGAGATCTAATGCTCTATACAGAGGGTCCCCAACTTTATTATAGTGCCAGAGTGAAAAACATTCGATGGAAACCATACTTTGAGTACCAATACAACCATTCCTTTTCTCATTTTCAGTAAAGTATTCAATAAATTATATGATATTCAACATTTCATTATAAAATAGGCTTTGTCTTAAATGATTCTGCCCATGCAATTTGCTAATATAAGTATTCTGAGCAAGTTTAAGGTAGGCTGGACAAATTAAGCTAAGACGTTCGGTAGGTTAGGTATATTAAATGCATTTTCACCTTACAATGGATTTTCCAGGAAAAACCCCACTGTAAGTCAAGGGGCATCTGTACTTGATCAAAGACAAAATTTAAAGTAAACATCTGAGCTAGTTAGGAAGTAGATGGTACTCAATAGTTAGGAAGTATACACAAGAAACCAACCAGGAAATGCTGCCCAGGGGGTACATATGGGTCCAAGTTTAACTGTCCCCTTCTGGGCTACCACAGCCTCCCTGAAGGTTGAAAATAAGTCAAGTGCTCTTACACTTTGTCTCTCCATCGGACTTGCTTCTTCTGGGTGTGCGCAGCCTGGAAACGGGTTTGAGGGGGTGGTTTGCCTCTGACATTACCACTCTACGGTCTTCACTACTTGTCTGGCTCCCGTTTTCTAGACGTCCATTCACTTCCCGACGGAAAGTGTGAGCTCCATTCTCCAAGGACAAATCTTTATTTAAAAGGGATTTGACTTTAGCCAGGTAGCCCTCCTACAGCAGGAAAGGATAATTTAAGTAGCAGTGAATGTAAACAAGTGGCAATAAGAGAACAAGGAAACACATGCGTTTCCTTTATAATTATCAGGCGACAAGGAGAGCTGGGGGATTTTCTGCCTCCCTAGGCACAGACAAGATACATGGGAGGAGACATTTTTCTAAAAGCCAGGATGCTGAGAACTGACTTACCTCTGATAGTTCTTTTTTACGTAATTTGGTTTCTAAGTCAAATAACTGATTCTTTATTTCTGTTTGCAGAAATTCACGCAAGAGATTCAATTTCTCCTTCACACATTCCTAAAAGAAGGATATAGATTTAGCGGTCCCCAAACTATCAAGCTATTAACTAACGGACTAATATACAAATAATTAAACTGCCTGGTCACATCACAGTGACTGAATGGCAGGTAATGCTATCTCAGCCAAAAAACTACATATTCACAAAACACGTTCATGATATATCCATTAAGATCACATTACTCCCATCTCCAAATTGTGAAAAATGGGATGGTTAGAGGTGAGATGGAGACATATAATGTTATATTGGAACAAAATTGTGCTTTTGAAAACAGTGTTACCAGGACAGTTACAATCCAGAATTGATGGTTTCGAATCTAGACTGATAAACCTGCCAAATGAGTAACTCAAAACCAACTAATAGCAGCACATCAACGCAGACATTAAACAAGAATCCTCAACTTATTTTTGAAACTTTATGAAAAAAAAAAGACAATTCCACTTAAAACAAACTTCTCTTTATGAGCCATGAAGTATCTGTCAAATAAGTCACATTTGCTAATAAATTTTTAAAGTAGAAATTACCTTTTCTGTTAAGCTGTCTCTTTCCAAATCTTTGAGCCTGGGGGAAGAAAATAGGGGAGAAAGAAATACTTGTTAAACAACTTCATTTACCTGTAAGAATTAATACCAGTCTTAAAGAATTTTGGAAATAAGTTTGACATATGAGTGTTGGAAAAAAAATATGGTGGCTTTTTTCTCCCCTGCCGTGTCTAGAATGTCCTACTATAATGTCTACACATTAAGAAGTCATTTGTGGTCTGAAAGAGGTCCCCCTTTTCGGGGGTCGTTTTTCTGACATGAGATGATACAGGAGCTCTATAACATATCTTATTTTAAAAGGTACTGAGAAAGGGGGAGCAAGTCACACAGTTAGTGTCCTTCATAAAGACAACGACCTACAGCTAGTCTTTCTCCAGTTGGGTCTGACAAGAGCCCATAACGGTTTGTCACAGAGTGGCTGGTGTTAGAATGAATGAACTAGGGCCACAGGACACTGTAGGGGGACAGCCAGCTAATATTCCCAAAGGCCAGGTGGGGGGTGTAGCATTCCAATGAGGACTGGATAAAATGGGGGAGCCAAGGCATCCAGGGCAGCAGGACTGGCACCTCAGAGAGTTCATTTTTCAGAATGTACCTAATCATTCAAAAGCACAGGACTGTCATGAGTTTGCCTGGAAAATCATGGCCTGATTTGATTATTTAAGACTGGTGACTTGCCTCTTTGGGGGGAGGGGAGAAAAGAATAAAGGAACAAAATGAGAAGTCACCAAGAAAGGGGAGGTGAGTGCAGAGGCTGTTGTTCCTAGTCTGGGTGCTGACTGCAGGCAGTGTGGTGAGAACTGGTCTAACCAGCTGGGTAAGTGTCAGTGGAGGGAAGACACCCTGGGCAGGAACCAGGCCTCTGCCATCTCTAGACTCTCCCACCCAGCACCCACACAGACACACTATGTGCTCAGTTAGCAGCAGCCCAAAGGGCCTAAACAGCTCTTCCAGGTGGGCATTTGCAGAGGCCAAGTGTAAGCAAAAACGCCATTGGGCTTTGCTGGACCAGTGTCACACAGTGGCAGCTCCAGGCACATGTGGATCCTGCTTCCATTTCAAGTGCCCCTCACATCTGTGCGTGCCTACTGAATACCAGGCTCTGGTCCAGGCGATGAGCTGGATGACTGAACGTGGGCACCACCAGACAGGGACGAAAGGCTTTTCCATAGAAAAGACACTCAGCACCGTTCAGATACTATATATTGTATACACGGTATGCCTTGGACTCAAGAAGCTTGGAGAATCAAGATTTCTAGGAGCACATGGACCCTCTTCCAGGCAAAAGTCACTTCACCCTAATAGTCACTCAGGTCCGGGGAAAGCCTTAAATAAGAACAGCTGCAGAACTGGGTACTGCAGCAGCATGACATCTGACTTCTCAGTCACTATCATAAAACTCTGGCAGGACACAGCTCGCACCTCGACCAGCTGGACAGTCCCTTGACCCTAAGGTGACCTCAGGTGTTAAGGACAAGACTCAACTAATTACAAAGCCCACTATGTCTTTTCTAGAATGCTGACACCTCCTACATCTGTGCAAGGGACAGATCTGTGGGTCTGAATTCTTTCAACCCTTCCCATGAACTGGGATATTTAGGCTGACAAAGAGACAAAGAAATCTTCAGAATACCTACAATGTCCTGCCTAGTGAAGACTGGATTCAACCTGGCTGGCCAGAGTGGAAGGTCAGAGCCAGACAGGCATCAGGGTGGTGGCAGGAAGGAGGCTGGTAGTATGCCTCTCCTCCCTGCCACCTAGGCCCTTGCTTGAGTGTCAATCACTTCCCTGGTAAAACTGTGATGACACTTCCTCATACCTGCTCTACATTCATAACCAGGAGGATTAGAAATAGACGTGAAGGACATAGCAGAGGACTCAGAAAATACAACCTTAGCGTTTTCCAGCCTGAGGTCCCACGATTCATTCCTACTTGAGGAGTTCAGAGCTCTGTGAACTGGAAAGAGGGGGCTGTCCAGACGGGAGCGCCACAGCAGGAAGCTGGCTCAGGGAACACCAAGACACAAACCCAAGACTGGCCGACAGGGCAGGAAAGCCAAGTCCAGAGAGAGAAGGCCGGGTGACGGTGTGAGGGAGGTCAGGAACGGCAGGCTAAAAAGCATCGATTTTGTTTCATAGTCAACAAACCATCCAGGGAGTCATGGAGGAGGTGGGGCCCATGACATCAGAGCCATGCTTTAGGACAATTAATCTGGCAGAAATATACAATATAGATGGGATAGGAAGAGATTACAAAATGTTAAGTTATTCTAACACCCCTAAGCTAGAAATGCTGGCCTGAAATATGGTTTAGCAGCAGGAGTGGGCCATGCAAGAGAAGTTACAGGGCTGTTAACCCAGATTAGGACCGGCTGCACAGCGGGTGGGACAGCTATCTGAAATGGTTATCTGCAGTAGGCAGAATAATGGACCCCAAAGATGTCCACGCCCTAATCCCTGGAACCTGTGAATATGTTACCCTACATGGTAAAGGGACTGTGCAGATGTGATTAAGGTTACACTCCTTGAGATGGGAGATTATCCTGGATTATCCGGTGGGGGGCCCAATCTAATCACTTGAGTCCTTCAGAGCACAGAACCTCCCCAGCTGTGTTTTGAGAGATGCAAGTAGGGAATTGTGAGAGAAGTGAGGACTCAGCCTGCGATTGCTGGCTTTAAGACAGAGGGAGGAGGAGTCATGAGTCAAGGGATGACAGCCCCCAGAAGCCTTCAGCTTAGAACTAGGAAGAACACAGGAACCTAAGTCTTATAACCTCAAGGAACTAAATTCTGCCATCACCCGGAAAGAGTAGGAAACATTCTCCTCTAGAGCTTCCAGAAAGGAACGCAGCCTGCCCACACCTTAATTTTCATGCAGTGAGTCCCATCCTGGGTTTCTGACCTATAGAAATGTAAGATAAATGTATGTTATTTGACTTAAGCCACTAAATTTTTGGTGATTTGTTATGGCAGCAACTGAAAACTAAGAGTTTCAGAAATTCAGAACATGTTGGCAGTGAGAAAGGAGAGTAAACAGGTTACGAGTTTTAAGAGTGAAGTATTTCAGTGAACAGTAGCTATCTAGATGATTACTCAGCAGCTAGAACTTACAAGTGGCTCTCAAGAGAGGCATCAAAACTGGAGGTAGCCATCTCCGGCTTGCACCCCAACGGCTGAGGGTAGAAATTCTAAGACTGGAAAAGATGAAGGTCCAGTAATGAAAGAAAGAAAAGGAGTGGGGGAAGAAAGAGGCTCCCTGGTAGTACACAGTTCGCAAAAGCCAAGGATACAAAGAGGAAGCGAGATAGTGAAGAAGAAAGAGGACAGAAAGCTGCCTCAACCCTTAAGAGAGAAATGTCTAATCAAGATTAGGACTAGGGCTAGCCAGTTAGCTCAGTTGGTTAGAGTGCGGCCTTGTAACACCAAGATCAAGAGTTCAATCCCTGTACCTGTACCATCCAGGTTTTTTTGTCCCGCCTGCCAAAAGTCAGCCACAGAGGAAGGTCACCCCTATGGAGCGGGCAGCCCCATCCCCCGCCCCACCACTATTTTACAGATGAAATAAAGACACCAAGAGGTTAGATAACTCAGACACACAGCTGGTTAACAGTAGAGCAGGATTTGAACCTCAGTAGTCTGCACCTCTAGAATTCTACCACAGGAGAGCAGAACTAGAACAGATAAGTCAGTTTTCACCTATTCAGCAGCAGCCATGGAAGTAGAGATAAGGAATCCAAGACTCCACTTAATCTAATCACAGAATGGCTAGCAGATAAGAAAGCTGTGATAATTACAAAGACTAATCAGTTGTGCAAAGGAGGTTGTAGAATGAGCGTGCAAATCTAGGCTTCCTTACTGGGGAAGTTTGGTACGCAACCATCTGAGAGTCTGCTGTGCAGCAAACTACAGACACAACGAAAAAGGCAATCATGCTCTGACAACAGTCCCTGAAATAATCATCAACTCCAGAGTTGCAAAGGCAGCATTCGGGGTGCACTGACAGAATTCAACACCCTCCTTACTGCGGGGCAGCTGGGATGTCTGAGCAACAGGGTTAATGTTGAGTGGACAGTAGCCAGCTTGGGGAAGGGATAGGTGGAGTCTCACGCTGGTTGCTCTGGTTTCAGGCCCTGAGAACCTGAAAGAAGGCCTGTGTGGCTTGTGAGAAGGACACAAGATGATGAAAGGTGGATGGGAATCCTGGATTTCAGGCCAAGTGCACCAGGCAACATATGGAACAGAGAAACCACTGGCTCCAACTTGTGTTTGAAAAAGATCAGTTTCGGGCCGGCCCGTGGCTCACTTGGGAGAGTGTGGTGCTGGTAGCGCTGAGGCCGCAGGTTCGGATCCTATACAGGGATGGCCGGTGCACTCACTGGCTGAGCGTGGTGTAGACAACACCGTGCCGAGGGTCTCGATCCCCTTACCGGTCAAAAAAAAAAAAATCAGTTTCTACTTTAGGAAAAAAAACCGGACCTGAAGGGCAGCAGGAACACAAATGGGAGATTATCACTTTGGATGTGCAAATGATGGCAGCTTGAACACGAAGAAAAACCAAGCTGAAAAGTGTGGCTTGCCCTGAAAGGCATGATTTTTAGAAGATGTGGGGTATATTATAGTTCACAAAAGTTAAAGACTTAGAAATTCAAACGCCGAAAATACTTTCTAGTATCATACACCTGATGGAACTATATGTGAGTTTAAAAAAGAAGTTGCCATATAAACACAAGTTAGCAGAAATGATAGAAGCTGCATAAATAAGGACCAGGCCTAATTTAACTCCTAGTGTAGTTATTCAACTGGACTTAGGTACCTCTTTTATATTGTAAATTTCTTGACTAGTTTTCCTAAATCAAGAAAAGTTATACCTCTATTTACAAACTAAGTTTAAGGGACTGTTGGATGCCATGTTCATGTGTGTATTTTTCGTATGATGAATGACGAAATATTTCAAAATGTAAAAAAGTCTGTTGAGAGGGTCACAAGCTGATAATTTCATTGTCCACCACATGGTCAAATGCAAACATCTAAAACTCAACACCTACAATAAGGAAATTCTAGTTTAAAGAAATATGGAAGCTAGGGTGAATGGTGGGTTGTAAGACTCACCTAAAGGTTCTCAAACTTAGCCAAACAAAACCCCTGTACAGCCTGACAGGTTAGCTCAGTTGGTTAGAGAGCAGCCTTCTAACACCAAGGTCACGGGTTCAGATCCCCACAATGGCCAACCACCAAAAAAAAAAAAAAAAAAAAACACCACCTTCGTGCAGGCTCAATAAAGCCCCTGGGCCAGTGGCCTGTTTGCAAGTCCCAGTCCAAGGGAAACGTTTTGGCAAGAAGCAAACCTCAGAAGGAATCCCAGCTTCCTAGCAGTTAACTCTTGCAGCAACCACTCTTAAGGATAGAATGAGATAATGTAGTGTTTTCTACAGTTACTGACTGATTAGAGAACAGAAAAAAGCAAGCTAAATTAGCTGTTAACAATGCTTACTAACATGAGCTTTTATGTGCCGGGCATATTCTCATTTAACCCACTACCAGTTCAAAGTCCATATTATTATTCCCAGTCTACAGATGTAGAGGCAACGTAGGCTTGTCCAAGGTCATCAACAAGCCAGTGCAGGTAGAGTTCTCATCATCAAGTAGGCTGGTTCCAAACTTCTCTGAATTGGGTCTAACATCATGAAGCCCAATACTTTCAAAGTTCCATTTCCATTTGAAGTTAGGTTATACCCTGAGGGGATACTCACATAGATCAATAAGACATACCCCCTCTAATTGTGATTAAGAATTAGTTTAAACTAAATACCCTCCACCTCCAAAAGTCCAATTCAGAACTGGCCTGGCACAACCACAGTTAACAAGCCCAGGGAAATAGAGAAATGGCCAAAGTGGATTCACAAACCCTACTGAAAGCGTCCAAGCCTGATCAGGGTTCCTGTGACTAATGCAGACGGCACTTGGGACTAGTTCTCAGGAATGAGTCAATGCCCTTCACTAATACACGGCTCGGGCCAGTCTTTCCCCCGACCCCTGTGCACAGAAAAGCCCAACAGAGGAATGAATTGCTACAGCCGGGGCCCCCTGACATCCCTCACTCTTCCCTGTGCACACACCGGGAAGCCAGTTCTCACTAGCAAGTCGTCCTCGACAGCCACAGCTCCTGGGCTCAGATTTACTAGAAAAGACCAATCAGCCTTCTCGCTACCTGAGCCCTGCGCTGCCCGGTCTAAGCTCCTTCCAGAATGACTTCCCCAGCGGGGCCAGGACAGCGCAGTCCCGGGTGATGGAGGCAGCCCCCCATAGGAGACGGGGCTCGCAAACCTGAGCCGGCGGAGCCCGGGCCCCGACCGGCGACGTCCGTCTCTGGAGGCCGCCATCGGGATGGACGGCTCGGGGACACCGAGGGGTCCCCCCCCGAAGTGCCCCCGGGGACCGGGCCGGGGACCGGAAGTGGAGGCCGGAATGCCCGGGCTGGGGGGTGTCCGGAGGCCGCGAGCTGCCCACTTCCTGTGCGACCAGGCTGACCGCAGGAGCCCGGCCCGCAGCTGTTCAGAAAAGGGGATCCCCGAGGCGAACCCCAAAATGATCTCAGAAAGAAGCCCCGGGTTTTTAGTCACCGGGGAGCTGCGAGGGGCCTCGGCCCATTTTGGCGCCAAACGGTCAGGGGCGCGCGCGACCGGAAGTGCCACCCGGTCCCGCGCCAACCGCCGCCGCGCGCCGCACCGTCCCGCGCATGCGCGTCCGTCTGTCAGCAGCAGCCACGGGCCACCCCGAGGGGAAGCGGTTCCCCCCCACCAGCGCTGTGCCTCCCCCCCAGTCTGCTGTCACTCGCAGCACCTACCGCCTGCGGACGTCAGCTGGCAGTGAGATGGCCGGGGTGGCCAGCGCGGGCACCCGGGCTGGGGCGGTGCGAGCCGGCATCTCGGAGGCTGCAGCAGACGCGGCGGCAACACAGGCGTCCCCGGCTTTTCGCGCGGAAACCGACAGGGAGGGGCAGAGAGCAGAGGCAGCAGCGCGTACCACCCCGGCGCGGGTACGGGGGGACGGTGGGACGTACCATGCGGAGAAAGCGCAGGCGGGCGGAGTCGAGCAGGCAGTGCGCAGGCAACACGCATGCGTAGGGCGGGCGCGCTCCCCTACGCGGAGCAGTGGGCTCGTCCAAGCTCCACCTTTTGCTGGGAGCTGGCGCAGGTTGCCCGAGACATTCATTCATTCATCCTTTTGGGCATGCTGGGGATAAGGCAGCGGAACAGCCCCAAGGGGTTATGAGTGCATGAACTTTTGAGTTAAAGTCTTCAGTTCCAACCCAATCTCCACCTGTTTGCTCACTATAGGACCTTGGGCAGATCACTTGGACTCAGCTTCAGTATGCTCATCTATAAAACGGGGCAAATAGCACTGAACGCTAGAAAATCTTGAGGATGTACCAAATTCGTAGCTAGCGCCAAGGATCTCACAGTGTAGGGAGGCCTAGGCCACTTCTATGGTCTGTGTTTAAGAAAGCACCAGGGGGCTGGCCAGTTAGTTCAGTTGGTTAGAGCACCGTGTTGATAACAAAGTCAAGGGTTTGTATCCCTGTCCTGATCAGCCGCCAAAAACAAACAAAAGCAAAACAAAGAAAAGCACCAGAACGTGGGGAAAAGATAGTCTCCTCAACAAATGGTGCTGGGAAAACTGGATCGCCACAAGCAAAAGAGCAAAGTTGGTCCCTTATCTTATACCATATACAAAGCTAACTCAAAATGGATTAATGACCTAGACATAAGACCCAAAACTATAGAACTCCTAGAAGGAAACATGGGGGAAGGCTTCACGACATTGGATTTGGCAATGATTTCTTGGCTATGACATCAAAAACACAGGCAACAAAAGCTAAAATAGACAAATGGGTCTACATCAAACTTAAAAACATCTACAAAGCAAGAGAAACAAAGTGAAAAGACAGCCTACAGAATAGGAGAAAATATTTGCCAACTATATCTGATAAGCAGTTAATATCCAGAATATATAAAGAATTTCTAAAAACCAACAACAAAAAAGCTAATCACCCGATTAAAAGGCAAAGGATTTGAATGGACACTTCCCCCCAAAAACTATGCAAATGCCCAACAAACATATGAAAAGATGCTCAATATCACTAATTATCAGGGAAATGCAAATCAAAACTGCAATGAGGGCCAGCTGGTTAGTTCAGTTGGATAGAGCGTGGTGCTGATAACACCAAAGTCCAGGGTTAGATCCCTATACCTGTACCTGCCAGCTGCCAAAGAAAAAGAAAAAGAAAAACCACACACACACACAATGAGATCACCTCACAACAGTTAGGATGGCCACTACCAAAAAATAAGTGTTGGTGAGGATGTAGAGAAATTGGAACACTTGGACACTGTTGTGGTGGTGTAAAATGAGGCAACCCTTACGGAAAAGAGTATGGAAGTTCCTCAAAAAATTAAAAATAGAATTATCATGCGATCTAGCAATCCCACTTCTGGGTATGTATTCAAAAGAATTAAAAACAGGATCTCGAAGAGATGTTTACATGCCCATCTTCATTGCAACACATAGCCAAGAGGCTGAAGCACCCAAATGTCCACTGATGGGTAAATGGATAAAGAAAACAAGATAGGACTGAGTTAAAAGAATACTTTTATCTCAAAAAAAAAAAAAAAAAAAAGCAATAGAATGGAGTTTAAAATTATGGTAAATTTTTATGTTTTTGTATTATGAAATATTTGTATTACAAAATTTACTTCTGGATATGTTTATACACACACACACACACACACACACACACGCAGTTCCCCCAGTGGCTAGTGGGGAGGGGTCAGCATGGCCAGAAGTGAACCTCAGACCTTCTGATGGTTATGAATTACCAATGGCAGGACCCCGGAGAATTGGAAGATAATTTTTTTTTTGGTGGCTAGCCAGTACAGGGATCTGAACCCTTGACATTTTTTTTTGGTGGCTGGCTGATAAGGGGATCTGGAACCTTGACCTTGGTGTTATCAGCACCACACTCTAACCGAGTGAGCTAACCGGCCAGCCCTGAAAAATAATATTAATAAGATTAAAATTAACAGCTATTAATTTAATATTTAATCAGCATTTATGTACTGCACTAGGTTCAATAGGGGAGTTTTTAAATTTAATCCTTTTTTTGTATGCATGAAATAAGAAGTCAGATTTTGTTCAGGAATACCGATGACCTGAGGAGAGATGTTAAGCTAACCCATCTCTCCAGTAAACCTGACAGACAATGGCCAGACTAAAACAATCTCCAAGACTCAGATTTACCAAGGGGGTAATTTAATCCTTAACAACCATAAAGGGAGGCAGGCTATTTGTCACGTAGCCTCTGCCTCAGAAGCTCCTTTATCAAGATCATAGACTCAGTCAACAGCAATGACCATGAATCCAGGTGTCTTTAGTCCAGAGCCTGAAGGCAAAATGGTAACCCCAGGGTTGGCCAGCTATCCAGCCTATGGGAGGTCAAAGGGACAGCACTGGGGGAACTGACAAAAAGAGGAGGGGCAGAAAGGGGGTGACAGAAGATAGTCTCGCCAGCGTGAGGCTTACTCCTGTAGACCTGTCAGAAGCCAGCATCTGGGCCCCTATCACACCTTGGGAAAGAGAGAGCTTACAGGGCCAGGGGGAGAAAGGGGAACTCAAGGCAGAGCAGCTGTGTCTATTGGGGACCTCCTCTCAGGGAGATTATTTGTAATACCTTTACCAACCTTGTGAAGAAGAGGTGTCTCGGCCCATTTTACAGATGGGCAAAGGCTCAAGGACATGGAAAAGATTTGCCCAAGGGCCCCCTGCAAGTTGGTGCCCAAGCTGGGCTTCCAGCCAGCTGATCTATTTCCAAGTTTCTCAGGCCAAAAAGCCAGGTGGTATCTTTCCTTCCCCTCCTCCCCTTACATGCAAAACATGAGCAACCTTTGTTGCTTCTTCCTCTGAAACTACAACCCAAGTCTTTCTGTTTATCCACTCTGTTGCCACCCTGGCCCAAACTGTCAGCATCACTCACCTGGATTATTCTAGCAAGCCTCCTTCCTGGTTTCCCCACTGCCCCTTCTCTATGCTGCAGCCAGAAAGCTTTTCAAAAAATACAAACAAACATGCCATTCTCTTCTTCTCACATAAAACCTCCCCAAACTTCCCATTGCTCTTAAAATCTCAGCATTTTATTTCTTTACAGGGTCCTACCTGGCTGCATCTCATTCTCTCCCCATCCTCCCAGCCCCAAGCACCAGCTTTGTTGACCCACTTTTATTCTTTCAAGCTCTTATGTGCCCCAGAACCTTTGCCTTTGCCATCATTTCTGCCCAGACCACTCTTCTAAAGGATTCACACATCTCAAAGCTTTCCTCTACACAGAGCCTTCCTCAGACCACCTGGAAGCAACCCCTCACCCCACCCCCAGTCATGCTATCCTATTATGTTATTTCTTCATAGTATTTACCACGGTCAGAGATGCTGTTATTTACTGTCCATCAGTCTGTCTGTCTCACTAGAAAAGAACAGGGGTTAGCAAACTTTTTCTGTAAAGGACCAGAGAATATTTTAAGTTTATAGGTCACACATTTTCTGCTGCAACTACTCAGCTTTATCACTATAGTGCAAAAACAGCCATAGACAATATGTAAATGGATAGGTATGATTGTGTCCCAATAAAACTTTATTTACAAAAACAGATGGAAGGCCAGATTTGGTCCTCGGGCCTTAGTGTACCAATCCCTACACAGACTATGAGCTCCAGAGGAATGCATATGTCAGTCGAGTTAATATATAGGACATGGGGCTGGCTAGCTCAGTTGGTTAGAGCACAGTGTTGATTAATACCAAGGTCAAGGGTTCGGATCCCTGTAATGGCCAGCCACCTAAAAAAGAAAAAATGTTACTAATATATAGGACATGGGAGGTATCTGATGCAAAGGTAAGACAATGTTGGTACATAATAAAACTTTTTTCTCCCTGAAAACAGCATAATTTCCCTTTTACAAATAGGGAAACTGAGGCCCAAACCAGACCAGATTGCAAATCCAGGTTTGTCTCTGGTCTCTGCATCATCTGCTTTGTTCCATTCACCTGACCACTAGAGATGTGAGACAAAGCCATAGACGTAGGATACTGAGAGAGACTGCTTGGACACCCTCCCCCAGTGTGGTCCATCCCTTGAGAGAAGGGACTGGAATGTCTAGAAGAAACCAGTTGCAGCTTTTGTGGGCATTCACTCTGCCTCCACCTCAAACGTAGCATTCTCAGACCCTCCACAAGAAAAGCTTGCCAGGTCCAAGCTCCCTGCTGCTCACGCCACACTCCAGAGGCCAGGAGAGACCCAGATGTCAGCCCAAAGCATGAGAGGCTGGTGGAGGGATGGCCACACATCCCGAGCCATGGTCAGTCAGAAGGCCAAAGTTGAGTCACCCCAGATACTGGTGGACTAGTCACAGCCACTGAGATCTTGCTCAATGCCAGGCCCAGGAGTGGCCCTGGGCAGCTGTAGCAGCACTCAAGGGCTCAATGGGGACACTTTACCACTCTTACCCCAGATGGGCCTCTAAGGCTCTCACTCCAGACTCCAGTGACTAACCCAAGCCAGGAATTGGATCTGGGGAAACCCAAGTCCTCTGGAGTGTGCTGGGCAGAGCCTGCTCTTCGTTATACCCTTGAGCATGCTGATGGCTCTCTGTTTGGGCTCACAGAAGGATGGCTGCCAAGCCCTTCAGATTTTTCCTTCAAAAGAGTCCTTCAGTCAGTTAGCTGATCTGCCTCCTCCAAGGCCACCGCCCCAGCCCAGGCCGCCTGACCAGCCTCCTTCCTGGGCTTACTCCTTGTCCCTCTCCCCATGTATTCTCCACACAGCAGCTGGAAGAAGTGTCTCAGAACCAAGTCTGATCATCACCTCCTCCCTACCCCATCGGATGCACCTGAATGGCTCCTCAATGCTGTTAGGGCAGCCCACAAGGCCTGGGTGCCCTGCCCTGGCCACCTCAGCTCTTACCACTCACCCTCTTGCTCACTCTAATCGAGCCACATCATAGACAGTCCCAGCCCCTTCCTGCCTAAGACCTGTGGTAGCCAGCCTCCAAGAGGGCCCCCAACGTTCCTTGTCTCCTGGTATTTGTGTGCCCTGTAGAATCCTCTCCCTCCCTCAGTCAGGGTCGGTCTGTGTGGCAAGAGGTGGCGAGTGACTTCCAAGTCTAGATCATAAAAGGCATCACGGCACCACCTTGTTCTCCTGGAACACTTGTTCAGTGGGAAGCCATCTTACCATACTGTCAGGATGCTCGAGAACCCCATGGGGAGGTCCATGGGAAGAGCAACCAATTTGTCAACCACATGAGAGGGCCCCTCTGGAAGTAGCTCCTCCAGCCTCAATCGAACCTTCAGAAGACTGTATCCCTTAACGATATCTGACTAACCTCTTGAGCAACGCCCCCCTCAACTGAGATGCTCCCACATTCCATACCCACAGAAACCATGAGAGATAATACATAGGTGCTATTGTTCTAAGCCACTAGACTTTGGAAATTTTTGTTATGCAGCCATAGGTAATTGTTGCAAGGTTTCTGCATGTGCTGTTCTGTTAGCCTGGAAAGCCCTGCTTTTCCATGTGCCCACTTCTCCTGCCGGGATAAGCCCCAATTATTCTTCCTGTTGTGGCTCAAACACCACCTCCTTCAAGGAGCCTTTCCTGACCTCCCCCAACCCTACCAGGTGTCTTTGTTACATGATCTCTTACAACCACAGCCATTTCTTTCAGAGCTTTTTCCTCAGCTGATGATCACATATTTGGGGGTGATGGTTTTATGCCAATCATACCCCTACCTATGCCCAATGCCTAGAAAAGTGCCCAGGATGAAGATGGCATGTAAAGAGTTATGGAGTCCTACGCAGGTAAGGGTTTGATGCCGACTTTCCCCACATTAAATGCTCAATTTGCAAATATCCATCAAAACTGCCAATGTACACAGCCTTTTATTCAGCTCTACTACTTCCAAGAATTTTTCCTAAGATCCATTCACACACACATGCAAAATGAGAAATGGACACAGCTATTCACTGCAGCCTTGTCTGTAGCAAAAGATTGGGAAGAACCTAGTTATCCATCAGTGGGGGATTAACTAAGGAAATGATGTTCCTTTCATAAAGTGACGGAATCTACAGTAACAAAACATACATGCTTTTCGTCACATAATATCTTAGAGATCATTTCCTATCAGTACGTGAAAAAAAAATGGAAGGTGTAGAAGAGGATGCATAGTGTGATACCATTTATGTAAAAAAATTTTAAAAGGAGGGGGGAATTATGTGTATTTACTTGTTTATACATAAAACCTTGGGAAAGAAATAAGAAATGGATACCTTCCTGGAGATAAGAAATGTTAATCAGCAGTGTGGGGGATAGACAGGAGGAGGAATTTTTCTAAATGTCTTTTTGCCCTTTTGGAATGCTGGGTCATGTGGCTATGTTGTTTATGTCAAGCAAAAATGACTAGCAGAGCAGCAGGGAAAGATTAGTCTTTCCAGTACATGGTGCTGGATCATTGGACGACTATACGGATGAAAGTGAACCTCGATCCCTACCTCGTGCCACATACAAAGGTATTCAATTTCAGGTGCTTTGAAGATATAAATGGAAATGCAAAGTCAAGAAAGCTTTTAAAATAAAACACAAACATCTTTGTGACTTGGGGTAGGCAAGTGTTTCTTTAACAGGACACAAAGCATATTAACCATAAAGAAAAATATGTTGGGCTATATTAAAATGAATTTTTGTTCATCAAAAGATACAACTAGGGCTGGCTAGTTAGCCCTATTTGTTAGAGCACAGTGTTGATAATACCAAGGTCAAGGTTTCAGATCCCCATACTAGCCAGTTGCAAAAAAAAAAAAAAAACAGATACTGCTAAAAGGCAAGCTACAGACATATGTCTGACAAAGGACTCATCTCTACAACACATATAGAATGCCTTCAAATTAATGAAAGACAGATAATCCTTTTTTTATTAAGTGGACAAAAGAGTTGAACAGGGACTTCACAAAAGAGGATAACCAGATGGCCAAGGCTCATGTGGAAAGCTGCTCAACTTCATTAGTCATCAGGGAAATGCAAACTAAAACCTCAATACAATATCACCCCCACACACAGCCTACCCTGCCTCCCTCCCCGACCACACACACGCACCAGGATGGCAGAAATTACAAAAGAAAAATGTTCAAGCGTTGTCAAGACCAGAACTCTGTGTTGCTGGGAGAGTCCAAAATGGTACAGCCACTTTAGAAAACAATTTGGCAACATTTGCTAATACTAAACATATTCCTGCCCTGTGACCCAGCAATTCCTCTCCTGGAATGAGTGTTTTTATCTACCAAATGATATGAATAAAAATGTTCATAGCAGTTTTTTCACAATAGCCAAAATTGAAGACCACGTAAACAACAACAGAACATTTAGTTATTTATTCGCACAATGGAATACCATACATAGGGATCATAAACTTTTTCTGCAAAGGGTCAGATAGTAAAATATTTTAGGATTTGTGGGCCATACAGTCTCTGTCACAACTATCCAACTCTGCTCTTGTAGCCTGAAAGCAGCCACAGACAATATGTAAATGAGCAGCTGTGTGCCAATAAAACTTTATTTATGGGGCTGCTGGTTAGCTCAGTTGGTTAGAGCATGGTACTGATAACACCAAGGTCCAGGGGTCAGATCCCTGTACTGGCCAGCCACCAAAACCAAAAACAAAACGACTTTACTTATGGACACTGAAAATCGAATTTCCTATCATTATTATGTGTCACAAAATATTGTTTTTTTGACTTGTTTCCAACCACTTAAAAACGTAAAAGCCAGTGCCGGCCGGTTAGCTCAGTTGGTTAGAGCACAGTCTTGTAACACCAAGGTCAAGGGTTTGGATCCCTGTACCAGCCAGCCACACACACACCACAAAAAAGTCATTTTTAGTTCACATGAAAACAAGCAATGGGATGGATTTGGCCCATGGGCCATAGTTTGCAGAGCCCTGCACTGAGAATGAACAGTCTACAGCTTCATGCAAAAATACAGCTGAATCTCAAAAACATGAGGCTGTGTGAAAGAAACCAGACATGGAAGAGCGTGTCTTGGGTAACTCCATTTATATAAATCACCAGCGTACTCCACCCCACTATTGTCACCCACTTCAAGCTTGGGCTTCCTTCCTTTCTTCCTTCAGGACCACTTATACCTTGTTAGCTCTTGCAAGCCCTCTTCAGCCTGCCTGGGTCCCACAGTTGGTCGTTGCCCATTACAGTCACCAGACCCTAGAGAAAAACAGTGGTCAGAGCTCAGGGGACTTCCTACCTTCTGGAGATCGATGGGAAACACACAGTGTCTGCTCCTGAACCACAAAGAAAGTCTCCCTCTCCAAACCACAGTGAGCAGGGATAAGGGTTGGACCTGCCCAGGCCTTAAATTAAGCCAGAGAGATTTCACAGGAGGAGCCTTCTTCCCCCAAATGACCACCAATTAACCACAACTGAGTCTCCAAAGCAATCCCCAAATTATTAAAAGTACTTAGGGCTGACCGGTTAGCTCAGTTGGTTAGAGCATGGTGCTAATAACACTAACATCAAGGTTTTGGATTCCTGCACTGGCCAGACACCAAGAAAAAGCTACCTGGAAAAGAAGGGGGTACAGAATCCCCAATCAGGGGATCGGGGATGTCCTTAGAAGTTTCCCCCACTCTCCTACTCCTGGTTTAGGGACCCTGAGCTGGCTGACTAGAAAGAAGGAACCAGAAAGGCATACACTGTTCATTTAGCCTGGGTTTCCTTGACCTGGGCACTGTTGACATTAGGGGCTGGATAATCCATTCTCATGGGAGGCTGTCCCATTATAGGACATGCATTATAGGATGATTAGCAACATCCCTCAGCTAGATGCCAGTAGCAACCCACCCCGCCCGGGCAGGACAACCAAAAATGTCTCCAGACATTGCCTGGAAGGCAGAATCTCTGAGTGAGAACTACTCATTTAGCCACCTGGAAAGGGCATTATATAAATGCTCAAGCCTTATACCACCGTATTTCCTTTGGGAAATACCTTGGTGCCTCACCTGCAGCCTAAAATCAGCCCCAAAACAGCATTCTGCAACCTATAAGTCATGGGTGGTTCACATCAGGAACAGTGACAAGTGAAAATGCAGAGTCCAAGGCCCTGGAATCAGATTCTCCGGGCCCTGGGAGGGCCTAGGAAGCTGTATTTTTCCACAAGCTCCCAACTTGTAAGCGTTTAAACAGGTTTTTGTTGTTGTTGTTGTTTTGTTTTGTTTTGTTTTTTGCTTTTGCTTTTAAAAAAACATGGGGAGGTTCAATTACAAGGAGGACCCAGAGAACCCTCCAGGAGCAAGAAGAACAGGGTTTATCACACGACATGCAAACTGGCCTCCATATCAGTTAAGGAAGGGGTAGGAGGAGGAGCTTAAGGAAAACCTCTCTCCACAGTCTGAGTTATCAGAAAACAGAAAATGTTCCCAGAAGGGCTGGCCAGTTAGTTCAGTTGTTTAGTGAGCAGTCTTACAACACCAGGGTCATGCGATCAGATCCCTGTTCTGGCTTCAGCCCTTGAAACTTTGGCATTTGCAGTTCTTGTTGCCTGGAGGTCCCTACCCCCTACCATTTCCCTGATTTTGTTCAGTCCTCAGCTCACATATTGCTTCACACCCCCTGCTCTCTTTTGTCCTTTAATTTCATTCATTCACTTATCACTTCCTTACATTACATTACATTATATATACAGGCATGCGCTGCATAACAGTGTTTTGGTCAAGGTATATAGGACAGTGGTACCTGTCCTATAAGGTACCACTGTAATTAAGACTATAATTGCTATACCATGTGGCCCAGGTGTGGAGTAGGCTATACCATCTAGGTTTGTGTAAGTGCACTCTGTGATTTTCACACAATAATGAAATCACCTAAAGATGCATTTCTCAGAACAGCATCCTAGTTGTTAAATGACACATGATAGTACGTATTCTCAGTATGGTCTTCCCTACTAGAATGTAAGATCTCTGAGGACAGGAATACAATAGAGCCCTCAATATGTCTTTTAAGAGGGTGGGATTATTTTTTTAACCAGTTTACTGAAGTAAAACTCACATACCACAAAATTCACCCACTTTTAGGTGTAGAAATCAATGATTTTATTAAGTTTACCAAGTTGTGCAACTATCATCATGATCCAGTTTTAGAATATTTCCATCACCCAAGTAAGAGTCTCTGTGCCCGTTTATAGTTAATCCCCATTCCCACCTCCAGCCCCTGGCAGCCACTAATCCATTCTGTCTCTATAGATTTGCCTCTTATGGACATTTTATATAAGGGAATCATACAATATGGCATCTTTTACTTAGCATAATTATTTAGAGTTTCATCTATGTTATAGTGTGTATCAGTATTTTGTTCCTTTTCATTGCTGAATCGTATTCCATTGTATGGATATACCACATTTCATTTATCCATTCAGCAGGTGATGGACATTTGGGTTGTTTCCACTTTGAGGCTACTATGAATAATACTACTATGAACATTCATATACATGTCTTTGTGTGGACATATGTTTTCATTTCTCTTGGGTAGATACCTGGAGTCAATTTGCTGGGCCTTACAGTAAGTTTGTTTGCCTTTGTAAGAAACTGCCAAACTTTTTCCAGGTTGTTTGTATTTGAGGTTGGGATTGTTAACATACCCATTTTACAGAAAATGAAACCAGCCGAGAATTGTCAGGTGACCTTCTCAGAGTCTAACCAGGTTGTCAAGTGTTGGATTTGAGATTCTAATCTGGTTTTTCTAACTTCATAGTATACATTTTTAACACTTACATGGCAACTGCCATTAAAAATGAATCACATCCGACCAACTTTATTTCCCTTTTTTGACAGATGTAACATCCTGGATAAGACATTTGTTAGGTTTGGTGAGATGGAGAAAAGGGAGAGAGAGAGACCCCCGAGCCAGGCGCAATTTCAGCCAAAAGCTTTATTCCACCAACGTGGAGGGGAGACTGAATCGGATCAGTTCCCCCGAACAAAGGAAAGCGGGGGTTTATAAGCCTTTGAGGGTTCTGGCAGAGTAAAGGGCAATTTCAAAATCAGTGGTATGCAAGCTGACACAGCCCTTGTAGTCTGCTAAACCTGGTCAGTTAGGACATGGGCTTCTAATTAGTGTTGCTACTATGTCAGTGCAAAGCGCTCTAGCCCAAAGCCAGCTACCATAGCCCACAGACATTCCTTTGATGATAATGGTCATGTTTACCCCTTCCCAGGAGAGGAATTTTTGCTGCTCAGTTCCCAGAGCAGAAAAGGGAAAGGGCAGGGGGAGTAGGAGGGAAAGTTGCTTAACCTGGCTGTGCTGATGTTAAGCTAGCCCTGAGGCCTAATGACAGTCAGGGAAAGGTGGTAGATATTGGGTATCTGAATTTTGGGGAAGTATGTCAGCTTTTCAGACAAATGGGAAAAATGGCCAGGATATGAGGATGGGGAGATGGATTAGAAATTCTTTGAAGACTGCTATTGAAATGATGGGTCCAGGCAATGGCTGTCCATGGATGATCAAACCATCAGGGAAAAGTCACATGGGGAATTGACAAAGGCAGGACCATGCTGATGTCATCTGAACCTCAGGATCAGTCTTAGTTATCAGTAAAAGGGGAAGACAGCAAGACATCGTATCCTCCTGATGGAAGTTTCCAGCACCACCCATGAAGAACTGAAACCAAAAATATCAATCCTGAATCTGGGAATAGAGGAATGAGTTAAATGACAAAAGGGGATGCCATCTGCTAATTACTACGAGAAGCTCTTCGGGGAAAACAACCTGGTTTCTTCAACTAATGAATTATCAAAAAAAAAAAAAAAAAAGACAAAGAGGAAACCTATGTATTAAACAATACTTCAGAGATTCATTAACTATCAAAAAAAAAAAAAAAAATGAAGGACTGGCCAGTTAGCTCAGTTGGTTAGAGTGGGGTGTTGATAACATCAAGGTCAAGGGTTCAGATGCCCATACCAGCCACCGAAAAAAAAAGAAAAAAAACCAACTGATAACCAATCCACTTTTTTTTTTTAAATATTATTCTGTTTCCTTATTCCCACCTTACAAAAGCCTACTCTTGTCATACTCAACTCATTTTATGTTAAGAAGAAGAGGAAAAAATGCTGAGACAGATGGGGAACTTTTACTCTAATTGATACTTTTGATAAGTATGATAACGGTATTGTGGTTAAGTTTGGTTAATTTTTTAAAAAATATTTTGCTATCTTTCAGCAATAAAAAGTGGAGTATTTACAGATGAAATGATTTGATGTCTCAGATTTGCTTCAAAATACCCAGAAGAATAATTGATTCAGCCAAGAATGGGTGCTGAAAGAATGAAAGTCTGATGAATAACGGGATATTTACAGAGTCTCAAAGTACCTCTCCATTAGATACCTAATAATTACAAAAGGGCAAGTAGTAACAGTGGAGAAACATGGCAGATACCGCCTTAGCCACCTGATCTAAATTAATATTGCCAGTGATGGGAATAATTGATGGCAATTACCTCCTGATTGGATGTACCGAGAAGGATACAAAGTCATTTTTGCCAAAAATATATAGCCTAAATCTAATCGTGAAGAAGATTTGGACAATCCCAGTTGAAAGACATTCTACCTAATAACTGACCTATGTATTTTTTAAATGTCAAGGTCACAAAAGACAAGAAAGGCTCAGAAACTGTTCCAACGGAAAGAGATTTATTTTTTTTTTATTTATTTATTTTTTTAAAAGATGACCGGTAAGGGGATCTTAACCCTTGACTTGGTGTTGTGAGCACCACGCTCAGCCAGTGAGCGAACCGGCCATCCGTATATGGGATCCGAACCCGAGGCCTTGGTGTTCTCAGCACCGCACTCTCCCGAGTGAGCCACGGGCCGGCCCAAGTGATTTTTTTTTTTTTTTTTTTTTTTTTTTTTGTCTTTTTCGTGATGGGCACTCAGCCAGTGAGTGCACCAGCCATTCCCATATAGGATCCGAACCTGCGGCGGGAGCGTCGCTGCGCTCCCAGCCCCGCACTCTCCCGAGTGCGCCACGGGCTCGGCCCCCAACGGAAAGAGATTTAAAAAACAGCTGGATGCAAGTGATCTGGGATTTTTTTCTGCTGTAGATGTCAGTTGTGGGACAGTTGGTGAAATCTGATTAAGGTTCGTTGATTTCCTGCTTTTGGTCATTTTACTGATGTTATGTAAGAGAATGCCTTGTTCTTAGAAAACTCCGTGAAGTATTTAGATGATGAATGGATGGACAGACAGAGAGAGAGAGATTTTTTAAAAAAATATATTTTAAAAATACAGATAGATAGAAGGCTAGACTGCTGATAAGTGAATATCCATCCTTGCCTCGGACCAATTTCCTCTGAAGCCCTTTGTATATAAGTCACTTATTTAAGTCACTAATATCTTGCATTTATTGTCATTTGCAGCTGAGTCTAATATCATGAAGTAATATGTGGAAGTGATGTCATTCCTAATAATAATAGTGGTAGGACTTATTCATTTTTGTTGAGATAGTAGCATAATGCTAGAAGACTAGTTCAGCTGCTCAGAGGCTGTAGGAACCAAAGGCATGGAATCTAGGATTGTGCTGTCCAATACTGTAGTCAATGGCCACAAATGGCTATTTAAATTTAAATTAATTAAAATTAAATAAAATGTAAAATTCATTTCTGGCCTTACACTAGCCACATTTCAAGTGCTAATGGATTATGGAGTCTAGAACACTTCTCAGAATATGGTCTGAGGACCGTGCATTTTTTAATTACCGAGGGTGCTTGGTGAAAAACGTACATTCCTGGGGTCACTCCAGACCTATTTAGTCAGAATCTTCGCAGAGCTTGAGAATCTGCATTTGAAAAGGTTCTTCCAGGTGATTCTGATGCTCCCTGATACTCAACAGCCTCCTTAGGGGAAAAAGGAGGCGAGAGTCATCTCATTTTTCTTGCAGATGGGTCCATTCCATTGTAGGCTCTGAGATTTGGGAGATAATCAGTAAACTGGATCTTCAATTTGGGATCCTCAGTTGGGATCTTGAGGGTCAGATGCGGCTGCAGTCTTCAAGGACTGCCTGGATTCAAACCCCAGCCCCTCCACTCTGTATTACTTGGCCTTGGGTGAGTAACTTGACCTCTTATGCCTCAGTTTCCTTACCCGTCAAAGAGCCTGTAACAGTGCCTACTCTACAGGGTCGTTACGAGGATTCCATGAGTTCGTAGGTATAAAATCTTTCAAACAGTGCCTGGCACACGTTTTTGCTATTATTATAATGAGTCATATTTCTGAAGGGCTATTTAATAAACACGGGGTATGACTTGTTCCAGAAATTTTCTCTGGTCTTGCCGTATAAAATACTGCCTGCACCCCAAAACTATCACTTCCCCTGTTTTATTTTCTTCCTAGTACTTAACACTCACTGAAATAAACATCATTTGCTTCTGCTTTCATTCATCCCACAAACATCTATTGAGCACCTACTGTGTGTGAGCATTCCAGGCAGAGGAAACAGCAGGTGCAAACGCCCTGGAGTAGGAACATGCCAAATACTGTAAGATGCTAGAGACACATTGGTGAATAAGACAGCTGCAGTCTTATCTTCAGGGTGCTCATATTTTAATGGGGGGAGACAGGTAAATGTATACATAATATATTGCCAGGTGATAAGCAGGCTAGAGAGGGAAGGGGTGATCAGGGAGGTGCTCTCTGAGAAGCGCATTTGAGCAGAGGCCCGAAGGAAGAGATGGAGGAAGCCTATGGGTTATTTGGGGAAATTCTACAAACTCTGGCCTGGCCTGTGTTTCTGCCCCACTCCACCCCCACCGCCCCACCCACCCAATCCCAGCTATGCCTCAGGTTTCCAAACAGAGGTTGCCTCTGAACTGCTGGAGGAGGGGAATTCCGATGGGGGTGACAGGCCATCGGCCTCTTGTCTGCTGTCTGCTTTCTCTCCCACCAGCTGTTAGAGTGTTTGAGCTGGTGTTGCTGGGTGGGGCTCCAGCTTCAGGGCCTGGGTTCCCCCATTAAAGCTCCAGACACGTCTCCAAAGTAGCTGCTGGGCCCTCTGCCTCCAGGCCAAGGAGGAGAGTGTCATCTGGGAGAACAGCGAGGGATCCACACCCCCCAGCTGCATCCCATCTGGTCTTCTCCTGGTTCTGGGTGAGGCTTGTGACCCCTGCTTCCAGTGCAAAGAGGGAGATGAGGGGCCTCGCTCTAGTACAGTGCTGGGTTCAAATCCAGACAGGCACTGCCCCAACTAGTGCTGTGTGACCCTGAGCAGCTCGCTTAACTTCTCTGAACCCACATCTCCATAAGAGGTTTTTTTTTTTTTAAAGATGACCGGTAAGGGGATCTCAACCCTTGACTTGGTGTTGTCAGCACCACGCTCACCCAGTGAGCAACCGGCCATCCCTATGTGGGATCCAAACCCGTGGCCTTGGTGTTATCAGCACCACACTCTCCCGAGTGAGCCACGGGCCGGCCCCCATAAGAGTTTTTAATAACTCCCACCTCCTGAGGAATCTTTTTTTTTTTTTTTTTTCAGAAGTTTCTTTTTTTTCCAGGCATTTGATGTCTGTTTTTTATTTTACTTCATTTTATTTATTTAGGTTATTTATTTATTTATTTTGGCAGCTGGCCGGTGCACAAATCTGAACCCTTGACCTTGGTGTTATCAACACTGCACTCTAACCGAGGTCTTCATGCCTGGAAAGTGCTTGATTGTCAGCCATTATTTGGGGGAATACTCAGCCCCAGAGGGGTATGTGGCTGCTCTATCTCCCAAGACCACCTCTCCAGCTCCCTGGGAGCACATTTGAAGTGTACTTGGGATGAACTTGGAAGGTACTTGGGATGGAGAAGGAGCCCCCCACCACCCACCCGGCTTTCTCTCTGAAGGAAAGCAGGGAGCCACAGGACTCATCAATCACCAGGAGGGGCCAGACAGCTGCCCCAGGGGAAAGGTCAGGGTTGATCCTTATTTTCTCAAAAGCCCCTGCAGTCCTGCTCTGGCAGGGCACAGGATGGGAGGGCTGGCAAAGGATGAACTGCCTGGACAGCAGCCACCCTCCCCTGCCCCATCCAGCCCCAGCTATGGGGAGCTAATGGGGGAACTACTGCCTTAAGCCTAAAAAGACACAATGACCACCAGAAAGAGAAATTGAACCGTTTATTAGCCTAGGTCTGAGGGGTATCTGGGGAGCTATATGAGGGGAGACGAGCCCCTGATTGGCTCCTATCCCCCCAAAGACCTCCTCCCCCAGCCTTTGCATTTACAAGAAATTACTTTGAGGCATGAAGTTTCTCTCCCCAAGGTGAGCTGCAGTCCAGTTCTCAAGTGGGGAGATGAACCCTTTGGCAGCTTCAACATAGACAGAAGGAGACAGAACAGCATCCATTCTGGGGGAAACATGATGGTGAGCAGGGGGTCACAGACACCCCATTTGCACATACACATGCACACACACATAGACACACATAAATATACATTTGTACCGCAACGTCCCTTCCATCTATCCACAGGATTTAGCAAAGTCCTCTGGGGCAGGTGAGGAGAGGGCATCCCCTGAAAATGTCCTTGGTCACCCCACCCCCATGCCCCATTCAATATAGGAGGCACAGCGGGCTCAAGGCTGCCCTGCCTTAGGAGACTTGGTACCTTGGCTGGGGCTGAAGGTGTGGAAACGGGAATGGCTTGAGAGTGGTTTTTTTGTGGGGTCCTGTGCAAACAGCTCCCCCAGAAGTTTCTTAAGTTCCACCTGCCCCACTGAGAGGCCCAAAGCCCCCCTCAGCCCCTTGAACCAGTTTTTCCAGCCCCTGGTGATTCCCCTGTGCCCAAATAGTGCAATTGACCAATGAGGTATGAGAATGGGGATTGGGGTTCATCCCCCTTACCCCCACTTCCAACCCTGTGGTTTCCCATGGACTGAGAGGAAAAGGAAGACATAATCAAAGTGGCAGCTGATGAAATTTGGGGAAGCTGTGGATTTGGGCCTGTGAGGGCCAAGGAGGAAGCCTCCAGCCTCTCAGACAGTGGTTCCAAATAAGTGACCTGAGGTTGCCCAGAGAAGGTGGCAGGAGGGATAAATTCAGGGAGGGGAGTTTGGTGCAGGGTGGAGGGTCGGACGGGAAGATGTTGAAATCCTCTGCACCGTGGTGGTAAACTGCTCCTGCCCTGAGCTCCTTAAGTGCCCACCCACTGTCACCCTGGCCCTTCACAGGTCCCTCAGGCCTTCCCATGATCCAGTTCCAAAGGAGTCACACTGGGCACTGCACTGGCCTCCAGGACCCTACTGCAGTGCTGCCATCTGACTGGTCAGTGCCTCAGCTGACCCTCCCAGGTGTGAAATGTTTTCAATATCACCCAGGTCTGTGAGGTGGGGGCATCTTGCTTGGCCTGCTTAGCAGCCCCTCGTCTCTGCTTGAGGTCACCCGGTGCCTCTCCACACAGCCCTCTCCTGTAGCCTGGGTCCCATTGCCCCTCAGACCACTGTGTTGCCCTCCAGAAACGTAGGCGATGTGGGCATGTGCAAGCCCCTCTCCAGCGAGCTGGAGCTGCGGAGGGGCAGGAGGTGGTGGCCTGGGGTCCCACCCCGCCGTCCTTGCACCCCTGCCGCCCGCCGCCAGCACTGCAGGGGCCGTAGCACCTCCCGTCGCAGGTCCCGGCTGCGCCAAGTGTAGATGACAGGGTTGAGCAGCGAGTTGAGGGTGGCAAAGGCAAAGAAATAATGGGCTTTGTAGAGGACAGGGCAGGACCGGATGGGACAGGCATAGTCCAGGAGGAGGATGCTAAAGGCGGGCAGCCAGCAGACAATGAAGACACCCAACACGATGGTGACTGTCTTGAGCAGAGCCAGCGTCTGTGGGCCGGCCACATCGGCATGGCTTGAGCGGACCACGCAGTAAATGCGGACATACAGAGCTACGATGGCCAACAAGATGACAGAGAAGATGGTCACTACGCAGAGCACATAGTGCTTGGCATAGAGGGGCAGAGCGGTGGAGCAGGCCTCGAGGTGGCCCAGGCAGTTCCAACCAAGGATGGGCAGGCCACCGAGAACCAGCGAGATGAGCCATGAAGCCCCAATGAGCAGCAGCATGCGGCAGCTCTTGTCACTGCCGTAGAGCTTGACCTTGGCAATGGCCACGTGTCGCTCAATGGCGATAGCCAGGAGGCTGAAGACGGAGGCAGAGAGCGTGATAAAGGCAGAGCCCTCACGGGCGAACCACTGCACAGGTGTCAGCCCCAGCGTGACAGGGCCCGAGAGCAAGGTATTGGCTACAAAGGCCACGCCTGCTAGTAGATCCGAGGCGGCCAGGTTGCCCAGGAACAGGTACATGGCCGAGTGGAATTTGCTGTTGCGGGCCACCGCGATGAGCACCAGCAGGTTTTCCACCACAATGGTGCAGCAGATGATGATGATGAAGGCCGAGGCCACCTGGCGGGAGGACGTCTCCTGCGTGTCCAGCGTCTCCTTGGTGTAATTGTAGTGTTCCCGGACCTTGCTGGCATTCAGGTACTCTGAGTACAGGTTGCCCATGGTGGGGCTCATTGGCCGGCTGGGGCCATGGGGCTGTCAGAACTGCAGAGAAAAGAGACAGACAGACAGAGAACAGGTCAAAGCCATGGCTGCTGCCTGGGTTCTGCCCTTGGATGGCTGAAGTTCAAGTTCTAGCTCCATCACTCCTTGCCGAATGGCCACATGAAGTCAGAATCATCAGCATCCCCAGTTTACAGAAACCCAGAGAGGTCAATTCACTTTCCCAAAGTCTCAAAGCTAGCAAGTAGCAGAGCCAGGGAGACTGGCTCCTCTCTAACCCCAGGCTCTTTCAAAGGTTAACAGAAGCTTCCCCAAACAGCATGAAGATACAACGTGGACTTCCAGAAACCCTGCCCACCTACCCAGAGAGAAAGCCGTGGGGAGGGCCTGGAGGGATGATCTCTTTTCTCAAATACGTGCGAGCCTCGGGCCTCATGCCGTCTTGCTGACCTGGGTCAGCGAGATTCTCCCCACTGATAGCACCTCCCATTACCACCCACTGCCCAGGATTTCAGGCTGGGTCTGAGCCTTGAGGCCATGGGTACTCCCAAGATAAGGTCTTGGGGAGACACCAGGGTGGCCCTGAAGTCTGAGCATCCTAATGTCACACCATCTTTAAGGACATAAACCCTGAAGGCAATCCAGAGTTCATTTCCATTCCAACTCTGATGTGCTGGGCAAGTCCCTTGACATTGTTTCTTAGCCTCAACATCCTCATCTGTGCAACAGGAAAAAGAAAGCCCCCTCCGTAGGGGCGATAGGAAAATCCTTTGCAATGACACATGAGGCACCCTTTGCACATAGTAAGCACTCTACAAATATCAGCTGTTGTTATTAGCTCCCCTTTTCCCGCCACACAGGGCTCTGGACTGGGTGCCCCCCACCCATTCTTTTGGGAAAAGATGCTGACTAAGCCAACCAGGCAAGATTCCCAACAGCCTGTTCTCATCAGCACCAGCTAGTCCTGCCCTGGGACAGAGGGTCCCAGGGGTGGGCAGGACGCTGGCACCCCCTCCCCGGCTGGGATGAAATCCAGATGTGAGGCCCCTGGAACAAACAGGGTGGAGTCCTGACTCCTCAAGTCACATCCGGTGTGGGGAAGGCTGGGTGGGGGAAGTTGGGGTCCTGGTTGGGAGGATGGGGCAACTGCACTGAAGTCATGAGAGTGGTGAGGGGGCGTGCAGCCCCGCAGGGAAGGGGGAAGGTATTTGTTTCCATGAAAGCCTGAGTCACCCACCCCCCTACAAGGAAAACTGAGCCGTAGGGGGAGGGAGTGGGAAGGGAAACACGAAGGCAGAGAGGACGAGAGGCAGACACTGTGGCCTTCCCCCAGCTTGGGGGTAGGGTAGGGGGGTCTCAGAGGAGCCGATGCAGTGTCTGCTTTCATGAGAGGAGCAGGCAGGAAGCTCCGGCCCTTAGCTAAGTGGAGTGAGGGCGGGAAGAGCCTCCCCAGGTCCCTGGAAACACGCCTGGTAAAGACCACGTGAGAAGCCAGAAGCACCGTTCCAGAAAAGGCTGGTTAGGCCGGTTCCTAGTGAGCCTAGGAGTGATGGGGGGCTTCCGGGGTCGCCCAGACATCTCAGTGCCCGGCCGCCCCCTTCGAGGGGCATCCTGGCCCTCAGCCAGAGAAAGGCAGCTGCTCCCCCACGGCGGAGGGACATCCGTCCTAGTTTGGGAACAGAGAAGGGCTTGTGCGCATCCCCAGGGGACAGCTGCCCCGCCCAGATCGCCACACAGAGGCCCCTTGTTCCCTTGCAGGACGGGGCCCCGCGCGCCCCGATGCCCTCTGCCCGCTGCAGCCAGACCCGGGCTGGCCTGGCCCAGGCCACCGCCTTTCCAGGCCGGCCGGCGGGCCGGAAACAGCCCGCGTCCCGATTGGCTCATTTTCAATCCCGGGGCTCTGAGCAATGTGCTTATTGGCCTGAGCTTTCCATCCTCGGCCTGTGATTGGCTCAGTTGGGGACGCCCTGCTGATCCTCCTCTAGATGGGGTCGTTTACTGGCGACTGCAGCTCAGTGCTTTCGGAGGACAGAGTTACAAACCGTGTGGATGTCCCTGGGGGTAGTTTGAACCACGGCCTGACCGCCTGGTCACCCCGACCAAACGCCCCCGGGCTGCCCTGGCCTGCTGGGTCCCTCCTGGGGTTCATAACTGAGAATCAAGGTCCCTTTGCAAGCCTGGGAAGCACGCTCACTGGTGGGCAAGAAGCCCAGGGTGCGTCCTGCGGCCACCCTTCCACCGCTCACGTGGAGGCCACCACCCCTCTTCAGTCTGGCAAAGAGAAAGATTTACTGCCACTTCCTGGGGAAATAAGAAATGTGGTCAGCCCTCACACCCCAGGGACTGACCGAAAAATCTGTCTTCTTCCCTGGGTGGGGAGACTGAGTGCACTGCATTCCCACTTTCTGAAGCCCTAAGAGGCATCTGCAAGAGGGAGAGACAGCTGTTCTAGTTAGAGAAGGGGAAACTGAGGCCCTCACTGCATCTGAGTTTCATCTTCCCCACTAGGACTTTGCTCAGGCAGGAGCTCAGGCGGGTTTTCACTTCCCAGAAAGAGGAAGCAGTGCCCAGAGGTTGGAGCTGGTGAAAGAGTCACCCCAGGCGGACAGAGGCCTTCCCTGCATCCCCTCCCCCGTGGCAGGCTCCCAGGCCTGGCTAAACACAGAGCCTGCCTCCTGCTCACCTTCACCAAGGCAGTCCTGACTCCCTTTCAGAGGCTCAGGAAGAGGCCACTGGGCTCAGCGGGAGACGGAATGTCTGGGCCTGAAATGAACAGGAGGGACAAGGAACAGGGTTTGCAGGGAAGGGAAGAGAGATAGACAGAGACACACTGTTTGGCCAGAGATTAGGAGAGGGGAAGACTAGAGGAAGACTCAGTGGCTTGCAGGCTCCCCTCCACCCCCTCCCAGTTCCAGAGAGGCAGACCCTGTGGTTACAGTTCCCCGTGGTCACCCACAGATCCCATGCCCCTTGCCATAGGGTGGTCCCCCACTTTCTCTTTTGGCTTCCCTCTGTCTGTCATTCTCCACCAAGCAGCCAGGGGGAGCTTTTGAACTTATAACTCCAATATGTCACTCCGCAGCTCTAAGTTCTTCCATGGCTCCCTATGGCCCCTGCCCACCTAGCCTCCTCCCACTCTCCCTCAGGGCCACTCCATTCCAACCGCACTGGGGAACACCTTTCCCCCAGATCCTTCAATGACTGTCACCTCATCTTTCAGGTTTCAATTTAAGTGTCACTTTCTCACAAGAGCCTCCCCTTTACACCAATCTACAGTAGCTGCCTTCCCTATGACAACATCTTCCTTTATCATCTTCCCAGGACTTGCCACTATCGGAAATGACACAGTATTTCTTTTCAGTCTGGCTTCCACAGTAAACCCGGAGTGTCAGAGGCCAGCGAACAAATCCATTCTCCGCTCCTAGAATGGTGCCTGGCACAAAGAAGGCACTTGGAAAAGGGGGGGAATGGGCAGATGGATGAGGAATGAATGAATGAATGAAGGGCTGGCTGGTTAGTTCAGTTAGTTAGAGCACAGCCCTGTAACACCAAGGTCAGGGGTTCAGATCCCATACCAGCCAGCTGCCAAAAACAAAATGAATGAATGAATGAAAAAATGAGACCTCAGTGGCCTCCCGAGGGTGGAGGCTCCTAAACACAGCCCAGACCCAAAAAGAAAAGGAGGCTGGAGACGCCTCTGGTCCGCTGGCAGGCCCCCCGCCAGGCGAAGCCCAGCGTGTCTCCGTGGAGACGACAGCAGGACCCGCCCCCGCGCTGGGCGCACTCTCGGCCTCCTTATCTGGCCCAGGAATGCGCGGTATCCACACTCGCTCGCTTTGGGGCTGGGCCTCCCCTCTCCCGCGACAGCCACACGCGCGGGACCCCCACACCTCAAAGCGGGAGTAGCGGGACTCCGCTCGGTCCCGCCAAGGTCCCAGCCTCCAGATTCCCGGACGACTGGGGGAGGGGGAGATCCCAGCAGCCGCTGCACCGCGTCGCGCCACTCGGGGGACGGTGGGCTCAGCGCGTGGCGCCCGGAGCGTCTGACAAGGACAGACACGGGGGAGGGGGTGGAAATCCCCGGTGAGTCAAACCGTGCCGGAGTAGGGGGCAAAGTCCCCACGCTCTGCCGGGCGCGGGCCCATGAGGAGTCCGCGCCACGCGTGCCTTCACCTACGCCCCATCCCCGGACCCGAGGGGAGAGAGGAGGCGTCGGAGCCACAAAGTCACTCTCCCTTTCCTTCCAGAGCAAAGCCACGCCCCCACGAGGGGACTCAAGAAGAGGAACAACTCCGGGAAACTGAGGCAGAAAGCCAGACGCGCAGGCGGTGGGCGACTGCCCTCCCCCGGTGGGGGGGCGCCCCTTGGCTTGGAGGCTCCGAGGCGCCCACGTTTCAGTCAGAGGCAGCCAAGAGGAGTGCTGTCCTCTTCCCCCAAACACACTCCCCAAATCCCTGGTCCTCAGTCACACCGTCCTGCCTCCAAAGCTCAGCCGAAAGCGCTCGGATTCCGCCTTCTCCTCGGCGCCAACTTCCTGCCGCTGGGGAAGGGGGTGAGCACAGTCCGGGGGTTCGCGGTCGAGTCAGTGGGGGCCGCCAGAGTGGAGGAGGGGGCGCACGGTGACCACCCGCTCTGTGCAGCAAGAACACGCGCGGCGCGTGCGCGACCCGGCTCGTCCCGGATCCCTGGCTGGGCCCCGCAGCTCCCATCCCGCCACCTCAGGGGACCGGGGCTCGCCCTTTCTTCCTCCCCCTAGCCACGCGCGCTCACCTGGCTAGGCCGGCCCGGGTCCCTGCCCTGGCCGGAGGAACCTTGGCGTCTGCGTCCCCGGGGCGGCCGCGGCTGGGGCTGCCCGCCGGGCTCGGCTGCGTCCCGGGGCTGGGGACCGGGGACCGGGGGGCGGGGAGAGCCGCCGCCTCGGCCCCCCTCTCGCCCCGCCCTCCTCTCCTCCCCTTTCCGGCGGCGGCCGCTGCAATGAATTCCAGATGTGGCCGGCCGGGGCGGGCGCGGGGGCCGACAGGGGCCGCGCGCGGGACCCCTTTGTCCGCCCCCCCCACCTCTCGCCCGGCCCCTCCCAGCCCCCACCCGTGAGAACCGGCCGGCGCGTGACGTCACGCAGCCCCGTGACGTCACGGCGCTCCTGGCCAGGTGGCCTCCACCTGAAACAATCGTCTCCGATTCTAGAAACACTCTTGGCTCATCTCTGGGACTCTGGAGTTGGGGGAGAGCTCGGGATCCTCTTTACTTAATAAAGAGCCGTGAAGCGCCTACTATGTGTCAATGCAGCCATTCGATTATTGTGTCTACTATGTGTCCATCCAACAAATAATTAAGTTCCTACTGTATGCCACGTCCTGCCTCAAAGACAGGATTGGTCTCTGCCTTGATAAGAACCCAGAATTCAGGCGCTGTCCCCTCACCCCGGAGACTGGAAACACTTAGTCTGCCCTACCTCCTAGGTCGCTGTCCCGCCCTCGCTGGGGTGGACCAGCAGGCCTGACTTGTGCCTGCCTCCCAAGTTTGAGCCCAGCCCTCTGTCGGGTTTTCTAATTTCCCCCTTTTGCCCTCATTCAGCTTCCCCTGGGCAATTCTGTGTACCTGGCTTCAGAAATGAAGTGCACCTTGATTTGCTGAAGTTTGTGTACTTGAGCCCGTGTGTGCTAGCAGCAGCCCGACAGCAGAGTAGGCGAGCCCCTTGTTCCTTCAACAAATGTTTTTGGTGCACCCACTGAGCGCAGCAGTGAACAAAAGAGGGAAAAAAATGCCTTACTTTCATGGAGCTTATATTCAGGCAGGACAGACAGCCTTTTAAGAGGGTACCATTTGTGAAATGTACGTATATAATCTGCTAATGTTTATTTACCAAATACATTACTATGTGTCAGACACTGTTCTAAAGGCTGGAGATATATCAGAGAACGAAACACACCAAACTCCTAGGCCCCGTGGAGCTGATGTTCCGTATGTCTGCAGAATATCCACAATATTGCAGAAAGGAGAAACTGGTGGATTTCCTGAGAGAGGATCTGAGGGATGGGGGATGGGATGGAAGAAAGGCTACTTTCACTCCATGAATCCTTTTGTACGTTTTGACTTTTGTGACATGTACATACATGTCCTATTCCAACAATAAATTAAATTTAAAAATCAAGGCTGCTCAGCAGTGTAACCAATAAAAAGGAGGGAGCGGTTAGGAATGCTCTTGTATGTATATTACAATTCTGTAAAGAGTGTCTGACAAGTAAAAAGAAGAAAACAAAAATTAAAATTGATCTACTTATGCCTAATAAGAAATAAAAGTAGTAACCTTGTGTGTACTGATGTATAACTTGTCTTCAACGTATTAAGTTGAAACAAAGTTCAGTGCAGACCAATATAGACTGCTCGCCTGAATTGCTGGGTGTATTTATAAGGACTGTATAAATACACACACATTTGCCTGCGTGTTCACAGGCCATCTCTGGGAGAGGGCACGAGACACTGGTAACAGCGGTTACCCTCAGGGAGGGGAACTAGGGGCCAGGCAGACTAGGAGAAGGGGGCCAGCTTTCCACAGTGTACCCTGGGGGACTGTTTGAAATTTTTAGTTTGTATTACAAAAAATTTACAAAGTCATGAAAAATAAAAGGTAAGAAGTTCCCAGACTTCTAATAATAAAATAGTTTTTTTTTTTTTTTTTAAAGATGACCAGTAAGGGGATCTTAACCCTTTACTTGGTGTTGTCAGCACCACGCTCACCCATGAGAGCTAACTGGCCATCCCTATATAGGGATCCGAACCCGTGGCCTTGGTGTTATCAGCACCACACACTCCCAAGTGAGCCACGGGCCGGCCCTATAAAATAGTTCTTGTAATAATAATAATAATATCAAAAATATTGATAAATAACATTATTAAACAGATCAATGTTTTATTCAACATATTAATATTAAAAAATTTATATTAAGAATAAGCATATTTAAGGGTTGACTGGTTAGCTTACTTGGTTAGAGCATGGTGCTGATTATACCAAGGTCAATGGTTCAGATCCCCTTACCAGCCAGCCACCAAAAAAATAAAAAGAAAAAGCATATTTAAATTATTAACAAAGAAATAAATATTAAAAATTAACATATTCATGTGCATATTTGCAGGCAACATACATATACATATAATACAATACTTAACGCTCTGTGCTAGGCCCAGATGACGTCTCATTGGTTGCTGCCATCCAAAGCTGACAGTCTGATGGAGGAGGCAGAGGAGAAACCACATGATTCTAACACAGGATAGTGAGGCTTTGATGGGGTGATAAAGAAAGTCAAAGAGTGACTACTCATTCTAGACTTTTTTCCTTTTCCTGAACCAGACATGTCAGCATCTACTCGGTGGCAGGCCAGATCTTGGGGTCCACTTGGATCTAGGACCAAACCTCACCAAATCTTCTGCAAAGTGACATGTGTTGCCCGGGCAATCTCTAGAAACCAGGTGTTCAACCCACAGGGGAAGAGGTGCAAAGAAAACTGGGTCCTCTCCTTGCCGGGGAGCTATCAGAGCGGAAATCTTAGCTCTCAGTGGAGACCTAAAGGCTGGGGAGGAAGTGCCCCCCCTACTTTTCTCGGCTGTCTCAGCAGTTTGCCATCTCCCCAGGGACCTGGGGGTGGGGGGGTGATGTCAAGGCCACAGACATATCCGGCTGTCTGCCAGGGGGACCATGGCTCCCAGACAAAGGTGATGTCCCCAGGGACACACAGGCACACCAACAGGCCTCTTCCGCCTCCCTGTTGCTTCTGGGGCAACACAAGGTCTCCACCAGGTCAGCTGAGGGAATGAGCTAGAGAACTGGAAGACACTGGAGTCCTGGACTTCCTAATGGTGTGGGGGCATCCGGGGGAGAGCTGCCCTTGTTCTGGGAGGCCCCCCCAAGTGAGGAACAGTGGAAGAGGAAGGAAACAGGGTCCTTTTCTTGGAGAGCTCCCAGGCAGGGGAAACAGAGGAAAAGGAAGAGGTTTGGACTAGCTTCCACTAATTATAGGTCCACTAACAATAATGGCTAATGCTCATACACTCACACGACACTAACTATGCGTTGGGTGCGGCTCTATGAATCCTCACAACCTGAGGAGGGGGATGTTACCATCATCATCATCCCACTTTAAAGATGAGGAAAACTGAGGCACACAGGAGTGGTGGGATTTGAACCAGAGCTACCCAGCTCCTCTCAACCCAGCAGCTCTGGCTCTCTGCCCTCTTGTTTGTCCTGAATCCTCACCCCAGTTCCTGTCCAGTGACCCCCATCCCTGCCCCAGAGGGTTGGAGGAGAAAGCACTGGTTACCATGCAGGAAAGCAGCAGTCAATGGTGAGACACCGAACATTATTCTCCATAATCCAGGTGAGGGGAACCCTCTGACCTCCGATTCCACCTCCACCCCAGATATTGCAAATTCCCCCAAATCAATGTGGTGTGGGTCTGTCCTCCAACATCCCTGCGCCTCCACTGTCCTTCCACCCACGACTCTCAGCATTTGGCAGGAGGAACTGCATGGAGGGAAGTGTCTGAGATGGGTCTCAACTTTCTCAGCATTGGCCCAGCACTGGGGGAAGGGGCCCCAGGCTGCAAAGAAGCTTTCCAGATGCCGATCTTGGCAGGCAGCAGAGCCGCAGCCGCCTCATCTCTTCCAAGGGCTCGGGGTCCACTCTCAGCTTCAGGGATGGGGTGGGGAGGCTCCCGGTGGAGGCCAGCCACTGCCACATCTACACCAAATGTCATCACAGTCCTTCAAGCCCGGGAAGGGTGGGCTCTCTCTTTTGGCCCAGAGAGGCATGCACAATTAGGGGAAAGGGGAATGCCAAAGAGGCCCACTTCCCTGCAAGCCTCCTCCCACTCCAGCATAGTAACAGCTGACAATGTGCCCATTACTGTCCCAAGCACTTTGCAAATATTAACTCATCAATAGCTTGCAGCAGCTCCTGAAGACCATTCAATGATCAGAAAGAAGAAACTAGTGATACATACAACGTGGATGAATTTCAAGTGCATTGTGATGGGGAAAAGAAGCCAAAGACGAAAGGCTATGTACTATATGACTCTGTTTCTACTATGCTCTGGAAAAGGCAAGACTCTAGGGAAAGTGGTTGTCAGGGCCTGGGGGTAAAAAGTGGGGTTGACTACAGAAGAGCATGGGGGAATGTTCTGGTGATGGATTCTTTCTATATCTTGATTGTGCTGGGGATCACATGACTATATATATTTGTTGAAACTTGCACAATAGGGCTGGCCGGTTAGCTCAGTTAGTTAGAGCACAGTGTTATAACACCAAGGTCAAGGGTTTGGATACCCGCATGGGCTGCCAAAAAAACAAGGAAAAAAAAAAAAAGAAAGAAAGAAAGAAAGAAGCTTGCACAACTGCAGGCTAAAAAGGGAAGACTTCATTGCATCTAAAGAAACAATTAAAAACTCCTTACATCAGTCAGGGTCTAATTGGGAAAACATAGTATCTCAAACAGAAGGAATTTAATGCAGGGATATGGTTACATAGAGAAGAAACTAAAAAGAAACTACCTAAAAATTAGCATACAAGGAGATGTATTAGTCCATTTTTGTTGCTTATAACAGAGTACCTAAAACTGGGTAATTTATGAAGAAATGAAATTTATTTCTTACAATTTGGAGGCTGGGAAGTCCAAGGTCCAGGGAACACATCTGGTGAGGGCCTTCGTCTTGGTGCAGAGTCCTGTGGTAATGCAGAGTGTCACACAGCAAGAATGGACTGAGCAAGAAAGACCTCACGTGCTCACTTTCCTCATAACACCTTCAGAACCACGCCCATTACTCCATGAATGGATCAATCCATTCACAAGAGCAGTCTCCACAATCTAATCACCTCTTAAAGGCCCCCATTTCCCAAATGCCATCACTGGATTTCCCACCCTCTTAACACTCACAATGAGGGTTAAGTTTCTGAAACATGAACCTTTGGAGAACACATTTAACCCATAGCAGGAGATTATGTCCAAGGCACGATGCTGCCCAAAAGAGATGGGGGGAAATATCTGGGCTTCTTCCATCCTCCCATCCTCCCATCCTCCAATCTCCCCCCAGTGCCATTGACTGAACCTGGCCAGCAGCCAGTGGGCAAGGGAGATGTCATGGGGTCAGCCCTACCTGCTCAGGGAGGGTAGGGCAGTTAGTAAAGGATGTGAGAGCACACGGGCTCCAGCCTGGCACAAAGCATGTGAAGTAGGGACAATTATACCCCCATTGTACAGAGGAGGAAACTGAGGCCCAGAGAGCCCATGTGACCTGCCCAGAGGTTCAAGCCCCAAGGGATGTCTGACTCTGTGCCAACACCTGCCTCCGGGGCTGGTTCTCTGCCTTTTCTCTGCCCCACGTTGTGGTTGCTCAGGGAACGAAGGGAATAAAAATATCCATGCAAATCAGCCCCATCCCCAGAGGCTGGGGGGTTGCCTTGATGGGAGACACCTCTCCTCACCGGGCTCAGCAGTTCCCCACAAAGAGAACTAAAAACAAACACACAGCAGATGTTTTGGCAGTTGGTGGGGGAGGCGCGCTGTAGGCAGCTCCCCCAGGTGTGCTAGACACCCCCCATCAGACTGCACCATGCCCCGCACCTCCCGCCTGGGTGCTGCCATCCAATATTCCAACCCTGACCCCCATTCTTTGAAAAAACCCTGTACAGTGATATGAGGGGCTAGGAAAGGCCAGCTGCTGGGGGGTCCTTCAGGTTCTTACGTGTGCCCGTACATAGCTGTGATACCCGCGGCCAGCAAAGACCTTCTCTGGGCCTCAAGGTGGACACTGGCTCCATACTACGGGGGACAGAGGTCATCTGCAATTGAGCCTTTGATCCACAGGAGAGAGCTGGTGGCATCGACCTTTGACCTCCACCCAGGCTTGGGCCAAAATGGTCAAAATGTAAGCCTCTTGGTGTGCTGCTTTGTATACACTTAATTTCTCTCTCTTTTTTTTTTTTTGGTGGCTGGCTGGTACGGGGATCTGAACCCCTGACCTTGGTGTTGCAAGGCTGTGCTCTAACCAACTGAGCCAACCGGCCAGCCCTATGCATTTAATTTGTTTAGTCACTATGTATTTTTTTTTTTTAAAGGTGACCGGTAAGGGGATCTCAACCCTTGGCTTGGTGTTGTCAGCACCACGCTCAGCCAGTGAGCTAACCGGCCATCCCTATATAGGATCCGAACCTGTGGCCTTGGTGCTATCAGCACCACACTCTCCCAAGTGAGCCACAGGCAGGCCCTAGTCACTATGTGTTGAGCACCTGATGGATGCCTGGCGCTGTTCTTTGCAATGGGGCCCAGCAGTGAAATAAACAAATTGTTCTAGGACAGACGAGAAACAGGATAAAGAAGAACATGATATCATCTGTTAGGATGTGGTGAAAGTTTTCGAGACAAGTGAAACAGGAGAGGCAGATGAGGAATGTGGGGTGGAAAGGGAAGGGTGATTTTAGACCCAGGGTCCCCTGACAAGGTGATCTTTTTGACTAAAGACCTGAAAGAAGGGAAAGAGTTGGGCATGCAGATATTCAGGGGAAAGTTGGCCAGCAAGAAGGAAAGACTAGTGCAAAGGGCCTGAGGGCAGGTTGTACAGGACCTTGTGGGCTGCAGGAGGACTTTTTTTTTTTTTTTTTGGTGGTTGGCTGGTACTGGGATCTGAACCCTTAGACCTTTTTGTTACAAGGCAGTGCTCTAAGCAACTGAGCAAACTGGCCACAAACAGCTTTGGCTTTTAATCTAAATTACACGGGAGGCAGCGAGGATTCTGAGTGGAGGAAGGACAGGATCCTACTTAGGTGTTTATGGGTGCCCTCTGGGGTGGGGGAAACAGATCTTGAGAGAGGGCAGAAGGAAAGAGAACTCTGATCCTCAAGAAAGCTCAGCAGGGGAGGATTTGTGTGTGTCCAACTTACAGATTAGGAGGCACAGCTCTGAAAGAGCTCACCACTGGCCCGAGGACACCCAGTCGACTAGTGGCAGTCTCTGGATTCGAACCTGTGTCTATGTGACCCCAGTGCCATTGGGTAAATAAACATTTATTGGACAAGTTTTGTGCCCAGTGACCTCAGAGGGATAGAGACCTTGAGACCCAGGAGACAAACAAAGAGCTTTCTCTGTTTCTGTTACCTGCAATGGGATGATGAGTGCAGGAACTCACTCAAGAAACATTTATTGGGGCTGGCTGGTTAGCTCAGTTGGTTAGAGGGCAGGGTTACTAACACCAAGGTCAAGGGTATGGATCCCCATACCAGACAACCACCAAAAAGGAAGGAAGGAAGGGAGGGAGGGAGGGAGGGAGGGAGGGAGGGAGGGAGGGAGGGAGGGAGGGAGGAAAGAAAGAAAGAAAGAAAGAAAGAAAGAAAGAAAGAAAGAAAGAAAGAAAGAAAGAAAGAAAGAAAGAAAGAAAGAAAGAAAGAAAGAAAGAAAGAAAGAAAGAAAGAAAGAAAGAAAAGAAACATTTATTGAGCACCTGCTATGTTCCAAGCACTATGCTGAGCGCTGAGGCAATGGCAGAGAACAAAACGGAAATTTCTGCCCTGGGGAGGTTTACACTGTAATGGGGGAGGCAAACAAAAAGCATTAAAAAACAGAAAATTATATACGATGTTGGAAGATAAATACTAATGAAAAAAATAAGTTAGAATAAGGGGGTCAGAAGATTGCTATTTTAAGTAGGGTGGTCAGGGCAGGCTCCTGTGAGGACATGACATGTGAGCAGAGAATGACAGCAGCAAGCCATGTGCTGCTCTGGGACAAGTATGTTCCAGGCAGGACGAACACAGCCAAAGGCCCTGAGGTGGGACGGTGTAAATGAATGAGTCAGCGAAGGAAGAATGCGGTGGTCAAAAAGGTCCAGCCAACACTCGCCACCCCCGCCAGTCTTTCCCAACTCCTGGCCTTTGCAACTGATGATGCCTCAGCCTGAAACACACTTTCTCCTCTGGACAAAGTCCTGAAAGACCCTCAAACCTCAGCTCTCAAAAGCCCCCTCTGAGAGCCTAACCCCCATGTTAGAAATTCCTCCTCTGGGCTCCCACCGACCCTGTGTATCCTCCTCCCCGATTCCGATCCTTCAGCCCTTTACATTGGACTGTATCGCAAGGGTGTCTGCTGGATTTACCACTGTGCCAGTGGTACACAGTAGGTGCCTAATGAATCATTAAGCAACCAAGTGCTGTTCCATCATTCACCAAATAAAATCTGAACTCCCTGGCATGGGACAAACTTTCGAATCTGCCTGTAAAATAGTAAACTGCAAATTGGTTCTGGGAGGAGACGCACAGCTGGTTATGGTGGTGGCTTCTGGGAGAGAAACTGGGGGGCAGGGGGCAGAGGTCGGAGGAGATAGACCTTTTGTTCTAATTATCCTTTTGTAGTTTTTGAAATTTTCTTTACCAGGTGTGTGAATTACCACTGAAAACATAAATGAATAAAACCCTGCAAAATAAAGGATTAAAAGATGTTTTAAAATTGCAAAATAGGGCTGGCCGGTTAGCTCATTTGGTTACAACGTGGTGCTGATAACACCAACATGCAGGGATTGCATATATATATAGCAAAACACATGGAGTTTTAAACACACATCGACAGTTATTCTTGCAGGGATAGAATACGCAATGAAACACATTGCAAATTTTTATTAATACTTCACAAAAATGTCCGTAAAATATTATATATCAGATGACCCCCCCCAAAAAACCCACATCTTTTTTTTTAAATGGTCCTCACAATTTAATCACCTCTTCAAGGCCCCTTGCCCACATCTGTAACACAGCATTCAAGTCCTCCAGGGTCCGATCCCACACTCGTCTTGGCTATTTATCGAGTTTTCACCTTCGACCCCGTATGGCACGCTTTGCCTCCATCACTTCATCAAAATCTCGTAACCTTCCCCATTTTCCAGATGAGGAGACTGAGACTGGGCTCGGAGACCACGTTGCCACTGAGCTCGGTCCAGTCCGCACTGGCCTCCAAGTGGACAGCCCTGGACGCGGAGGGAAGGCTGCTATGGGCTCTGGCGCCGCCTAGAGGTCGAGTGGGGAATGTAGCAAAAAAAAAAAAAATCCTAAAAATGAGTGTGTGGATTTGGGGGCGGGGTGGGGTGGGGGTCGGAAAAGAGGGAGGCAATCCAGGATCTGTGGACTCCGAACTTTGATCTGTCCTCGGAGAGCCCTGGAAGGCCTGAGAGCGAACAGAACCCTGGCCGAAGGGGTGGGGGGGACAGACAATCTGAGGGGTCTCAGGGGGACATGGCCCTACCCTGGGGGATCTAAGCGGGGAGCACAGTCTGACAGGCCCAATCCTGAGGGCTTTCCGTGGGACATAAAGCCCTGGCTTTAAACAAACAAAACCACGGAATTAAGAGAAGCCACCCCGAGTCTTGGGGGCTACGTGGGAGCGTGGCCTGGAGGGCGTGGTCGACATCCAAAGCTTAACGGTTATTGGCCGTATTCCCTTAAGTGCCCGCCCCAGAACCCCCCCCCCCAGCCATGGGCGGGTCACTCTTCCAAACTTAACGCTCAGTGGCTGAGTCAGGAGCATTTCCTTTTGGCTCGGAAGTCTCATTGGCTGGATTCCTGCACGGGCTCGTGGGGGCGGAACCCAAAGGGAGAGGCTTAGGGGGAGGTGGGGCTCTCTGCTGCGGAATCGCGTTCCCAATTGTCGCAGAGGGTCCTCCAGCCAAAAGTAAAAACTGGGGTCTGGGGGCTAGTCCTGGGGCGGAGGTGGGGGCACGCTGGGCCGGGCGCCACTGTCCTCGCTCTTGCACACCCCGTTTTCCAGAACCGAATCGAGTGGGGTGGGCGGTGTTGTGTGCGTGACGTCATCTCGAGGCGCCAGGCGCGGCCAGAGGGAATCTTGAACTCCCGCGGCGTGGGGAGAGGTGCCGCGATGCTGCAGTTGATCCGGGCCGGGGGGCGGGCCTGGCTTCGGCCCACGGGCTACCGGGTGAGGCCGGGGGGCTGGAGGTGGGGTCGGAGGACGAAAGTTGGGGTCCAGGAGTCGCCTCTCATCTTCGCATGCCCCATACAGGGCCTGACCTCGCTGGCGGAAGAGGCAGCGCAGCCGGCGGAGACGCCGGAGCCAGTGGCGAGCGCGGGTGAGGCAGCCGGGGTCCCCCTAGGAGGGGTGGCGACGGGAAGCTGTGACCCTTGACCCTGACCGCCTCATCGCTCCAGGTCTCCAGGCGCCCGTCTTGCGCAAGTGCGAGCTCCCGCTACCCGCTCATCGGCGGCCGGTGCAGGCCTGGGTCGAGTCCCTACGGAGCTACGAGCAGGAGCGCGTGGGCCTCGCCGACCTGCACCCCGAGGTTTTCGCCACGGCGCCCAGGTGAATGGGGGCCGTAATGATGAACTGGGTGGCAGAGGGATGAGGAGCGGGAGCTCAGGAATCATGGTGGCCTGGGCTCGTACCCTTGGCAAAGTGCTGAATTTCTAGAGTCTCCGTTTCCCCACCTGTCAAAGGGGGATGATGGTTTTCTCTGCCGCAAGGTTGTGTGAACTTGAGGACTGAGAGGTGACATTCTCTAGGGTTTAAGGACACAGAACTTTGAAGCCCTATTGACTGGGTTCAAAACCTGCCCTCTCATGCTTCAGTGTCCCCATTCCGTCAAACCTCAGGAGGTTGTTAGAGCGCAGCCTTGTAACACCAAGGTCAAGGGTTCGGATCCCCATACCCGCCAACCACCAAAAAAAAAAAAAGACTTAATTTTGGCACATAGTGAGTTTTATAGAAATGTTGATTGTGATTACTGTTAATTGGTTTTTGCAAAAAATGAGCCGTGAGGAAGAAGACTAAACCCACGGCCTGACACAGCCTATTTGCATTTCAGTTAACTGGATCCTCATAGCAACCCTAGGAAAGGGTATTGTTATCTTTGTTTAGTACATAAAGAAACTGAGGCACAGACAGGTTATGTAACTTTCTCAAAAGGTCACACAGCTTGAAAGCGATAGAGCCAGCATCTCATACTGTGCAGGCCCACTCCTTGGGCACTGTCTCTCCTACGCACCATTTCTGGCATGTAATAAGTATTATTAAATGTTTACTATTACTGTTACTTGTGTGGTTTGATCCCTGCCTTTAAAGAGTCCCAGTGTATTAGGGGGTGACACAAAAGTTAAAACAGAACATTATATTTATTCTATAAGTATCTATGAAGCATCTGCCAGATTCTTTGTAGGAGTTGGGAACACAGCAGGGAATGAATGCTGCTTACAGTGTAGAGCAGGGATCAGCAAAGTTTTTCTGTGAAGTGCTAGATAGTAAATATTTTGGGCTTTGCAGACCATTCTGTCTCTGTCTCAACTACTTACATTTTAGTGTAAAAGCAGTCATGGACAATACGTAAACGAACGAGCATGGCTATATCCCAATGAAGCATATTTACAAAACTGGGCAGCAAGCCAGATTTGGCCCACTAGCTGTAATTTGCCAACCCCTGTCAAACTACCCTGGCCACTGTGTCCGGTGTAGGCACATAATATGAGCCTCACAGATAACTGAAATTTTTCTAGTAGCCACAATAAAAACAAACAAAAAACCAAACAGGTGAGATTTATTTGAATAACATATTCAATAACTTGTTATATCTAAAAGTTTTGCCATTTCAAAATGTGAAACTGACCATTTTTCAGGTGTTCTGTGGGCACATGTGACCAGTGTCTACTGTGTTGCAGAGCTAGACAGGCAAACCAGTCCATAAAGGAGGTGGCAATAAGTAAGTGATAATGGTAGGAAAGAAGAAAGGTCCTGTGAGGAGTTAGGGGCGGCTCTTTCTTTAGCAAGGGGGCTCCTTTCAGAAATACTGTTTGAGCTGACACCTGTAAGCTGAGAAAGAGCCAGCCAGGGGAAGAGTATCTCAGGCAGAGGGACCAGCAAGGCAAAAGCCCTGAGGCTGAACCCCACCTTGCAGAGAAGCCAGCTTGGCTGGAGGTTGTGCAAGACGAGGTGAGAGAAAGGGGTGTGGAGCCATGGGAGCATTATTTAAGCAGAAGTGGGCTTCTTATGTCTCTTTCCCTCTGCAGGCTGGATATTCTGCACCAGGTTGCCATCTGGCAGAAGAACTACAAGAGAATCGTGAGTGCTGCTAGTGGAGCGAGGTGGGGGAAGGAGCTTCCTGTGGAGTTCAGGGGCAGGAGGCGGAGGAAGCCCATTGGTGTGTTTTCTCTGGATTATCTGCTTGGGCCTCATCTCTCTCCCAAACTATTCGCTGATGGGTCCATTTTCAGGCATTTTCTGAGCACTCACCATCGTGGGCATCAAGTTAGGTGAGAGGATACAACAGTGGACAAGACACACACGGTCCCTACCCTCATGAAGCTCACAGTCTGGTGGGAGAAGTGAACATAATTCAAGGAGTCTTGTCTGTCAATGTGTAACTATGGGCAGTCATCCCAGAGAAAGGGGCATTGCACCTTAGCTCTACAGTAGAAGCTACGCGGGTATAGGGGCAGTGGAGTTAGGGTGGCAGTTTGGGAATAGCATGTGCAAAGGCCCTGTGGCAGAGAGCAGACAGAACCCAGTGTCTCCATAGAGGTCAACAGGAGCAATGGTTAGGAGTTGGGATTTTATGCCAAGAACATGGAAAAAACTATTATCAATCAGAGTCTCCCTGCCATTTGTCTGCCCACCCAGGGGCCCAGCGAGTCCTCCCCCTGCTCATTCCCTCCCTGCCTCCTGATCGCACTAGGAATAAAGTCATCTGCCCAGCATTCCAAGCCCCTCATGATCCCTCACCCGCTCCTCTTCCCTGATTCTAGCCACGTCTTTCAGTTGCATGACCCACCTTCCTTTCAGTTGCAGCCACATTAAAATCCTTTTGGGGGCCATCCCGTGGCTCACTTGGGAGAGCGTGGTGCTGATGACACTGAGGCCGTGTGTTCGGATTCCTATATAGGAATTGCCGGTTAGCTCACTTGGGAGAGCATAGTGCTGACAACACCAAGTCAAGGGTTAAGATCCCCTTACCAGTCATCTTTAAAAAATAAAATAAAATCATTCTGACAATATTGAGCACCTGCTGTGTGCCAGGGGCAAAGCCCCTGCCTTTGTGAGGCTGGTTCTGGACTGGGGGAGGGAACTCTGATTTCTTTAACTTCCCCCTCCTTCCCCAAGCACCCTGTGCTTGTCCCAATAGAGCCCCAGTCAGTATGCCTCCTGTCTGGCTCCCCAGCAGCAGGACTGGTCTGCCCAGCTCACTGCTCTATTCCTGGGCATGGCATCTGCCAGCTGCAGTGACATCTGCCTTGTGCACTTGACCCCCTCCTCCCTTTGTGCCCACAGAGCTATGCCAAGACCAAGACTAGGGCCGAGGTTCGGGGCGGGGGCCGGAAGCCCTGGATGCAGAAAGGCAGCGGGCGGGCCCGGCACGGCAGCATCCGCTCCCCAATCTGGCGAGGAGGTAAGAGGGGACAGGCGAGGTGTGAATGCAGGGCCAAGGTGTGTCTTTACACACTGCTGCTCATATCTGGCAGGATGGTGTCAGCCCCATTTCCCCCACCTCATCAGCCTACCTGGGGACTCAGGCCTATGGACCGCACCACCCACACAGGGGACAGAGATCTGAGAGTCGTCCACTCCGCCCTTCTGCACCCCCTCTCTTTTAAGATCGTGGCCACAGGGCCGGCCCGTGGCTCACTCAGGAGAGTGCGGTGCTGATAACATTAAAGCCATGGGTTCGGATCCTATATAAGGATGGCCGGTTAGCTCACTTGGGAGAGCGTGGTGCTGACAACACCAAGCCAAGGGTTAAGATCCCCTTACCGGTCATCTTTAAAAAAAAAAAAAAAAAAAAAGATCATGACCACAGCCCCTCTGAGCCCCACCTCCTGTCTCACCTCTCCTGTCCCACCCTTCACCCAACACCCAGAGGGATCCTCCTAAACCTCCCAGCTCCCATGACCTTTGTGTGAAGTCAGAGCTCCTTACCTTGGCATTCCAGGCCCTGGTAGCTGCAGACCTCCTCCCCCTTGTCCCCTTCATACTCCGCTGCTCAGCTCTGACCAGATAGAGCTGATTCAGACTCCGTCTCGTTTACCTGGCACCTCCCCTCACCTTTTTGATGTCTGGGCCACGCTTCCTTCAGGAAGCCCTCCCTGTCTTCCTTCAGGCACTGCCAACCCTCCCCAGCCCTTTGCGCTGCCCTGATTCCCTGCGGTCATGCCTCTGCCCTGCCAGAGCATGAGTGGCATGAGGGCAGGGACCGCATTCGTCTTGTTCTCTGCTACGCTCCCAGACTCTGGCATCTCCCTGATCCACTGCTGATGCTCCCAAAACCCACTCCACTTGCTCTGCTGCTGCCTGTGCCTGATGCCTGCCTGCCTCCCCCTCCAGACCTGGAAGTTTTTACCTCCTGATAATTGCAGCCTGAACAGCTTGTGCTTTAGTTAAGCTCGCACTCTGTGCTGCTTTATGTATTCTACGCTGTAACTCGCCATGCACTATGGGGTAGGAACTGTCTGATCTCAGGATTTGACAGCTGGGGAAACTGAGGTCCAGCGAGGTGAAGTGACTGGTCTGGGGCTGTCCCTGTTCGAATGTCCCCTGAGGCCCCACCCTCTCTGCTGGCGTTCAGTCTGGCTCCTGGCAGCGTCTCCTCCACCACCCCCATGCCAGGGCACAGTTCTGATCTCCAGGCTCAGCAGTGGCCCTCACCTGCTCATTCACCTGTGTCCCCGCAGGAGGTGTCGCCCATGGCCCCCGGGGCCCCACAAGTTACTATTACATGCTACCTATGAAGGTGCGGGCAGTGGGCCTCAAGGTGGCACTGACTGTCAAGCTGTCCCAGGTACTGCTCGTTTGGTCCCGCTGGGAGCCACCAGGATCTTGGAGTAAGGGCTGTGGGGGGTAAGGGGTGCTGTGGACCCAGGGCTCAGATCCTCCTTTGCTCCCACCAGGACGACCTGCACATCGTCGACTCCCTGGAGCTGCCAACCGCAGACCCCCAGTACCTGACAGAGCTGGCCCGCTACCGCCGGTGGGGGAACTCTGTGCTCTTAGTGGACTTGTGAGTGTGCAGGGCCAAGCGGGTGCTGGGGGGCCTGAGCTGTGGCCTCTAGAGGGCTCACCACCCAGCCTCTGTTCCAGAACACATGAGGAGATGCCACAGAACATCGTGGAGGCCACCTCTGGGCTCAAGACCTTCAACCTGGTTCCAGCTGTCGGTAAGCAAGGGGCCCCAGAGTGTGAATGTACAGGCCCAGCTGTTAGAAACAGGGGCCTGTTCAAATCTTGCAAGTGACCTTGGGGAGTTACCACCTCCCAAGGTCACGTCTGTCAAAGCTCTTATTTGCTATAGCCTGTTCTCTCCACAGCAGCCAGAGGGTGCCTGTGAACACCTGAGTCAGGGCATGTCCCTCCTCTGCCCACAGCCTTCTGTGGCTCCCACCTCCCTCAGGGGAAAAACCCAAGTCCTCCCTGCAGCCCACCGGGCCCTGCACAACCTGTCCCGTCCCTTCCCTTTGCTAACTCCAGTCACTCTGGCCTCCCTCTGTTACATCGTGTTTATTCATTTGCTCTGTGTCTCTCCCTCTGGCATGTGAGGTAGGAATCCTGGCCAAGCACGGGGCAGAGCCTGGCACGTAGCAGGCTCACGGAAGGGTAGGGGCTTCAGATGTTGGGGGGGGGTGGCCCTGCACTGACTGCATCCTCTCCCCACCCTGACCCCCCAGGCCTGAACGTGTACAGCATGCTCAAGCACCAGACGCTGGTCCTCACCCTGCCCACTGTTGCCTTCCTGGAGGACAAGCTGCTCTGGCAGGACTCACGCTACACGCCCCTTTATCCCTTCCGCCTGCCCTACTGCGACTTCCCTTGAGTCCTGGCCTGCCCCACCCAGGCCCATCGGCTGCCCCGCTTCCTGCACCATTCTCCATGCAAAGCGCCTGCTCTGAGCCAGGCTGTGCCCCTGGCACATTTGGGAGCCTCCCACCCCACCCTGCAAAAGGGAAGTGCTGCCTGGACCCCACTCATCCCAGTTGGGAAGCCGAGGCCACACAGAGTGGCCAAGCAGATGCCTCTACCAAGAAAGGACAGCTCTGCAGAGAGCTCACATGAGCTCCCGCCCCAGTTCTCTCTTTCTTTTGTTTTTAAAGTAAAGTTTATTTTTTAATCAAGATACACAGAACAGCTCATTGCCATTTCAAATAATTGTTTGGTGTGCTGGGCCTTTTCTGTGGTGCTGGGCACTGCTGAGTGTCTGTCTCTTGGAGGGGCTGGCAGTCGTGTTTAAAGGAGACTTCAGTGCTGTTTATGGAAATGACCAGAATTAATTTACCCTGGGTGAGTCAGACTCCATGAGCTCGCAGAGGTGCGTGGGCGCCAGTGGTTCCTAGGAACCGGCTCCTGGCACTTCCCCGTCCTGAGTATTGTCACTGTTTACTCTGGTCCCCGAGAGGGTTTGCGGACCCGTTTGTCAAGCCTGAGATTGTGGGCTTGATTCCACAAGTGGACGCAGTGTCCAAACCTGACTTTATTCTGACAGTCTCCCAAAGCACAGAGTCAGAAAAGCAAATGTCTCACAGTAAAGGACCAAATAAACACATTTGTAAAAACACCGAACCAGTATCTCAGTTCTTGATTCAGCTGATGTTTGGCTGCCAAATTATCTTAATAGTCATGACAGACTGTAAAATAATGTGGTCAGTTTACTAAATGTCAGCCAAAACAGCTGTCTGTCTGTGTGGGCTGGCCAGGCCAGGCGGCCACAGCGACCTCCCTGTCGGCTGGGCCGCCTCTAGCTGAAAACATCTCTGGATACCTCTCTTGGGATCACCTTCAGAGCTCGTAACATGTTCTTTGAACATCCTCACTGGATGTAAACTTTGATCCTTAAAGCACCAGTAAAAAAAGAGAAAGCTGTTGGGGCCAGTTAAAAAGAGGGGATGCAGGGGCTGGCTGGTTAGCTCCGTTGCTTAGAGCATGGTGTTATAACACCAAAGTCAAGGGTTCGAATCCCCACACTGGCCAGCCACCAAAAAAAGAAAATGATACGATGTCTAGAATGTGCTTTAAAATATTTTATTTATGTATTTTTTGTGGCTGGCTGGTACAGGCATCAAACCCTGGACCTTGGTGTTAGGTGTTTTAAAATAATTGGGGTGGATAGGGAGGGGACAGTGTAGTGTGTGTATGAGTTTGCTGGGGCTGCTGTATCAATACCACAAACAGGGCTTAAACAGCAGAAATTGTCTCCTGTTTCTGGAAGCCAGAAGTCTGAGATCAAGGTGTTGGCGGGTTGGTTCCTTCCAAGGGCTCTGAAGAAGACTCTGTTCCAGGCCTCTCTCCTTGGTTCTGGTGGCTTGTGACAATCTTTTGACATTCTTCAGCTTGTAGAAGAGTCACTGATCTCTGCCTGTTCACATAGCATTGTCGCTGTGTGTCTCTGTGTCCAACTTTCCCCTCTTCCTAAGGACACTCATTATGTTGGATTAAGGTCCACCCTAACGGCCTCAACTTGACCATCTGCAAAGACCCTATTTCCTAATAAGATCACATTCACTGGTTTCAGGGCTGTCTGGTTAGCTCCCTGGGCTAGAGCATGGTGTTGGTAACACCAAGGCCAAGGGTTCGGTTCCCCATACCCTCCAGCCAACAAAAAAACCTCTCCCTGAGGGCAGGGCATCCAGAACTGCAGCTGACTGGCTGCAGGAAGCTAATGCTGATGGATGGGCTGGGATATGGTTCCCAATGAAACCCAGAGAGCGAAAAACAGACAGCTCTCAAATGGTAGCCAGGTTGCCTGCTTACTGGGGGTCAACAGAGAGGCCCACCAGGAGGGGTTTGACCGTACAGCTGGATGGAAGAGCCACCACCCAGATCAAAGATGCCCCCATCCCAGCGAAGTGGTGTCTAGGAAGGAGGAAGCCTCAAGAAGCCTTCAGGTTTCTATCCTTGTACTGGTCAGCCACCTAAAAACAAAAAACAAAAAACAAAAAAAAAAAAGAGGAAAAGCCTCCAAACCTCCCACCCACCATAACTACATGGGATATCACTTTAACTCTGCTGGGTCATCTGGAGAGTGCAAAGCCAGCAGCCAAGGAGGAACTGTCCCCTGACCCCTGTCCCCTTCTCCCTACAACTGGGCAGGAGGGGGGACAAAAGCCTGGATGAGAGTGAACAGCAGAGGGTTCAGTCTCTTTCCCACCAAGGCCTCCAGCCCAGAGGGGCCTGAGCCAGAGCTCCCATCCAACACCAAGTCAAGTTCAGAGATTTGAACATGATGTTTACTTGGGCTTGAATCCAGGGCCAAATTCTCAGCCTGGGGCAGGGCAAGATTCCACCACTGAATAAACTTTCAAGGGGTAGAAAGAAGCAAAATCATGTTTTGATCAAAATGCACACACACATCATGAATTTTTGCTTAGCTCAGTTGGTTAGAGCATGATGTTATAACACCAAGGTCAACGGTTCAGATCCCCATACTGGCCAGCTGCCAAAAAAACAAAAACAGACCCACACTCTAAGGCTTTTAGGAAGAATTGTTTGTGATCCTGGCATTAACAAGGTCTGTGGAAACAGAGGTGGAAGCATGTATCTTATGCATAGGAAGTTTGGGCAAAGATTCTAAGAACTGAGTCATAAAGAAACTGAGAAACAGTATCTATCACTTTCTGTTCTCACTCTATCTAGTATCTATTATTATCTGTGCACAAAGCATCTTATTGAAATCTCACATCCACACTTTGAAGTAAGTGTTATCCCATTCTACCGCTGGGACCATTAAGGCAAAACTGGGGGAAGTGGCTTGCTAAAGGTCACAGCTTGTGGCAGGCACTCTCAGCACTCTGGCCACATCACCTCAGCACTTGCTGTGCATGTGCTGTGCATGTCCTGTGCATGTCCCCAGCTGCTTACTGTTGCAGTTCCACCCTGGGATTGCCCACTGCGAAGGTCACAAGTACCGAAAAACCACAATGAGATACCATTGCACACCCACTAGGATAGTAATAATAATAATAAAAAACATGTTGGCAAGGATGTGGAGAAATTGAAAGCCTTGATCCCTTGTACATTGCTGGTGGGAATGGAAAATCATTCCACTACTGTGGAAAATAGTTTGGCAGTGCCTCAAAAAGTTAAGAACAGAATTATCAGGTGACTCAGCAAGTCCACTCCTGGATACGTGCCCAAAAGAACTGTAAACATGTTTACACAAAAACTTATACATGAATGCTTGTAGAAGGATGGTTCATAATAGCCAAAAAGTGGCAAGAACCCAAGTGTCCATCAACCAGTGAACGGACAGACAAACCATGGTGAATCCGTACAATGGAATACTATTCAGCCATAAAAAGGAATGAAGTATACACTTAAAATGGTTAAGATGGTAAGTTTTATGTCACACATATTTTACCACAATTTAAAAAAATGAAGTAGGGATGGTTGGCTAGCTTGCTTGGGACAGCACGTTGCTAATAACATCAAGGTCAAGGGTTCAGATCCCCTGATTTGCCAGATGCTAAAAGTATAAAAAATGAGTAATCGTTTTAAAAATTTTAAAACAAAGCATACCCTAAAGAATTGTAAGTGGATTCAAATGGGTACTGTATGCTAATGTTTATTACAGCGTTATTCACAATAGCCAAAAGGTAGACACAACCAGAATGTCCATCAACAGATGAATGGATCAACAAAATGTGTTGTATCCATACAATGGAATATTATTTGGCCATCACAAGGAATGAAGTCCTGACACATGCTACAATACAGATGAGCCCTGAAACATAATGCGAAGTGAAAGAAGCCAGACACAAAAATCATACACATTGTGTGATTTCATTGATATGATATACCCAGAAGAGGCAAAGCCATAGAGACAGAAAGTGGATTAGTAGATGTGAGTGGGTAAGGAGAGAGAGGATTGAGAGATATCAGGTTTCTTTTGAGGATGATAGAAATATTCTGGAATGAGTGGTGATGGTTTGTACAACATTGTGCAAATGCTAAAAACTTACTGGCTAGCCGCCAAAAAAAAGAAGAAAGGAAAAAAAGGAAGTTGACTCCTAAGGAGCAGCCCTCATGCAATGAGGGACAGGTTGGTGTAGAGTCTATGCGTCTTCCACAGCTCCCCAGTGGAACTGAGCCTACCTAGTTTTCCCCAACAACTAGGGGAACGCTCAGAGACAAGAGAAGTGAATTCATTCAACAAAACTTTTTTTTTTTTTTTTTGGCTGCTGGCTGATAGGGTGGATCCAAACCCTTGACTTTGGTGTTATAACACCATGCTCTACCAACTGAGCTAACCAGCCAGGCATCATTCAACACAGATGTATCGATCACCACCTATAAGAATCAGACATTGATTCAGGTGCTGAGACTGACAGCCTTCCTGCCTTTCTGGAGCTCGCAGACAATCAAGTCAATCAAAAGAATTTCAGCAAGTGATGAGTTCAGTAGTGAGACTATTAGGGCAATTGATAGGGAGTGACAAGGGTGTGGCCCAGGAGGGAGTGGAGGGTATTCAGGAAAGGTTTTAGGAAGAGGCTCAGGCCACAAGGAAGGAGTAGCCAGCCATGTCAGGGTGAGGGGAAGAGCATTCCAAGCAGAGGGAACTGCAAGGAAGCCCCACCAGAGTTCAGACTAGGGGGAGAGAAGACATAATGCCATGGAGTGGGGTTTGGATACTTCTGTCCTGGGTTTACAGCCTCTGGTCTGCAGTGAGCTCATTTCTCAGCCTGTGAGACTGCCTGCCGCCCAGAAGGAAGCCTTGCCCTTCCTGGAGACTGCAGCAAACAGCTGGAGAACATCTGCTTCCCTTTTTCTTGAGAAAAGGGAGTGGAAGACTGGGAGGTACATGCTCCGCTGCCAACCTGACCCCCATTTCCATCCCATGCCCACTCAGGAAATGGCCCTCCATCCTCCCAGGGGCTCGGACCCACACCGAGGAGTCGTCCTTGACTCTGCCCTGCCTCCCCCATGTCCCAGCAAGCTCAGTTGGCCCAGCCTCCAAAACAGATGGCAAATCCAACCACTTCTCCAATGCCATTATCCACTCCGGGCTCCGGGCTGCAGCGCCTGTAGCCTCAAGGGGGCGCCCGTGAACACCAGCGTCAGGGCACGTCCTTCCCTCTGCTCAGAACCCTGCGTGGCTCCCACCTCCCTGGGAGTAAAAGCCAAAATCCGGGACTGGCTGGTTAGTTCAGTTGGTCACAGCGCAGGCTTATAACATCAAGGTCACGGATGTGGATCCTCATACCGGCCATCTGCGGGAAAAAAAAGCCCAAATCCTCCAGAGTGACAAGTGCCTGCACTATCTGCCCCGTCACCTCCTGCTGTCCTCTAATTCTGTTCTTTGCTCACCCTGCTCCAGCCACACTGGCCTCCTGGCTGTTCCCTGAGACTGTTCCTACCTCAGGGCCTTTGCACTTCCGGCGCCCTGTGCTTGGTACATCACTCCTCCAGGATAATGGCCTGGCTCCCTCCTCACCTTCTGTGGTCTTTGTCAAATGTCACCTCCTCACTGAGTCTCCCCAGAATACTCTATTTGAAAGTTCATTGGGCTGGCCAGTGCAGTGTTATCACCCCAAGGTCAAGGGTTTGGATCCCCATACCGGCCAGCCAGCCAAAATAAACAAATAAATAAAAGTTCATTAATTCTTACATTTCGTATCCCCTTTCTTGCTTCATTTTCCCTTAGTAATAATCACAAACTAACACTCCATATATTTTATTTATTTAATTATTTTGGGCGGGGCGCCTGGCGGGTAGGGGGATCCGAACCCTTGACCTTGGTGTTACAACATCGCTTCTAGCCGAGTAACCAGCCAGCCATTATTTTTGTTTCTTGTCTGTGGCCCCGGTTAAGACGATCCTCACACGATAGCAGGGATTATTGTCTATTCTGTTCATCGCTGTGTCCTCGGCACCTGGAGGGACGCCTGGCACACAGTAGGCGCTCAAACGCTGCAACAACGCGTGTTGAGAAGGCAGGACATTTCTGTGGCTGCAAGTGGCACTTGGGCCGCGCGGGGGAGCTCGCTTTCCGCGCATCCCGGGCCGGGGTCACAGACCCACGTGCTGCGAGCCCACGAACCCCGCCCCCCGAAAATAACCCCGGCGCAGGATTTTCCCACATCTTCTGAGGCGCAGGGACATCCCCGGTCCCACTCTGACTTTGCCTAGGCCGTTCCGGGGCGGAGATTCAGTACTCCCAACCCTCCAAGATCCCCGTGGAAATTCCAGGGAAGGGAGAGGGACGTGGTGATGGATGGCATGTGACTCGCAGCCCCCTTCCCTCAGAGGAAAGGTCCCTCCCTTCCCTTCTGGGAGCGACCTCCCTGGCTCCTTGAACGTCTCCATGGCGACGTCGTGCATGCCCCACAACAACAGGAAGCCTTAGGCAGCGCGACTCGCTGCTCGGAGACCACAAAGTCCCCAACCTCGACGAGGTGATGTCGAGCCTTGAGGTCACCTGCTCACGTCGTGACCGGGCAAAACCCCGCACGTATTTAGTGCAGGCGCACGGGGTTTGAGTTTTGGAAGCCGCGAGCCTAGGGCAGGGGTCTGAGCCCCCCACTCCCTGCCCCACCTCGGACCCTAGGGGCTGCCTCAGTTTCCCCGCGAAGTCTGGAACGACAGCGGACCGTCTCGGCGGGCAAGACCACGAGACTTCCTTCCTTTTTCTGGGAGCTGTAAAGACGCCCCCGCGGCCGAGGCCGAAAAGGGGAAGCGAGGCCGCGGGGGTGCGAGCACCCATAGGCGGCGGGTGGCGGATGCGTGGACGCCGCACATCCTCATTCTCAGGTTGGCGGGCGCCTGGCGTGTCTGGGCTTGCTCTGGCAGCTCCGCGAGTCATCTCGGTGTCAGCTGGGCGGGGACATGCCCCTTGGGGGATTCCCGGGCTTCCACCCTACCGAGGGGCTCATCCACGCAGTTAAAGAAGCCTCCATGAGCTGGGGAATCTAGATTTGAATTTGGATCTCTTCGCAGCTCGGAGCCTCAGTTTACCCCTCTGTGAAATGGACACAATAACACTCCCCGCTGTCCAGGGTAGTTGGCAGTATTCAATAAAGCGCTTAGCACAGCGTAAACCGTGACTCGAGGTTAGCGTGGCCAGGGAACGGGACACCTGGGGGTCGGGAGCAGCCCCCAGGTCGCCGCCCTTACAGCTTCAGTTCGGAGATTCCGGCGTTGGGGCGACCAGCGAGGGTGACAGCGCTCGGGCCAGGCACCCTCTCAGTCCGGAAATGCCGCAGCCCTCGTTCCGGAGGGGAAAGCGCGAGGTTTCCGGGAAAGCAGCACCTCCCCTCGGCCCCCCGTGGCCAGCTGGTATAAAAGGACCGCGCGCTCCTCTGCGTCCCAGTCGGCGCCAAACCGCTCTGCGCCGCCGCCTCCGCCCTGTCCCGGCCGGCTATGGACCCCAGCGGCTCGCTGCCCGCGCTCCTGGTCCTGATCGGAGCTCTGCTCCCAGGTGAGTCTAGGGTGGGGGGTATTTCCTTGGATCGGGGCTGCGCCCTGGGCGCGGTGGGAGGACTGGCACCCGCTGGCTGGAAATCAGGCCATTCGTACTTAGGTAGCAGTTTATGGAAAGGTGGGGCTACAGCCGCGAATTGAAAGCCAACAGCCCTGCAGTCACCTCAGTCTGTGACCTCGGGCTAGAGACTGCGCCTTCTGGAGAATCAGTTTTTCAGCTGTAAAATGGGAACCTTATAGCGGCCACTTTGTGTGGTAACCCAGCACAGCGCCTGGCCCCGGGATACGGTCAGATGGTGTGGGGACTTGACCCCACGCCAACTTGAATGGTCTTGGGGGACCTCCCGTCCCAGACACATTCTGTTCCTCATCGTCTGTCCTTGGGGAAGTCCAGGGCTGCTTCTGTTTAGGGGAATTCCAGAGCTGACTTAACCAGGGGCCAACGTCTGAGAAGTGGGACGCCCAGCACTCTCCTCCCCCAACTCCAGCCCAGCCAGGAAAGGAGTCAGGGGGCCAGAGGGTCTCCAGTGGTGGCGAATGTTGGGGACCAGGAGGGTGGAATTTGACACCTTCGTTACCAGTTCAACCAAGGGTTCTAATCTGGACTCCTACCCGGATTCTACAGCTTTCTAGCTGAGGAACTGCCCCTCTCCCAGCCTCACTGTTTCTCTCTGTGACATGGAAGTGATCCCAGAATCACCCTTGGAGAATTTAGAGAGCCACTGTGTCCACACACCTCCACCCTGGATAGAACACCCCTGATAGAGCAAATCTGAGGGCAGGAATCTTTTGGGGGTGTGAGGTGTTGGATCAGACAGACATTTTTCCAACTTTGGAAGCACCAGAATCTCAGGGATCTTATTAAAACAACACCTTCCTTCTTAACTGCTCTCACCTCCAAGGTGGCCACTTGCTACCTGCCCTGTGCTGAGTTATTTGTATTAGTGGGGGGTGGGGTGACTATACTCATCCACCTTACAGATGGGGAAATTGAGGCCCAGAGGGGAAGCTACTTGTCCAAGGGAGAGAGAAACCAGCCTGATTCCTGGAGGGCTGGCCCCCTCCACCTGACCTCTTGGGACAGAGGAAGGCACTGATTTCACGTTAAGATCTGGCTCTGCTACAATCCTCTGCTAGTTCCCCCTTGCCCTCAGAATAAAGAACACATCTTCAACATGGCCTACACCGTCCATTTGATTCCCCTGATCTCATTCCTCCCCCCCTTTTTGGGGGCAGTGGCCGGTGTGGGGATCCGAACGCATGACCATGGTGTTACAAGACTGTGCTCTAACCAGCTGAGCTCATCAGCCAGCCCCCACACTTTGCTTGCTCACCCAGCTCCCAGATTACTGCCTCAGGACCTTCGCGCTGGCTGTTCCTTTTGGCTGGAATTCACTTCTCTTTTCTCTGAATGGTCAACCCTTTTTCATCATTCAGATGTCTGCTCAGATATTATCCTGTCACCAAGGCACTGTCTGTTCTATCACCCTGTTTTGTTTTCTTCAAAGCTCTTATTAACATCAGTTACTCATGCTCTTGTTTGCTCATGCGTTTTTCTTGTCTCCCACACTGAAAGCAGAGTTTAGTTTTGTTTCGTTTGGCTGGCTGGGGATCCAAACCCAAACACCGCGCTCCCACCGACTGAGCTAATGGCCAGCCCCCGAAGGCAAAGTTTTGTCTTGTTCAAGATTGTGTCCCCAGCACCCAGCACAGGCTGGGCGCACGTTAATTGTGATGAGCCTGTTTTGTAATGCCTGCTCCCTCTTTTATTGCAGTGTCTGGAGGTGCCCAAGTGTCGGTATTCCCCCCAGAAGCCATCCTGCTCCGAGGAGGCTCCGTGCAAGTGAATTGTAGTGCCTCCTGTAACCAAAGTGCCATCTTTGGCCTGGAGACTGAATTGACCAAAGAGGAGGTGGACCAGGGATACAACTGGAAGCTATATAAACTGATCGATGTGCAGGAAGATTCAACTCTGCACTGCTATTCAACCTGTCACAATAAGCAAACTATGGCTTCAACCTCCCTCATCGTGTATGGTGAGTGGCTGGGCCCAGGAGCCTGAACTGGGCAGACTGGGGAGGGGAGATTGGGAGGGGCTTCCCCAGCAGGCTGGGAGAGCCTTTGTTGCTTGGTGGTAGGGCCAAGTAGGAGCTCACTGATGGGCAGGGTTGGAAAGTCCTTTTGTCGTTTGGAAGCCCCTCTTCGTACTCCTTTGGGTGCATTTAGATTGTGGACAGGAATCCAGCACATTCGAGAATGCTAGCTCTCTGTGCCTCACTCATTAAACACATGACAAGGTCCTGGATCCAATACATTAAAATAAAAAAAAGAAGTAGGAGAAGAAGAAGATGCAAATTAAAACTAGCCTTGAGCTGGGGCTGGCCAGTGAGCTCAGTGGGTTAGAGCACAGCCTTGTAACACCAAGGCCACTGGTTCAGATCCCCATACCAGCCAGCTGCCAAAACAAAAAACCCCCCCAAAATGAAATACTAGTCCTGAGATGGCATGTTTCATAAAAGCTGTGCTGGCAAGGCTGTGGGGATGAAGGCAGCCCTGGGACAGTGCTTGATGGGAGCACAACCTTGTGATGAAAGATTGGGCATCAGTTCTCAAAATGACAGTTGTGAGGACCGCCCGTGGCTCACCTGGGAGAGTGTGGTGCTGACAACACCAAGGCCATGGGTTCGGATCCCTATATAGGGATGGCCAGTTCGCTCGCTTGGGAGAGCGTGGTCCTGACAACACCAAGTCAAGGGTTAAGATCCCCTTACCGGTCATCAAAAAGAAAAAAAAAAAAAATGACAGTTGCGGTCAAGGGTTCGGATCCCCGAACCAGCCAGCAGACAAAACAAAACAAAACAAAACAAAACCCATAGCTGATTAGAGTGAGGCGTTATAACACCAAGATCAAGGGTTCTAAGAAAAAAGAAAAGAAAGAAAATGGACTCCAAAGTATATTGTAAACTTGAAAAGAAATCAAATATGCCAAGCATGAGTGGCATGCCACCGTCCATGTTAAGGAGTGGAGTGGCAGGGCGGGGAGGCTGTATTTATGTATAAAAGAGCTTTGGAAGGAGAAAATATAAGAAATGACTATTAGTTGGCTGTAAGAAGAGGAGTTGGGAGGCTTGGGAAGAGGCTGGAGGCGGGGGGAGGTTCTTCTTTGGGATTTTGAATTATGATAATGTTACCAAGGCAAAAAATAAATAAATCTAATTCAAATCAAAACAAAACAAAAACAAGAAGAAAGAAAGAATTGGCTAACTGGCTTTGGAATTAGACAGCCTTGGATATCAGTCCCTTCCTAGCTGGGTGTCCTTGGGGGACATGGCTTCTCGGTTTCCTTTTCCTTCCCATGAGACCTCCCCCAGTGGGTAAAATGATGTAGTGAGACAGAAAGTCCCACCATCACAGTGCCTGGGCAAAGGAAGCCTTTGGGCAAATGTCAGCGTTGCTTCTGATCTAGAGGATGTTTGAGCAGATGTCAGCCACTGCCCTCCAAGGTGAGGGAAGTCCCCAAACATTGCTGGTGGCCTCTGAAAACCCCCAGGAAACCTCTTAGAAGGACTTTCCACCTCTCTGCCTGATAGCTGAGAACCCAATGCTCCAGGGTCGAGTCCTGGTTCTGCCACATTTCTCTCTCGATGACTTTGGGTTGCCTACTCTGCTTTAGTTGCCACCTTAATGAAATGGAACAGATGGCTGGCACCCAGTCACAAGGGGGTAAACAGTGAGTGGGGTCACCTAGGGGAGACTTAACTTGGTCCTGCCCCACCCCTTGTGTAAAGATGAGGAAGCATCCCAGGTTGGCTGAACCTTCTCCAGAAGAGTTAAGGGGTATAATTCCTAGAGGAGGTGACCACTAGCTGGGCCTTGAGGAATGTGTAGGAGTTCATAGTGACAGACATTCTGGGCAGAGGGAACAGCCTGGGCAAAGGTTGGGAGTGGAGAAACATCCTGATGATGGGGACAGGAGGAGATGAACATCAATAGGTTGGTGAGGTTGGAAGGGCCTGAAATGCTAGGCCAAGGTGCTAGGACCTTCTCCTCCTCAGGGAAATAGGGAGCCAGGGAGGGTTTGTGAACAGTCCAGCCTCTAGATAGCAGATGGGCTGGCTGGTTGGCTCAGTTGGTTAGAGCACAGCCTTATAACACCAGGGGCATGGGTTTGGATTCCCATAGTGCCAGCTGCAAGAAATAGAGATAAATATATACATATAGACGGATATCTAGATGGATAGATAGATAGATAGATAGATCGATCAATCGATCGATCGATCGATCGATAGATAGATAGATAGATAGATAGATAGATAGATAGATAGATAGATAGATAGATAGATAGATAGAAGTCTGAGCTTACCAAAAAGCCAGACAGCAGTTGGCTGTGGGCCTTGTCCAGGCTGCACATGTTGTTGAGAGTGACAATAGCCAAGAAGGAGGGACAGACAAATATTTGAAGAACGGAGTAATCAAGATCTGGTGAGGGACTGACCCTCACCAACCTATTGATATTCAGCTCCTCCTGCCCCCGTCATCAGGATGTTGAGGTCAAGGATGGATAAGGGCAGGACAGACTCCGTTCCCCCAGGTCCTGGCCTTCGAGGTAAGGAGCTGAGCTCAGGAAGCTGCTGGGTTCCATTTGAGAGCTGAGGATTGAGGGAACCTCGAGTTCTGCAAGTTGGAATTTTTAGGAGGTGGTTAGAGGTAAGAGCTGGAACTCTGAGGTTTTCTCAACCTTTTTTTTTTTTTTTAATCAGCTTTCTTGAGATATAATTTGCATACCATAAATTCACCCCTTTTAAGTGTACTTTAAAAAATTGAAGTGAATTTTTTAGTATATTTACAGAATTGTACAACCATCACCACAATCTAATTTTTCTTTTTTCTTTTGGCGGCTGGCCAGTACGGGGCTCCAAACCCTTGACCCTTGACACCTCACTAAGCACTGAGATAACAGGCCAGCCCACAATCTAATTTTAGAACATTTTCATCAGCCTGAAAAATAAACTTTTGAGGCTGGCCCATGGCTCACTTGGGAGAGTGCGGTGCTGATAACACCAAGGCCACGGGTTCGGATCCCTATATAGGGATGGCCGGTTCGCTCACTTGGGAGAGTGTGGTGCTGACAACACCAAGTCAAGGGTGAAGATCCCCTTACTAGTCATCTTTTTAAAAGAAAAAAAAAAGAAAGAAAAGAAACTTTATGCCATTTACAGTCACTCTCTCAACCCCTTAAATGGGTTACTAATATTCCTACCTCTAACAGCCGCATTTTAAGGACTTTATGCCATTTACAGTCACTCTCTCAACCCCTTAAATGGGTTACTAATATTCCTACCTCTAACAGCCGCATTTTACAGCTCATGACAATGCGGATGATCTACCTCATTCTTCCTACAAATATTGAGGACCTGCTGTGTGCCAGGCACAAGACAACACAGCAGACAAAAATCCCCACCCGTCCTGAGGCCGATATTCTATTGGGAGGGATACAAGCTAACTGAGTAGATTACTTTATTTATTTTTTTTTTTAACGTCTAGCCAGTATGAAGATCCAAACCCCTGACCTTGGCGTTATGACACCTCGTTCTAACCACTTAGCTAGCTGGCCAGCCTACCTTCCAGCATATAAAATAACCTACTCTAGGCTGGCGGGTGATAGACTTTGAAGTTTCTTTCCATTCTTTGCTCTAAGAGCTTCTACAGTGAATAAAGAATTTTTGGGTCCCCTTTGCAAACACTTGGGGTCTTCTCACCAGTTTCTCCTGAAGCACTTGACATTCTTGCCTGCTTAGGTGGTGGGGCGTGTTTGGGGCTGACAGTGAAGTGGTGAGCTCCCCAGGCAGGTGTGGGGCAGTCCAGCTCAAGGGTCACTCAACCCCTGTCTCCCCCCAGGGTTCCCTGAGTCCGTGGAGCTGGCGCCGCTGCCCTCCTGGCATCCCGTTGGCGAGAACTTCACCCTGAGCTGCCAGGTGGCAGGTGGGGAGCCCCGGGCCCACCTCACCGTGGTGCTGCTCCGGGGGGAGGAGGAGCTGAGTAGACAGCCAGCGGTGGGGAAGCCTACCAATGTCACGGTCACGGCCACAGTGCTAGCAGGCAGAGGCGACCACGGTGCCAATTTCTCATGCCGCACGGAACTGGACCTGAAGCCCCTAGGTCTGGAACTGTTCCAGAACACCTCGGCCCCCAGGCAGCTCCAAACATTTGGTGAGACATTGGGGAGCTGGCAGAAGGAGGGTGGGCTGAGGGAGGCGGTGTTCCCGTGTGGGGTGTGGATTCCTGGGAGGAAGGGGCCCCTGGCCATGGGGTTACTGTGAAGATGGTGACCTAAATTGCAAAAACTCTGGGAAGAGTCCTTGGCGACTGGGGTGGGGTGTTCTAGGATGGGGTGCCCGCGGCTGCAGAATTTTCTAAGAAGGCTATGACCCCTGCTAAGTGGGGTGGGTGTCTTAGGACAGGGGTCACCCAGGCAGCTCAGTCTTCCAAGAAGAGGATGTTCCAGCTGGGGGAAAGGGCTTCAGGACGTCTTCCCCTCTTTGTTTACTCCCATCCTCTCTCTCTAGTCCTGCCAATGACTCCACCCCACCTTGACACCGCCCGGGTCCTGGAGGTGGGCACAAAGTTGACCGTACTCTGCTCCCTGGATGGACTATTCCCGGCCTCCGAGGCCCAGGTCCACCTGGCGCTGGGGGACCAGAGGCTGAACCCCAAGATCACATACAACAAGGACTTCCTCGTGGCTATGGCCTCGGTCAAGGGGAAGGCGGAGGACGAGGGCAACCAGCAGCTGAAGTGTGTGGTAACCCTGGGGACCCAGAGCCAGCAGACCGGGCAGCCTGTGACTATCTACAGTAAGTGGCGGGGGCGGGGCTTTTCAAATGGGCGGGGCCTGGGTGGGGCGGGGCTCACCGTGTGCCCCGCCCCCAGGCTTCCCAGCGCCCAACTTGACTTTGAGCGAGCCCGAGGTCTCTGAAGGGACAGAAGTGATGGTGGAGTGCGAGGCTCACGCTGGAGCCGTGGTGACACTGAGTGGGGCCCCAGCCGGGCCACCGTCTTCACGGGCTCAAATGCTGCTGAACGCCACCGCCGAGGACAACGGGCGCAACTTCTCCTGCTCTGCTGCACTGGAGGTGGCCGGGCAGGTGCTGCACAAGAACCAGACTCGAGGGCTCAGTGTCCTGTGTGAGTGGAGCTGCTGGACAGTGACCCCTGCCCTCCAGACCCAACCCCTAAGTCCGCATGAACGCTCTTGCCCTCCAAGCCCTGCCCCCACCTCTAGAGAAGCCCCCCTCCCCAGACTCCTGCTTAGGTCCTCCAGTCCTAGTTGGTAAGGAGCATCCTGGTCCCTGACCTCCGTCCCTCATCTTGCTGTGTTTCTCCAGATGGTCCCCGACTGGACGAGAGAGACTGCCAGGGAAACTGGACATGGCAGGAAGGCTCCCAGCAGACTCTGAAATGCAAGGCTTGGGGGAACCCGTCCCCCCAGCTGAACTGTCAACGGAAAAGGGATGGAGCTTTGCTGCGCATCTGGGACCCGATCCTTGTCAAACGAGATCTTGTGGGCACCTACCGCTGTCGGGCTGTGAGCACTCGTGGGGAGGTCACCCGCGATGTGTTCATCAACGTACTCTGTGAGTGTGGCCGTGTGCAGGGCTGGGTGTGGTGGGGACAGTGAGCCCGGCTCAATCCTCACCATCCCCTGTGTCTTCCCTGCAGACCAGCAGAACAACATAGTCATCATAACTGTGGTGGCATCCATAGTCATTGTAGCCACTGTGACCACAGCCATTTTCCTCTATAACCGCCAGCGGAAGATCAGAAAGTACAAGCTCCAAGAGGCTGAGAAGGGGACCACCATGAAGAAACTGAACACACAAGCCACACCACCCTGAGCCTGTCCTAAGACATAGCCACCTCCTTGACCCCCACATGGTGGCAGTGGTGCCACACTGAACAGAGTGGTGGACAAATGCTATTCAGCCACACCCACCTCCCCTGGACACCAGAGGACAGGACAGTGGCCTCAGTCAGGATGCAGACAGCATTTGGGGTCCTGGCACCTGCACATCTAGGATCCTTCCAGGCCTCGCACCGATCTGTAGCTGCAGGGCTGAGCCAAGAGGAATGGGCAAGATTCTGGGCATGACTGTGAGGGATATCAAAGGCTGACCGGCCAGAGGGGGAGTGCCAAGAGACACATACCCCTGACATGGGGACATGCAGCCAGGAAATATTCAAACTTGCTCCCTACTGTGTGGGCTGAGGCCCCACAGTCCTGAGGAAGAAGTGGCCCTGCACAGACACATGCAGCATCGAAACACAAATGCCCATACTTCCTCTGACAACTGCCAGCTCCAGCACTGCTGTCTGTCTACTGAATGTCCCCAATTCTTGATAATCAAATATTTATTCATTTGTTATTTTACTACCTATTTATTGAGCACCTTTTATGAGGTGAGAATGGTGAACAAGGTGAACATAGGTCCCTGCCCTCATGGAGCTCTTGGTCTAATCTCATTCAGTGTTGCCAGGTACAGTTGTACTGGTTGGGCACTGCACAACAGTGCCTGGCAAAAAAGATCAAGTGGGACTGGAATTTCTCACTCCATTGGCCAAATTGCTTTCCCCCAGAAGGTGTGTTTTTTCTATCTGACACAAAGGCACTGTATGGACTAGCAATGGTTACATGCTCAGAGACGACCCACTGGGTGCTTACCCTCACTCTGCCAGCACTGGTGCTGTCATTCCTTAGCTATCTCTCCACCCACATGCATCTCTGCCAGTGTTTGAAATGAGAGTCAGTGACCATGCCTAAATATGGGTGCCTACTTTTTGGCAGTTAAACTATGGAGTCCTGTGAAACCATGCCCAACCCCTGTGTGCCCCTGTCTTATCCTACCTGTTGCCATCTCAGTGGGACCATGCAGGAACAGAACACTGCAACTCCAAATTCCTGCAGTGATCAGGGCCCTGCAAGCAGTGGAGAGGGGGGCCAAGGCCTTGGAGGACTCCCTGCCCGCTCTGAAAGCCCCTCATTTGCGCTAATAAAGCTTTTTCATCTGCTTCAGTCTTGTGTGAGTTGAAGGGAGGTGTCATGTCCAGCTGGAGTCCTTTCTAAGCAGCTCCACCACAGCCCTGTCCCCCAACTTCCTCTCCCAAGAAAAGGCTGCCAGTTCAAGGCCCAACCTTGTGACTCTGGTCCAAATCTGAGGCTTTTTATGACCTTCTGGGACTCTAGTAAAAGCCAAAGACCCCTCTCCAGAAAAACACAATGTCATATGGTTTGCAATAGGGTCTGGAATCCCATTCTTGAGCCGAGGGAGGGGGTATCTTCTGCAGGGCTCTTGGGCCCTCTAGGCTCCCCCCAGTCGGTTCCTCTCTGGGGCAGGGCTGAGGAGGCAGGTCTGCAGGCCTCCTTATCTCCAGAGTCAACTGTGGCTTCCTGGCACAGGGCCCCTCAGTTCAGGCTGTTTGCCATGGGGTCTCTGTTCCTTCTGTCACTGCTGCTTTTGCTGGTGGCAGACAACCTGGGAGGTGGGAGCCCACAGGGGCAAAATTCTGAGGAGCGGGTGCAAGGCTCCAGCCCTCCTGCACCCTCGGGGACCTCAGCACCGTTCTGGATAGGCATAAGCCCAGAGTTGGTGGCCGTTCCTCCGGGAAGCTCAGTGTGGCTCAACTGCAGTAACAACTGTCCCCTGCCCGAGGGTTCAAGCCTCTACACCCAGCTGCAGCGAGGCAAGACGCTGAGTGGGCCTGGTTGGGTATACTACCAGCTGCTCAACGTGAGGGCCTGGAGCTCCCACGTGTACTGCTCCGTCACCTGCGCGGGGAAAACGCTCACGGCCACCGCCAGGATCACCGCCTACAGTGAGGGACAGGGGCTTAGGACTGGCTGGGTGAGGTGAGCGGGGCGGAAGAGGGAATAGTTGACAGTCGCACTAGGGGGTGCCCGCAGACCTTACTCTGGGCCTCCTCTTGCCTTAGAACGGCCGCACAGTGTGGTCCTGGAGCCTCCGGTCTTAGAGGGCAATGAGTACACTCTGCGCTGCCACGTGACGCACGTGTTTCCCGTGGGCTTCTTGGTGGTGACCTTGAGGAGCGGCGGCAAGGTCATCTATTCCGAAAGCCTGGAGCGCTACACGGACCTGCATCTGGCGAATGTGACGCTGACCCACGTGTTGCGGGCTAGGCCCTGCAACCTCTGGCAGCCCGTGACCTGCCACGCGCGCCTCAATCTCGACGGCCTGGTGGTCCGCAGCAACTCGGCACCCGTTATGCTGACGCCCGGTAGGTAGCCCTGTAATCCTGGGGACTTGGGGAGGGGGGAAAAGTTATGACCACAGGAAGGCGCACAGACCGAGCGCGAGCTCCCCGCGAGCAGTCAAACCTCCAGGTGCTCCGTTCCTAACTCTCACCTCCTGTTCCTAGCTTGGAGACCCGCGTCTAAAGCTTTGGCCTCCACCTCCATCGCAGTGGTTGTGGGGATCCCTCTCGCCGTGGGGGCTGTCTACCTGCAAAAGCGCCAAGCGATGCATTCCCAGGCTTAGAAGGAGTAAAAAGCAATCTGGAACAACTTGGGAACCCTCCCAGATCAATAAAGCCTTCCTCTGCCAGCCTCTGTCCCACGGCCTACGGGTCTCCATCACTACCCTCCTGTAGGAAATGGTCTTCTTTATTAGCTGGGCTTCAATCACTTTCTCCAAGTTCCTTGTCTCCCTGAGAGCACCTGAGGTTTTCTCACTCAAGACCCACCTGGAGTCCCGGAGCCCCAATCCCTCTGCATTCCCAGCCAGTGTAGTAAAAACCTCTACTCAGGGCTACCTCGTGGCTCACTCGGGAGAGTGTGGTGCTGAGAACCCCAAGGCCACGGGTTCGGATCCCATATAGGGATGGCCGGTTAGCTCAATGGGTGAGCATGGTGCTGACAACACCAAGTCAAGGGTTAAGATCCCCTTACCGGTCATCTTTAAAACAAAACCCAAAAAACCTCTCCTCTGCTGGCACTATCAATGCGGTGCAGATGGGCTAAGCAGAGGCCCTGGAGGGCCATTGGCGGGGGGGGGGGGGGGGGGCGGGTTCACAGTATGGCCTTTCCTGATTGGCTCCGCTTCTACCACGCAGCAGCTCTAATTGGATGTTAAGTTTCCTTTCCCACCCCCACCTCCACATCACACCTTGCGCTTTGCAACCGCGGAGCTAGAACTCACCCCTTGAACTCAACATCAACACCGCGGGTGAGACCACAAATGGGCGGGGTCGTCTGGACAAACCGAGGGTCGTGGATAAACAGAAGTATCCATGTAGTGACAGCAGGGAAGGGATAACCAGGTGGTCCACATGGGGTGTCACAGACTCGCGTCCTGGCAACGTCCTGGTAGTCACCGGGCCAGGTTGGCACATGGTGGGTGGGGGGTGGGGGTCAAAGCTTGAGGCCTGGATGCAGGATCAGAAGCGCCACAGTTGGTCTCTCGGTCCCGCGCGGACGCAGGATCCGTGCCCGCACTGGGTGCCTAGCAGAGCCGGCGTGGTCCAGGGCCCCTACCGGCCGCGCGGAAGGCGGATTCAGGGGCGCTCCACCGCGGCTTGCGCTTCCCCACGCCGAGTAGACACGTGCCCGCTGCACACTGGGTAAATACAGCCCGAGCCGCGCCGACTCTAATTTAGACGCCCGCGAACGCTGCGCGCACGCACACGTGTCCCCGACTCGCTGGCACTTTTGTCCCCGCCCTCTCTGTCGCGTGCCGGAGCCGAAAGGGAGGGGGACTAGGGGCGTGGCTGTAACCCTCAGCTCCCCTGGGTGAACAGGAGAAGGATCAGCGAGGGAGTCAGCTCCACATCCTCCCCTAGAACTGCCCCTTCCCCATCCTGCGCTTCCCCAAACCTCTCCCTAGTCCCCACTTCAATCCTCGCCCTAAGGGGGGCTGGTGGGAGGGGCTAAACATGGGGGCGGAACTCGCAGTCCGGCTCATTATTATATAGCACCTAAGCCAGGGATGGGGTGGGGGTTCGGAATGGGCAACCCAGCGTCCCCCGACCTCCGCGTCGCCGCCGGGGATGACGCGGGAGAGCGCGTTCGCCCCCAGAAGGCTCCGGGCGATCGGGGCGGCCTCCACGCAGACCCCGGGGGTCGCTCTCTCCTTGCCAGCTCGCCTTCACCAAGGCCAGGAGCCTAGCGCACGCTCGCCTCCGGTCCCCCAGCCGCCTCTGCCACCGCCCCCTCCTTGGAAACCAAGTTACCAACGTTAAACCAATCCCCGAGCGCAACTCTGCCTCCCCCACACCCCACCCGCCGCGCCGCGCCGTCCTCTAGCTCGGCTCTTCGCTCGCGCTCCCCTCGCCTCCTGCGCTTCCCCCGCGGCGGCGATGCCAGGGCCTTCGCCGGGGCTGCGCCGGGCGCTACTCGGCCTCTGGACTGCCCTGGGCCTGGGGCTCTTCGGCTTCTCAGGTAAGAGCCCGCCCGGGCTCGGGGTGGACAGGGCGGAGGCGGAGTTCGAGGACCTGGGAGGCGGCCGCTCGCCCCTCCCGGCTCCGCCCTCGCCTCGCTCCCACGCTTCTGCCCCCACCTTGAGCCCGGGTCTTCTCCCATCCCCACTCCCACCCCACCCCGCAAACACACACCGGAGACCCAGCCTCTGACTCCTCGCGCGCCCAGGTCTCTACCCTGCCCTCGTCGAGATCCTGGGAGCTCTTCCGCACTCCACCCCGCGCCCTGGAGACCCCGTGTCTCTCCTGTCCCCTCCCCGGGTACCTCCTCACGCTCTGCGCGTGCACCACGGTCCACGGGCTGGCATCTTCCCCACTCGCGGCCCGCGAAGACTCCATCTCCCCAACTACCGTGACTCAGAGGCGCTGTTCCCGCTCCACCGGGAACCCTGGCAACCGCGTCTCCCGCCTGTTCCCTGCGGTTCCTTCCAGGAGCTCAGCCCCGCATCCTCCTTCCCTGTTCTTCTAAAGGAGGTTTGGGGTCCTCCTTTATCCTTGACCCCAGTCTCACCTCTCTTTTGCCCTCGTCCCAACCTCAGTCTCCCCCTCTCCCGGCGATCTGCCAAGATCCTGAGAACCGGTTCGTTTCCCATCCCCCCACCCGGGGTCCCTCCCTCCCAGTGTTGCTGTGTGCATCGAAGACCCCATCTTTCCTCTCATCTCCCACCTCCCCCCGTGCTTTCCCATCGCTCCATCGGCGCCTTGGAGACCAGGGCTCTCTGCTGCCATGTCCCAGAGACACCCTCGAGGTTTAGATTCTGGGAGCGCGTCTCCGACCCGGAGACCTGGGCAGGACGCGGGACTCCTGGGTTCTTTTCTGGTTGTGGCCTCTGCTCGTCCCCCCGGTAACTCCTGACTCGTCGTGGGGGCACTAAGATCTCCAGGAGTTGGGTCCCCAGGCTGAGCCTGCCTTTCCCCGGGCAGCGGTCGCGCAGGAGCCCTTCTGGGCGGACCTGCAGCCCCGCGTGGCGCTGGTGGAGCGCGGGGGCTCGCTGTGGCTGAATTGCAGCACCAACTGCCCTCGGCCGGAACGCGGTGGCCTGGAGACCTCGCTGCGCAGAAACGGGACCCAGAGGGGGTTGCGCTGGCTGGCGCGGCAGCTGGTGGACATCCGCGAACCGGAGACCCAACCTATCTGCTTCTTCCGCTGCGCGCGGCGCACACTACAGGCGCGTGGGCTCATTCGCACTTTCCGTGAGTTCTGGGTGGCCGCCCTGGTACTCCACTTCCAGTCCTGCCAGACCCCGCCTCCTGGGTCGACCCCACTTCAGGACTCACCCTCCGGATCCCAACGCCCTCCCCTCTTGACCCGGGCTCCCCTGAGTTCCACGCCGTGTACTTCTAAGCCCCGGCGTTTCCATGAGCCGCGGTCCCCCACTTGCAGAGCGTCCGGATCGCGTAGAGCTGGTGCCGCTGCCTCCCTGGCAGCCCGTGGGAGAGAACTTCACCCTGAGCTGTAGGGTTCCTGGCGCCGGGCCCCGTGGGAGCCTCACGCTGACCCTGCTGCGGGGTGCTCAGGAGCTGATCCGCCGCAGCTTCGCCGGCGAGCCACCCCGAGCGCGGGGCGCGGTGCTCACAGCTACGGTACTGGCGCGCAGGGAGGACCATGGGGCCAATTTCTCGTGCCGTGCGGAGCTGGACCTGCGGCCGCAAGGCCTGGGACTGTTTGAAAACAGCTCGGCGCCCAGAGAGCTCCGAATCTTCGGTGAGTGGGTTGGGAAGGAGAAGGGGGATCTAGTGGGTTCGGGCCGGTGTATAAGAAGTTTAAAGGCAGATACATCTGAATGCTAAACCTTACTTCAACACGGACCTGTTTTGCTTAGTACATAGTGAGTGCTTAGTCTGCATAAGTTCAAGCTCCGTTTGTCGGCCCCTAGCCCTGTCTCCGGACCCCCCGCGCCTCACTGCTCCCCAGCTCCTGGAAGTGGGCTCAGAAAAGCCCTTGAGCTGCCACCTGGACGGACTGTTTCCTGCCTCGGAGGCCGAGGTCTATCTCGCGTTGGGGGACCAGAGGCTGAATCTCAATGTCACCATCGAGGGGGACGCACTCATGGCCACTGCCACAGCCACAGCTAGCGCAGAACAGGAGGGCGCCAGGCAGCTGGTCTGCAACGTGACGTTGGGGGGCGAAAGCCGCGAGACCCGGGAGAACGTGACCATCTACAGTAAGAAGGAGCGAGACGGGACCCCGGCGGTTCGGGGTTGGGGCCAGAGGAACGCGAAGGCGGGGCGAAGAGTGGGCGGGATCTCAGTACCGGAACAGGCGTGACCCCAGAGGACTCGGAGGGGCGGGACAGATGGAGAAAGGACACCGAATAGCTGGAGAGGTAGAGCCTGAGCAGCCTGAAAGGCGGAGAGCGCGGTACCCTCGGTTTGGCAGCATCGCTCGGAGGGTCCGGGGACAAGGGGCGGGCCTTAGCCGGCGGGAGGGGCGTGGTCAGTGGACTCCGGCCAATGCTCCGCCCCCAGGCTTCCCACCGCCCCTCCTGACCCTGAGTGAGCCCAGCCCTCCCGAGGGGGAGATGGTGACAGTAACCTGTACAGCCGGGGCCCGAGCCCTGGTCACACTGGAGGGAGTTCCAGCCGCGGTCCCGGGGCAGCCTACCCAGCTCCAGCTAAACGCCACCGAAAATGACGACAGGCGGGGTTTCTTCTGTGACGCCACCCTCGAGGTGGACGGGGAGACCCTGAGCAAGAACGCGAGCGCCGAGCTTCGCGTCCTATGTGAGTTGGTGTCAGCCCCACATCCCCCTCCTCGTGATCTTCAAGGACCTGCCTGGTCCCTGGCCGTGTCGTGGAGGTGGGACTCTTCCTCACGCTCCACGTCCAGCCTCTGTATTCCACGCCCCTGCCCACAGATGCCCCCCGGCTGGACGATGCGGACTGTCCCAGGACCTGGACGTGGCCCGAGGGCCCAGAGCAGACGCTGCGCTGCGAGGCCCGCGGAAACCCAGAGCCCTCGGTGCACTGCGCGCGGCCCGACGGCGGGGCCGTGCTGGCTCTGGGCTTGCTGGGTCCGGTAACTCGCGCGCTCGCTGGCACTTACCGCTGCAGGGCGACCAACGTCCAGGGCCAGGCGGTCAAGGACGTGACGCTGACGGTGGAGTGTGAGTGGGGGTGCACGGGGACTGGTTCTCCGGGTCTGGGGATGCCCAGACTATTTGGAAAGAGTAGAAACAGGGTCTGAGGTGTGACTTTGGGCGGGATTTTAGGGAAAGGAAGTGGATGGTGAGCAGGACGGGGAAAGACCTTGGAGAAGGATGGTGGGGAAGGGGTAGGTGTGTCCATAGGCTGGGGCGTGCCGTTTGGGTGGAGTCTTGCAAAGGTGGGCGGTTGAGGCAGTCCAGCAATCTTTTGGACTGGAGACTGGGGAAGGTCCTGTGGGTGCATTGGGAAAATCAGAAAAAGGCTCCCATCGGGGCTCACAGATCTCCAAAACAGAGCGCATGGCTTGACTAGCGTGACACACCCTTGGCTTGGTGTCCCTGGACGGGGCATAGCCTGCCCAACACTTCATGGCGACCCTGAGTCGCGAAAGAGGGTCTAGGGACGTTAGACTGGTCCAAAAATCCAAAAGCCAATAATATACACACACCCCCCAACACAACAGATGCGCCAGCGCTGGACAGCGTGGGTTGCCCTGAACGCATTACTTGGCTGGAGGGAACCGAGGCCTCGCTGAGCTGCGTGGCGCATGGGGTCCCGCCGCCCACCGTGAGCTGTGTGCGCTCTGGGGAGGCTGGGGTCTTCGTCGAGGGACTGCTGCGTGTGGCCCGGGAGCATGCGGGCACTTACCGCTGCGAAGCCACCAACGCTCGAGGCTCTGCAGCCAAAAATGTGGCTGTCACGGTGGAATGTGAGTGGGGGGCAGCACGGGGTAAGGGTCTGTCAGGACCCCGGCTGGACTTTTTGTCCCTTGTGTGAACCCCTGTTCTTCTGCTCCCCAGATGGCCCCAGATTTGAAGAGCCAAGCTGCCCCAGCAACTGGACTTGGGTGGAAGGATCTGGACAACTTTTCTCCTGTGAGGTCGATGGGAAGCCAGAGCCAAGCGTGGAGTGCATGGGATCTGAGGGCGCCAATGAGGGGGTGTTGCTGCCTCTGGCACCCCCAGACCCTAGTCCCAGCGTCCCCAGCATCTCTAGTGACCTGACACCCGGTATCTACATCTGCAATGCCACCAACGCGCACGGCTCCATGGTTAAAACAGTCGTCGTGAGCGCGGAGTGTGAGCGGGGCCCAGGCGGGTGGGAAGTAGAGGTGTCCCACAGTCGGGGTCCCTCCCTCACGCCCCCCGTGGCTGCTTTGCAGCACCGCCGCAGATGGATGAGTCCACCTGCCCAAGTCACCAGACGTGGCTGGAAGGGGCTGAGGCTGCTGCGCTGGCCTGCGCCGCCCGGGGTCGCCCCTTCCCAGGAGTGCGCTGTTCCCGGGAGGGCGCACCCCGGCCTAAGCGGCAGCGCATATCCCGAGAGGACGCGGGCACCTATGTCTGCGTGGCCACCAACGCGCACGGCACAGACTCTCGGACCGTCACCGTGGGCGTGGAATGTGAGTGGGGCAGCACCAAATTGAGGGGACTCAGTCCCCGGAAAAATGACTTGCAGCTGTGGGAGAGCCCTCGGGAGTTCAGGGTCACCTCTCCCAGTCACATTCAGGGGCAGGGAATCCTGGCCTAACTGGGGGCAATGACAATTCTAGGTAACAGGAGCCTGGTCCCTCTCAAATCCTGGATCAGAAGGACACTGGCGTGGTCCCTCCTCCCCACCCCACCCCACCCCCCATTCAGTGAAGAAGGGCCCAGAATTTTAGTCCCAGCAACAGCCAGATTGTGGGGGGAGGGGGCTCTCCTGCACATCCTAGAAGGGGTGGTCTCAAATTAGTGGTGGGTGAGCCTGAGGGCACTGGTCAGCGGCTGGGCCGGCGCTAAGCCCTCCTTGACACCCTGTCCCCTGCAGACAGGCCAGTGGTGGCCGAGCTGGCCGCCTCGCCTCCTGGAGGCGTGCGGCCAGGCGGGAATTTCACATTGACCTGCCGCGCCGAGGCATGGCCTCCAGCCCAGATCAGCTGGCGTGCGCCCCCGGGGGCCCTCAACATCGGCTTGTCGAGCAACAACAGCACTCTGAGCGTGGCGGGTGCCATGGGGAGCCACGGCGGCGAGTACGAGTGCGCAGCCACCAACGCGCACGGGCGCCACGCGCGGCGCATCACGGTGCGCGTGGCCGGTAAGTGGCAGCTGGAGGGGGGGTAGAGGGTCCTGCAGGGGGGCGTGAGCTGGGTCTTGGGGCGCCTGACGGGTCTCTGCCTCCCTCTCGGCCCACACAGATGAGACCAAAGTGGGTCAGTGTAGAAGTCAAGGGTGCCTGATGGGTGGGGTTGTTGATGGCAGGTTGGGTGGGGGTGGGAGGTGGAGGCAGAGGGGCCTGCCTGGAGCTTAAGGGGAGGGACGGTTCAGGGCTATGACCGCTGTGGGGAGGGACTTATTAACTTGGGGTGGGCTCTGCGTGGGGGAGACGACCCAGTTCACCCTCCATTGTGTAGCTCTGGGGAAAGGGGGTTGGAGAGGGACCAAGGACAGAAGATGATGGGGAAGGGCAACTAGATCTCCCCCTCCCACTTCGTGCTGCTCCTGGGGCCGAGGTCTTCTTAGCCTGGAGAGAGCCTGACCTGGTTCCTCCGATCCTGATCTTTTTGGGGCTGGGGAGAGCTGACTGTCACCAGGGTTTCTCTGGGTCTAGGGATGGTCATGGCTCATATCCTCATGGGCTGACATGGGGTGTGAATTGGGTCTGGGGTCGCACCGCGCTGGGAGTGGTCTTGCTGGGGTCTCTCCCTTCTCCTGTGCCAGGAGCATGAGGACTGACTCGGTGTCTGTGGGGAGGGGACAGGGATGGCTCGGGGTGAGGGGAGCCCCGAGCTTGTCTACCCTCCGTGAGGACCTCCACCCCGCAGGTCCGTGGCTGTGGGTCGCCGTGGGCGGCGCTGCGGGGGGCGCGGCGCTACTGGCCGCTGGGGCCGGCCTGGCCTTCTACGTGCAGTCCACCGCCTGCAAGAAGGGCGAATACAACGTGCAAGAGGCCGAGAGCTCGGGCGAGGCCGTGTGTCTCAACGGCGCGGGAGGTGGCGCCGGTGGGGACACGGGAGCAGAAGGCGGACCCGAGGCAGTGGGCGCGGCCGAGTCGCCGGCGGGAGATGAGGTCTTCGCCATTCAGCTGACATCAGCCTGAGCCCGCTCCCCGCGGGCCCGGGGACACCCCCAGACGCACAGGGGGGCTTATTTATTGCTCTATTTATTCATTTATTTATTCAACTCCAGGGTCGTCACCCCTATTTTTTACCCCCCCAATAAAGTTTTTATAAAGGATTCCCTGTCTCTGCGATGTGGAACAAGCCCAGGGTTCGAATCCCGACCTCTTGGTGTGACCTGGAGTTTGCCTTCTGGTGCCCTGTTTCCTGCTCTCCCCTTGGGCAGGGGTGGGGACCAGAAGCCTTCCTTCTCCCTGACTCTTATCTCTTCCGCCCATTGCTGCCCTCTGACCGCCTAACTCTTAGAGGTGGGAGCTAGGTGCTTCCCCCAAGCCTGGTTACTGGCAGAGCCTGAGCTGTCTTGCCAGGATGGGCAGTGGGGGGCTGAGCCTTGGGCCCTGCCCTGAGACCTCGCAAGGGTGGGTTAAAGGAGGTCAGTGGCTGCAGCTACAGGTGTCAACCCTCAGAATGTCCCTCCTGGTAAAGGGTGCACCCCTTCCCCACCCTCAATATCTCCTCAATCTGGTACCCCCCACCATGCCTCAGTTTACCCCCAATCTGCCTTCTGACTCGGTGCATCGTGATTCAGAACAGACACACAGGATAATCAGCAGCACGTCACCATTCCCCGCACCCCCCAGCAGCATAAGGAGAGAACAGCTGGGCGTCCTCCCCCCAGCCTCCTCCTCCCTCAAAAGCAGGAACACAGAGCCCTAGAGAAGGAAGTCAGCCTGGACAGCTCCAAGCTCCATTGGCTGTCCCATGCAAACACTTAATGAGGAAAGATGAGAACAGGAAACAGGGCACAGGAAGGCAAGCCGGTGCTGGGTGCCAGGTACAAACGGTGACAAGGTACAAGCAAGATGCAGACCCTGATGCCCACCCCACATCTTTTCCGCCCATCTCCTACCCCCTTAATCATCTCTCTCCACTCCCACTATCCTTGAGATTTCTTGAAGCCCACAAAATCCTGGTCTCTATGCAAATGTCACCCTCTTAGGAAAATGTCACCTTCAGTCCCATGGCTAAGGTTGCCCCCCAACTGTTCTTTTTTGCAGCTGGCCAGTAGGTGGATCTGAACCCTTGACCTTGGTGTTATAACACTGCGCTCTGACCAGCTGAGCTACCTGGCCAGCCCACCCCCAAATCTTTATCTCCTTAAATACTCTTTAATTTTTCTCTGTAGCCTAGATCACTACTTAATATTCTATTAGACATTTAATTCTTTATTTCTTTATTGTCAGTCTAGAATGTCATCCCCAATAGAGCAGGGATCTTTGTTCTACTCACCACCAAGGGTCCCCTTGAGGTCTGGCACATAGTAGTTGTTCAATAAGTGAATAAATGGATAAAAACAGCCACGAGTTTGCAGATACACAGTCCCAGACCTTCATGGGGTCAGTGTGTATCCCCAAAGAGCTTCTCCATGCTGGGCACTGGGGAGACCTATCATGGTCAAGGCCATAGACTGGCCACCTAGGACCTGAGGAGTCATAATCCAGTGGGAGAGATAAATATGAAGAAACCAGGGGCCAAATAGAGAATTGACAATTCTGGTAGTTTCTTTCTTTTTATTTATTTATTTATTTTTTTTGGCTGGTCAGTGCAGGCATCTGAAGCCATGACCTTCGTGTTATAAGGCTGCACTCTAACCAACTGAGCTAACCGGTCAGCTCTGGTAGGTTCTAAGAGAGAGACCAACAAGGAGCTGAACTAGAGCCTGACATGGGGTGGGAGTGAGGGTGTCTATTTCCTTTTCTTTTGGTGGCTGGCCAGTCTCGGGATCAAACCCTTGACCTTGGTGTTATCGGCACCATGCTTTAACCAACTGAGCTAACCGGCCAGCTCATGAGGATGTCTATTTTAGGCTGGGTGGTCAAGGAAGGCTTCTCTGAAGAGATGATGTTGGGGTTGAACCTCCCCAAATGACAAGAAGGCGGCAGCCATGGGAGATGTAGGGGAGAGTGTTCTGGCAGAAGAAGGGTGAGACTGAATGATTCAGGGATCTTCCAGTGTGAGGAATCTGGACCCCAGGACTTCTTTCCCCTACAAGTTCACCCAGGAGAGACAAGGAGGGTCTCACAGGGGCATGTAGCTCTCTCCCCCACAGCAGGTCCCATCCCCACCCTCACTGCATCCCATCTGTTCTTTTTTTTTTAGTTTTTGGTGGACGGCTAGTTTGGGGATCCAAACACTTGACCTTGGTGTTATCAGTACCACACTGTCTCAAGTGAGCTAACCGGCCAGCCCCCAACCATTCTTGGTTCTCCACCCACCAGTGAATGCAGGTGGCCTGTGTGTCTCGGCTGCCTAGGGTTGCCTGTGTCTGTCAGCATGCATGGTTGTCTGTCTGCACACATGTCTGTCTTTCTATGCGTGTTTCTGTCACT